>NC_084889.1:5182010-5508260 GCF_958979055.1 Alnus glutinosa | reverse complement strand
AAAGACTCACGGGACCACAAGAGTATACAAAATTTAGACCAGCACATTGCACAGTCTTCCCGACCCATATACTTGCAGCACCAATCACAACACACCCAAACAAGATACTCACAAAAAACCAGCAACATGAGGGACCACAAAACGTAAAAAATATACATTTTTCACTAACATAAAAACACAACCAGATGTTGACAGTGGTGCTAAAAACATGGTACCCAAACAAAATCAACCACATAATCGGAAAAGTATGTGAAAACCAAATCAACTACAAACATGATGTTATTAACATACAAAAATCACATTACTGAACCGGATTCCACTAACACATTAACAAAGTAGTAAACTTTGACAGATTAAGGTTACATAAATAAACTAAAACATAAGTTCGGTACATTACCTTTCTCAACCCTTTGTGTATTTCACTTCTGTATACAGCCGAAAGCCGAATCGATTTAGAACGAATGCACCAGATTAGGGTTCTGAGTCGCAAGAAGGAATTAGGTGAGTTGTGTTCGAGGGAGTAGATGCTTCGAGTTGTGATTTTCTTCGGCCGATTGTTCTTAAGTTTAAAAAATTCGAACGTTTAGATGAGGGGCAAAAGTGGTAGTTCGAGGCTAAAATATCACGTGAAACGCACGTGTTTTGGGTTTCGTTATCGATTTAGAACGGAGGGTGACGGAATACCCTACATTGAACGGTTTTGATAGATTCATACACTCGATTGAACATTTTGTTACATTAGTACCCTTAAGTGAAAAAGCGCTACAGTTGGGTACCCTTTTGTAAAGTTTCCCCAAAAAATTTATAAACTTAACATATTGTTCTACTTTTTGATGGGCTGAGTTTTGGGCTTGTCATGGCCCAATCTTGTACTATTTTTGGGGTTTAACATGTGGGCCTTTTGAGGGTGTTTTTTGATTTGGTAACATATTTTTGGAACTCTTTCCTTAGTGATTTTTGATATGCGTATTGGGGTTTGATTCTTGCACAACGGGTTGTGCACCCACCTTTTCCCAAGCGTATTTGTCAAGAAAGGACCCAAGAAGCAACCAAGAAGTTGCTCTAGGCCGAGAATGTATAAGTTTATCAATTGTAATTTGTAGGAATAGCAAGAATGGCAAGAACTAGCAAAAATTAGCAACACCCTAAAATGGCAAAAAATAGTTCAATGTTAACACGCACATTGCGTGTAAATAATTTGAGATTTACACGTCACCCAGTTATCCACGAGCTATAAGTAGAGGGCACTGGGAAGGATAATTGGATAGATGATCGACTCAAGGAGCAATGGCGAGTAGGGCAATCGTGTGTATTCATCTCTGCCTACTAATCGTCACCTCAACTCCATGCCAAGTGAGGAGACGTCACAGTCCTCCCAGTCATCATCACCACCACCCTCCTAATCATCATCATAGTCTTCCGATGTCTCTTCCTCCTCCCAGTCCTCTGATACCTCCATAACCGCCACCATCCCACACTAATCATCCTTCGGTGCCGTTTGCCCAACCACCCTCCATACCTATATGGGGCCATCAATTTGCCCAACCACCTCCATCTAAGACGTGCAGACATAGAGCTGCCTTGAAGATAATCGTGATTTCAATAATTGTAAACCTTCTACTGAATTGTATTTTTTACAATAGGGGTGCTATATCTTTTGTTATCGGTTTGTTGTTTAACGTGATTTCAGGTTAATGAATTAAGGATACGTGTGTGTGTGTGTGTGTGTGTGTGTGTGTGTGTGTGTGTGTGTGTGTGTGTGTCTATATATATATATAGTTTCAATTGTAAATAAATGTCGTTTCAGAGTTAATGATATATATATATATATATATATATATATATATATATATATATATATATATATATAGCTTCAATTGTAAATGAATGACATTTTAGAGTTAATGATATATAATTATATCATTATACAATGTCATTCATAATTATACATTTGTGTTTTATTTATTTTATTTGTTTTAGAATAAATGCATATTTGGTTTGGAGATTTTGACAAATTAGTCCAATTTAAAGTTTCACAATTGACAATTCTATACACCCTGACGTGGCTAGTGCCGCTTCAGTTTTCTTTTTTTCACTCTATCTCACAAAACTCAGAAAGTCTCTCTCCTCAGTCCTCTCTCTCTCTCTCTCTCTCTCTCTATGTTTATCGTGTTCTTTGTCTTTGTCGAGATCCAAGAGTGGGGCCAAGATTTGGGGCCTCTACAAGTGGGATGATAGCTTCATGGGTCTGATCTTTCCATAGCTGGGTCGAGTTCCCCTGGCGTCACCGGCTCAATGGAGCAACCTCCAGATTTTCGACTTCTGTTGCGGTGGTCCAGTTCCATCAGCACCCTTCTTGGTTGAGAAAGAAACGGATCCGGGTTCTGACTTCGGGCCATCACTCCAGGTGTCGAGCTCTCAGCCATTTCCTCTCGGATGGGCAAGCTTCCAGAAAGGCCATGGACTTGGAGGAGGCCGAGAAGTACATTCGGCTGGTGAAGGAGCAGCAACAGAGGGGCTTGCAGAAGCCCAAGGGTGGGGGTGGGGTTAGTTACAAGGTGGACCCCTATAGTCTTCGTTCTGGGGATTATGTTGTGCACAAGGTGGGTATTGGGCAGTTTGTTGTGTTTAGATGTTTTGAGTTTTTATTTAATTGCAGTCTACAGAGATTGGTTGATGTGGATTTAGGTTTTCATTTCTTTCCCCATTTTGGTTCTCTTTCTGAATCTGAAATTAACTCTAACCCACTTGTTTAATGCACTGGATGAACGATAAATCTAATAGCGAAAATCATATCTCAAACATCTATCACCAATTAATTACAACAAGAGCCATTTAACATCTATATGTTTAAGTTTTTCCTCAATATAATAAATACATAACAAAAATGGCCTAACATAGATTAGGTGACATAAGCGTCACAAGCCATAACAAAACCTATAAAACTGAAGACACCCATGGTCCTGCAATTACGACCGTCGCGGCGAGCTTCGGTCATAATATCTCACGTGCACATCTATAACACCATCACTACGACCGGAGTACCTGCAGCCAGAGAAACATCATCTATACGGTTGTGGGGGTTTGCCACATCCGTATAGGTGAAATGATGAGTTCACCGCCTCAGTACATAATACCGAGACCTCAGTGATATTAAACTAATTGAGTTTTCCAAATGAACCAACCCCTTTTTTTTTAGTCTTGCATACACTATAACAGCTACCAATTTATAAAATTTTGTTTGAAAACCTCCATAGCTGATATAGCAAACACCGACTATCAGAAAACATTTAAAACATACTATGTAGTTGGACCCTTACGTAGAAGTTCCATTGGCTTGGAAGCAATCACGTATAAACCCACCTACAATAATACTTTTATGTTAGTAACTCAAATGCACATAGGCCTAACGATATTAACTGTGATAACACTGTGCCTCAGGACATTACAACTTCATGCCGAGCACATAATGGTCCATGCGGTTACTAGAGTAAGACTCTGATATCCAAGCACTTCTTACTGATGTGCCACGACAATCCATCTACCTACTCCCAAGCCACACCGATATCGCAACCAATAGCGTCAAAACCAAGCACACTAAGCTTAATACATGCCATCTCACTCTTTAGTACAAGCTTACTATCATTTTCCGAACATGGTTAACACGGAATCTTAAGGCATTACAACTTCATGTCAAGCACGTAGTTGTCCATGCGGTTACTAGAGTAAAACTCGGGTATCCAAGCACTTCTTACTGACGTGCTACGACAATTCATCTACCTACTCCTAGGACGCTGTATTACTCATACCGAACCATGACAATATTCTTGTTCGTCCAAGCTCAATGTTCTGAAATTATGCAACTAGACGATAACAATATACATAAGCTCTTTTGCCATTAAAACTCTTAGGCATACTTATACGTCTAGCATAAAAACTACAATATTCTATATCATGAAAACATTATACAATTTAACAATGATATGCATGCTCATGGTTGTCCTTCCATTCCGTATGTCAATCCTTTCATTCCTTGTGCTTTGTCCTTTCATTCCTTTCATTCTTTGTACTTTGTCCTTTCATTCCTTTTATGCTCATGCTTTATGCTTTATAATTCAAACTCTATTATCCTATTCTTTACAAATCATGCTTTCTTCAAATACAATAAACCAATTAACATGTAATTTTATCATTTTACTTTGCATAATTTAAATCTCAACCGCAGCTCACATTCAAATACTTTAAAAACAATTCTACACATTTCATCCATACATTATATCATAACATCATTGATATTATTTGAACATAATTGAAACTACTCAAATCAACCAAAACAGATAATCAACATACAGTTGGTTCGAATTTATAAAACACATATATTTTGCTATTCTAATAAACATAACAATAATAGTTTCTCAGTGAGTAAAATATCACATGGCTACATTGGACTCACGACTCCAACTCTACATTGAAGGACCCATTGAAGTCTCCAGTGATGACACGATCCTGCAAATACTTATAGCATGAGACTACGCTATGGAACTCTACACTCCATGACACATAAACTACCCTCATGCTCACACGTTGCATTACCCGCTTCTAAGACTAGATAGGTATTTCGGCTACTATTAGGTTAATCATAAAGCCCAGATTCGTATTTTGTCTTATTTATTAATACAATGATGTATTTACTATTTTATTAGCTTATTTATTACTATTGTATCACATTACCTATGTTAACCGTTTTTATAGCTCATCATTTGTTTACTAAGTTAACAATATATATATACTTAAGCCATATACATATATATGTATACGTATATACATGCTACACTTAATCCTAATCCATTAGTACACATAAATACAACGTGGATATGGTTAGGTGAATTAGTTATTAGGTTGTCACATAATGGATTTATATTACACCTATATGTTTTATAAGTCTTCTAACTTATATTTACAAGCTTAGGGTTATTTGAGTAATTTATAGTTCTTTGATGTTATTATTAATTACTAACCATTTAGGTAGTTTAGATTTATGACTTTAATCTTATAACATTCCAATTTAGTAACACCTATTAGTTTAGGTTACTAATATTTACACATACAAAAACTTGAGGCATATGCATAGGCCTAAAAGCTAAGCACTATACATGGGTTCAATTTATTTTTAGTCCACCACAATTCTAATGATGCTATCAAGATTATCCTTCAACAATTCCAACAACCAACCTAACCAATTTCCTTAACTATAGTACCATTCGGTACTCAATTCCATACCATTCCCCTCCATAGACCAAACCTAACCAATATTCATCAATTTTCCATGAACATCAGTCATCAACCAACCTACACAATTCAACTCATACACCAAAATATCAATTAATCAACCATAACCATTAACCTCAATCCCTAACAAATTATCATTAAGCTACCAACTCAAACCAGATTTGGGGTTCTACCAACAACACCCATCAAAATCGCCCCACTCCATTCAACTATCGCCAAAACAACACCATGGAAGCCTATCCCGAAAATTCCAATAATCAAGAACATCAACAACCCATCATTCCAACAAAACAACTCAAGAATCAATCACACTTAGAAGGCCACTAACTATTAAACTTCATATCCATAGGGTTGTCCACATCATTCAATAAACTTAAGAAACTCAAGAAAACATCATTCAACAATTCAACACTATAATATTCACTCCAAATTAGCTTAAGAATCATATCAATTAAAATAGCCCCAAAACAAAATTCCAAATCTTTCTCCATATTAGGCCGATCAAAACACCACCACAAATTCGCTATTTCAATACACATGGCCACAACAAGGAATCCCAAAACCAGCCCCCATTCACAACCAAATTCTCTCAACAAACCTTAAGAAAACATCATCAAAGAATCATATACTCAAATACCCAAAACAATCTGGACAAGGGAAGGAAGTCTCCATACATTTCCTCCAAATACAAACCCAAATCAGTGAAACTCATCAAACCAAGGGCCAAAGACAAATCAAGAAGCTCAGTAAACAAAGCTCAATAGAACCCATCCGATTATCCCTCAGAAATCGACACTCAATTAAACCTAAAATCAACTCCCATAATCGGTTCAAACAACACCCAACTAAAACTCCAAAAATCAACACAACTAAAACATGGGAAATAATTCAAGCTTCAAAATCCACACCGATTCAGCCAAGAAAAGTAAATCACAACACCCATTCGGCCAATAAAAAGAACCATCACTAATCTCATTTATCAACCATGATTCCTACTCAAAATCAACTCATAACAGAGCAATAATCATAGATTGAAACCACAAACCGAAATCCATTTAAGGAGAAGACATCGTCCGGTCAAAACCCCAAAAATCAAAACAAAAGCCCTAGAATTTCGGCCTAAATCCAACCCAAAGGGAACCCATCCGGTTCCATAGAAAAATCAAAGGAATGGAAGTGAAATCAAGAAGAAGGAAGAAGAAATCTTACATACGAATTTCTGCAGAAAACCACCGGAGAAAATGGGTAGACCCACCGAACCCAGCTTACGTTCGGTTGCTCGTGGGCTCACGGGTTGCTGTGTGTGAAGAGAGAAAGAGAGGGAGAAATGGAGAGGGTCGGCTAGAGCAGTGGAGCTGAGAGAGAGAAAATGGGAAGAAAAGACAAAAGAAAAGAGATAGGGGAAAGAGATTGGGCATGGAAGAAGAAAAGAAACAGGGGAGAGGGGTGCAGGTAAGGGGGAGAGATCCTAACAAAATAAGGAAAAAGAAAGAAAAGGAAGAGAGAGAAGAAGTGGGACACTTGTCCCACTGTGAGTGGCTGGGAGAAGATGGCGAAATCTTCTCCTAACCAATCCAATGGTGACACGTGGCAGGATAAGATTTCTTTTATTTTTAAACCCCCAGCTTTTATAAATTATAGCAGGACCCACTAAATTAAAAATTCTATCTTTTAATAATTAATATTTGACCCTACATATATCTAAACCATACTTTTATTAATATAATTAATTGTTTATTCAACTAAGACGCATTATAATAATTATTACCCTTACTATTATTTTATCTTAAGCTTACTCTATTTTAATAACACAATTATTATTACATAGAATATAATTCTAAACCCCATCTATTTAATAAATCTAATTTATTAAATTTCAAATTTCCAAATTTCCTATTTAATTTCTTGGTCTTTACAATCTTTAAGACTTTAAGCGTATGAATACCTCCTCACATATCCAAATCTGAAATAATCTGCTACGGCCAAATCTGGGCGCCGGCGGAGGACAATGTCGGCTAGTGAAACAGGTCGGCCGACTGGAAAGAGAGAGAGAGAGAGAGAGAGAGAGAGAGAGCAATGGAGTCATTGTTTTTCAAAAGAAGAAAACGAACCAAAAAAATAAAAAATAAAAAAATCTAACATGGTAATGCCACGTCAGGGTGTAAATAGATGGGTGTAGGGGGTAAAAAAAATGGGAGTGAATAATGGGGGTAAGTGTGAATAAATTTAATATTAATATATGAGGTCCATATGAGCGAATTCTACTAAAAAACCTGATTTTATGGACGGTTTTATCATAGACGGTTTTAAAAACCGTCTATAAAAAAAATATTATGGACGGTTTTTTATTAAACCGTCTGAAAAAAAAAATTACGGACGGTTTTAAAAAACCGTCCTTAAAATTCAGACGGTTTTATAAAAACCGTCTGGAATTAGAAAATTCCGGACGGTTATAATAAAACCGTCTATAATTAGAAAGACGGTTTTAGAAAAACCGTCTGGAATTTTCTAATTCCGGACGGTTTTTATAAAACCGTCTAGACCTAGCTTGTAAAAATAGAAATCCCTAGCTTGATCCATGCTCTCCCGCTTACACACACCCAGCTGCTGCGCGCCTTAGCTTCTTCCATTGAGCTTCTCCGGCACTCTCTCTCCCTCTCTCTCTCTCTCTCTAGCTCAGTTCCCCCCTAGCTATCTCTCTCTGGCTCGCGCGTATTCGATCCCTCCGGTCCCTCTCGATATCTGGAAGTCGATCCCGCCGGCTGGCCCTTCATCGTCTTCTCCGGCGCCATCCCTCTAGAAGTCGACCCCGGCTGGCCCTACATCGTCTTCTCCGGCGACGCTCCGACGCGTCTCAGCTAGCCCACGCCCCTTCCCGACGTACGCCGGCCCACGTCCGGTTTAAAGGTTTGATTGATTTTTTCCTAGCTTGCTATAATTTGCAATTATTTATTGGACTTGGTTATTTGTATTTTTGTTTTGTGGGTTTTTTGTTTTTCTGTTTGGGCAATATGGAGATTTTCGACAATCTCCATATTTTGGACTAAATTTATTGGAAATTCAGGGAATACGAATCTCCATATTGTGGACTAATTTTATTGGAAATTTAGGGAAATTTAGGAAAGATGCATGGAAGTTGCTTCGGACCTATAATGATAATCTGCTAGTGACGGCCTCTTCCTGAATATACCATTTTCCCTTAATTTCATGTGTCGTGATTTATTTAGTTTATAGTGGTATATATTGGTAAGACTTTTCTGAGAATTCCCCAAAATCTTGAGCACCTATCAATTATTATTTGGTTTTAAAAAAGATACAAAGTGATCGACACATATAAGGTTGACAACCGGTCAGTAGAATTATGATAATTTCTTTCTAGTATTTATATAAGTTAGAGGCTCACCAATATTCACTAGGTTTTACGAGGAACTCCTGTTTATATGGTTATGCTGGATAAAACCTAAAACTAAATTATGAGGACTTTTTTTCCGAGCATTATTTAGTTTTTGAAAACGTGCACTGTTGTGATTTGTGTAATAGTGATGGGCCTCACTGCTACTTGATACTGGTTGCAGTGCATATATGAAAATAAAGGCACAAGTTGGAACAATCTTGCAAGAATGTGTTCAAGGGCTTGAATGATAAGATCACATAGATCTAGTTAGAGGTGTGCAAACCTTTCCTGATGGTGCCTTATAGAAATCTAACTTGCCCCTGTCTGAAGGTTTGCCATTTTCATTCCAACACCACCCCTCCAAAAGAGGACTAGATATTCCCACTAGTACGCATCCGTCTCCTAAAGATATTGGGACCATAAACCACCAAATGATTATAAGAATACGAACATCATTAATAAACACTTGCAAAAATGGGCAATATGGCAAGCATATGCACACACACACTCCCCCTTTTGTAAGAAAAACAATAGGCTCCTTTATTTGGCAATTATATCTTTATGTGGTGATAATGGTAAAGTTTTAACTCTATAATTCACAATATTATATAAAATAGCTTCTGCTTCATTTTATTATGATCAATAGATAGAGATGGCCTTTTAAGCCTATTTGAGTTGAAATTTTCGCTTTTAATAATTTTTATTTTTATTTTTTATAGGTAATAATTTATATCATACTCAAAGATTAAATTGTTGCAGTAGAGTAGTTTCAATTATGTAAGTCTTTGTACTGATGTATAAGTTTTCAAGCTATCATCATGGGTGCTAGATAATCTATCATCCGCTTCCAATATCTACATTCAAAATTAAAAAGGAAAATATTGTGATTTGTGATTTAAACTTATTTTATTCATTTCCAAAATTCTTCCATAATTTAAAACATTTAAACTGCAATTCTTCCTTCTTCTTTTTTTTTTTCTGGCCTAATAAAGACCCACAGCTAAGCAAAATTGTAAACCATGATCCAGAAGCTCCCAATAGTAATCCAACTCACAATAAACAATGAGGCAAATTGAGATAAATGGTCATAGCATCTCAATATATAATATATAGAATTTTGGATTAAAGAAGTCGGATCCACGTGAGGCTAATTAGGTCAAGGTCGTTGTCGGAATAGTAATTCTAGTTACAAAAGTAATCCACGTTTTATACAGTGGAAGCGAATTATATATTTTATTCTTAAAATTACTAGATACCATGTTATATTATCACCTATTTCAAAAAATATATGATAAATCATATATTTTTTTATATCTCGTGAAAACTCAAATCCCATGTTCAAGGGACCAAGAGTAGAAGAAGAGTTCCCAAATTCTATGATTTAACAGTTACAAATTCTATGGATTAATAATAACCTTTTAGATATTTAATAGAATAATTGAACTCAACTTCCTTTCTCATTGAAATTTTCAAATTTTCTAACTTTAGTATGAAGTCTCATAAACTTTTAAAGAATAGAAAGAAAAGACAAGGAAAAAATAAAAATGAAAATATGAGTTTGTTTGTGCCAATGAGCTCTAGTTCAAATGACATTACACTCTCTTATTAAAAAAAAAAAAAGCTAAAATATATTTTGGTCCTTCCAAGTTTGGGCTTGTTGTCAATTTAGTCCCTGTAGTCTATACTTCTAGGTACAGGTAGATCATCTCAATGTTCACTCTCTCATTCAGAAACTTAAATATTTTTGTGGGTTACACCAAATAATTCACTTTAACTATAGCTACCCCACCACTCACCCCTACGTGATTCCTACTAGTGAGTGTCATGGCATGGCTTATTCCTACTAGTGAGTGTCATGGCATGGTTTTGTGTATCTTTTTGGTTTGTATGATGATGGATGAATGAATGTTCAGACCACCAATGCATGACTGTATCCATGTCTTTTCAGTTCTCAATATTTTTTTCTTCTTCACATGATGTAGTTAGAAAGATGGATAAGAGTTGGATGAAGTTGCCACGAAGTTCGCGAGAGTATATTCGCGGAGTTATGGCGTTTGTGAAATTTGCACGTGAACATGAGAGTAGACAAGGGGTCATTGTGTGCCCCTGTAAGAAGTGTTTGTTGGGCAAATCATGGTCTTGTGAAGTTGTATTTGCCCATTTAACGTCAGGTGCCGGGATTATTGAGGGTTACACTGAGTGGATAATGCATGGGGAATTACCTGTCCCTCCCATTCATAACGAGACAACACATGAACGGGGGGGGTCCAGTGGGATGCAAGACATGCTTACTGGGGGGTCCAGTGGGATGCAAGACATGCTTACTGACGTTTTTGCGATGCACGATGTTTGTGTAGAAGTCGGTGGGCCTGAAGTGGGAGTTAACGCCGAAGCCGAATCCGAGTCTGTGGATGTTGCGGTTGACGACTCTAACAGGGTGCCGAATAAGTTAGAAGAATTGCTAAAGGATGCCGATACGCCACTCCATGCAAATACAAAACATAGCAAATTGGGAGCTATTGTGCGTCTATATAGTATTAAGTGTATGAGCGGTTGGAGCAATACATCATTCTCCATGTTGCTTGAATTCATCAATGAGCTGATGCCTCCGGACACAAGTTTGCCTAAAGACACATACGAGGTAAAAAAGTACTTGAAAGATTTGGACCTTGAGTATGAGAAGATATCAGCTTGTCGCAAAGGTTGTATGTTGTTTTGGAGGGAAAATGAAAAGTTGGACAAATGTACATTCTGCAATGAGTCCAGGTGGAAGGATGACTTAACTAATGAAGATGGGTCGACAAAAAGTTTGAAAAAAAAGCCGGTCAAAGTGTTGCGTTGGTTTCCTCTAATACCAAGGCTGCAGAGGTTGTTTATGTCCCATCATACATCGCCACATATGAAGTGGCACGCTCAAGGCCGTACAAAAGACGGTGTGTTGAGGCATCCGGCCGATGGAGAAGCATGGAAGGCATTCGATTCACGTTACCCAGTATTCGCATCAGACCCGCGAAATGTGAGGCTTGGTTTAGCGGCAGATGGCTTTAATCCTTTTGGGAACATGTCCTCTAGTCACAGTACTTGGCCGGTAATGTTAGTACCCTACAATTTGCCTCCTTGGATGTGCATGAAGCAACCGTATTTTATGTTAAGCTTGATTATCCCTGGTCCGAATGCACCAGGACAGAATATAGATGTGTATCTAGCACCCCTTGTAAGTGAGTTGAAAAAACTATGGGAAGAAGGGGTAGAAACTTTTGATGTAACATCGAAAAAATATTTCACAATGCATTCGGCCTTGATGTGGACAATAAATGATTTCCCGGCATACGGTGATTTGTCAGGTTGGAGTACACATGGCCGGAAACCATGTCCTTGTTGTAGGCATGAAACTCAATCAACGTGGCTAACTTATGGTAAAAAATTCTGCTTTATGGGACATAGGCGATGGTTGCCTCCGGATCATCCATGGAGAAGAAACAAGAGACGATTCAACGGTGCGCAGGAAATGGTTGGTCCTCCCAAAGTGCCGGATGGCGATGAAATCATGAGCCAGTTAGAGTGTGTTGTCAATCGGGCAAGGACCGGGCAGAAGCTGCAGGTTGGGGAAGTAGATTGGAAGAGGCGAAGTGTATTATATGATTTGCCTTATTGGAAATATCAATTACTACGCCATAACATTGATGTGATGCACACAGAGAAAAATGTGGTTGATAACATACTTGGCACGCTATTGGACATGAGCGGTAAAACCAAAGACAACCACGAAGCACGTCAAGACTTGCGTAAGATGAAATTGAGACCAGAACTCTGGCCATTTATCGCGGAAAACGGTAAAACATATTTTCCCGCAGCTTGTTTCACAATGACGAAAAAAGAGAAGACTGACTTCCTGCAAGTGTTCCATGATGTTAGAGTGCCCGATGGATATTCTTCAAATGTATCACGTTGTGTCAAGCTCAAGGAATGTACTGTTGGGGGTTTGAAGAGTCATGACAATCACATAATCATGCAACAACTCATGCCAATTGCACTTCGAGGAAACTTACCGGATGATGTTGTGAGGCCTTTGATTGAGCTATGTGGGTTCTTTAGGGATATTTGTTCAAAAACACTGAGGGGGGAAGATCTGGATCGTCTAGAGAATCAAATACCCATAATCTTGTGCAAATTGGAACGAATATTCCCTCCGGGTTTTTTTACATCCATGGTACACGTAATCATACATTTAGTACGTGAATGCAAACTGGGCGGACCGGTACACTACAGGTGGATGTATCCCGTTGAGAGGTAATGTTAAAATTCTGTGAACTTGACATTTGTTCAACCGAATTACCTATTACAATATATATGTCTTATGTGATGGTCTCATGGTCTGCCTTTAATGTAGGTGCCTTGGTAGATATAAACGTACCGTTCGTAATAAGGCCGCACCCGAAGGGTCTATTGCAGAGGGTTACATTGCAGATGAATTGTTGACATTTTGCTCGCGATATTTAGTGAACGCGCCAACGGTCCACAATAAGGCCCCAAGACACCAAGAGGAATCGAGAGGGGCGACCAATTGGATAAAACTTGATAATATCACGTTTGAGCAAGCACACCGATATATTTTATTCAACTCTGACGATTTCCTTCAATTTCGCACGTGAGTGACATTAGTAAATACGTATTATACGCCTCTAAATACAATGAAAAGTAACCTATACATCTTTTGTTGACGTATAGGATGCACATGGAGTCGCTAATGGAACAAAACAACCGGGAACGTATCTCGCATCAACAGTTGGAGAAGCAACAGAGGGACCAATTCTGTAGTTGGTACAAGTCATACGTAAGAGAATTGTTGGTTTGAATAATTATTTGCCTATAAAAGCATCATGAAACACGGATTAAACAATGTGTCTAAATCACAGGTTGATAAGTTGGCTGAGGCGGATAGAAGGACATTGGGAGAGAAACTTATAAGTCATGCTAAAGGCCCAATGTCTGATGCTGTAGAATATAAGCGGTATGTGGTTAATGGCGTGTTATACCGCACCCTGAATGTCGATGAAGAAAAAAAAAGTCAAAACAGTGGACTGTGTGTCACCACTGAAGATGGTCCCACCTACTACGGTAAGCTCATTCGAATAATCGAGGTTACATACTACGACTTGACACGGTATGTGCTTTTCAAGTGCGATTGGGCCGACATTCAACCGAATAAGGGATACAAAAAAGACGAATATGGATTCGATCTTGTTAATTTCAAGAACCTAATACACACGGGTGCGCGAGTAACCGATGATCCGTTCGTACTACCAAATCAAGTATCGCAGGTGTATTATGTCGAGGATCCTAAAAATCCAAATTGGGCTGTTGCTGTAAGGACAAAACCTAGAAATGTGTACGATGTTGGAAGTGGTGAAAGTGATGATTATGTTGAGGCTGACAGTTATCATGAGCACGAGCCGTTCAACGTCAACGTAACGGGTGACGTTGGTTTTGATGACATTGATTGTGCACGTGCGGATGTACCAGCCACACAAGTACCATAATAATTGTATGTTGTCTAGAATGACTTATAGTCGTCTTACTTTTATTTTCTTTGCATGTCGTTTGTGTTGCAAAAAATATTGAATACTTTTATTTACTATTAAATGTGACCAATTTTCATGTGTTTGTAGGTAGACATGGCCCCTAAACAAAGAATGGGGCGACCAGGAGAGGATTTTTGGACGCCTATAGACCGCACACCGAGTGAGCGACCGGTTGTAGGGTCGGACGATACGACACAAGACCCTAATGAGACACAGGGGGGCGTAGATGCTCAATATGTACTACATGAGCGACCGGTTGTAGGATCGAATGATACGACACAGGACCCTAACGAGACACAAGGGGCAGCACATTCTCAGCATATAGTACATGACCAACCGGTTGTAGGGTCAAACGAAACGACACAGGACCCTAACGAGACACAAGGGGTTGTAGATTCTGAACAATGTGTAGCACCTGATATGGAGTTTGGATCATCAGCACAATCAGTACCCGAGACTTCACAACATAGTGGTACTACTCGGGTGCCGCGTATATTACGGGATGGGAAAGTTTACACAATAGGTATGAATTATTTTTATATTTGATGGTAGTCAAACACTTTAGTAATCTTTTACTATTATAGTAATAATCAAGTGTGACTAACATTTTTTTTATGAGTTGCAGATGAGCAGGGTAGGAAGAATGTTAGGACTGTTGGTAGTCCTAAGGACATATGGCACATACCTGATGGGGAAAAGGTGGTGATCGAATTCAACCTATCCTACCAACCAACCGGCCCGGGGGTTGAGAAATTTAGAAGAATTTGTGGGAAGATCATAAGAAGTGGTAAATTCGTACAGCTGCATGGTAACTGGAGGACATTACCATTGGAAGGAAAGGAAGATATGTGGCGCACCCTAACGGTAACAAAATTTCTATTTCCATGTCAATAATTTCTTATTTATAGTTTTGTAGTCTTACATTTCCAATTAATTAAGATATGGGATATCATTTTCTGTGTAGCAAAAATTTTATTTTGAGCCTATTCACCTACTTGCGCACATAAAAAGATTAACGTTGATGGACCTAGCAAAGAAAAGAAGGCAACACAGGTACGAGGTGAAGAGGAGTCTAAAGTTGAAACAAGGTGATACCGTACAATCTGTGGTCAGTAGGGCTTCACCAGCGCCAGTGTTCGATGCAGAAGACTTCGAAATGCAAGTTGAGACGTGGTTGTCTTCGGCTGATAAGGTATTTTAATGTATTTCTTATTGGTCTTTTCTTTGTAGAATAAATCAACATATTTACATTACCAAATTTATAGGAGAGAGCGTTGAAGTCCAAGATAAGCCGTGGCCAAAACGCACTTCTTCACACTTTGGGATCGAAGAGCATCGCACAGGTTGCACGAGAAATGGTACGTCTAATAGATAAACGTTAACTGCTTGTACGCACTGCGGTAATATAATATGCTTATAACTGATAATGTTAATGATATTGCAGGAGGAAGACATAGGAGAAACACCGAACCGAGATGATATGTTCATTGTTTCGCACACGAAGAAAGATGGGAACCCTGTGAATGCGGCGGCTGGAGAAACTATCGTAAGTGGTAAATACAAAATATTAGTTCTAGGTTCAAATTCTCACCCTTGGATGTTTTGTGCAGGAGAAGATAAGAGAAATTATTATAAATCAGTCGCCTGCAGAACGAGTGTGTTCACAGGGGTCAATCTATTGGTCGCATAACGATGCGTGTGCACAAGTGCTAGGACGAGAACATCCCGGTCGTGTACGCGGGGTAGGGCTAGGGCCGACTCCCGGTAAATCCACCTCTTATACCTCCGGACAAGGATCGATCTCTAGTGGGCCTACTCCCAAAGAACAAGAAATGGCTGCTGAGATGGAACGTTTGAAGACTTTGTACGAAGCACAACAGGAAGAGCTTGCAGCTGTCAAACGTATGGTAGCCTTGATTATGGCAGAGAAACAATCATCAATGGGAAACAACGAAGAAGGTGATGTTTTGGTTTACACTTAACTTTGCCATCTTCAGTCACTAATTGTCCCCTCTTACTGTTCATTGGGATTGTTATATTTTTATTTCAAATTTCACTAGAATAATTTATGGTTAAAGATGAATGCTAATAGTTAAGAGTTTGTGTTAACTATTATATGCTTAGGTTGAATATTGGAATTCTCGTCAACATGTCTTTTTAGTTATTGGGGGAAAACGTCGTCAAACAATTATATGTATCATTTTTTTCTTTTAATTAATTAATTCATTTTTTTTTTTTATTGTGTGGTAGGTTTTAGACTACTGTCATCATCAACTTTTAATTGTTGTTTTGGGACATTCATCAAGTGGGTGAGTCATGTGTGTACTTTTGTTGCATACAGGGTGGTCAATATTGTTGGACCAAAACTTTTATGGGTTCAGAGTAGCGTTTCTGATGGGATCCTCCAAATTATGTTTTTATAGTGGTTTTTATAGTGACAATGCTGTATGGCAGTGGTGAAGCTAATGTGGGGGTGTTATAGATTGGAGTGCATTAAAAATGATACAGATATATATATATATCTGTATTTTTTTTTTTCAAGTTAAAAATGATACAGATTGGAGTGCTTTATGGTTCATGATGAGTATATGTAATTTGTTTTCAAATATGTACTATTAAGAAACAGATATTAGGCTTACAGTGCATGGAAATGGGTAAAATCATAGTGATAAAAGATGAATTGGTATGCAAAGTTTTACACAAGAGTGAACTGCTGATGCTACTAGTTTGATTTATGCGGTTGCTTTATATTCAAATGATGAGATAGGCTTGTTTGTACAAAACTTTTAAACGCCTTCTCATTACTTGTGTTTAGTTTTCACCTAATGGCATGTTAATCATCTTTTCAAGAAAAAAAAAAACATGTTAATCATAACTTCATTAAGATGATTCTTACCTAACAATTTGATATTTGTATACCTATTGCAGCAAACACTGGAAGCAGAAATGAACAAGATGGTTGAAGCAAGCAATGCACACAGGTCGTAAATCAGATTAATTCTCCTATGGGCCGGCTTGCATGCATTGATGATTATAATTGTGTATGGAAACAACTTGTTTTAATATTTTTGGATTTTTAGTTATGTATTTATATTTGAATTCTGTAATAGGTTACGTTGTGAGTTGTTTAATTATGTTTTAAATATGTAAGCTATTTGGACTATTGTTATGTTGTGAGTTGTTTGAATTTGGAAATAGATTTGGATTTGAATTTGTATTTGTATTTGAATTTAGATTTGAATTTGGAAATAGATTTGGATTTGAATTTGAATTTGTATTTGTATTTGAATTTAGATTTGAATTTGGGATTTCGGAAATGGATTGGAAAATGTTGTATTAGGTTTTTTTTTTTTTTTTTAAATATTAATTTTTTTAAAAAAATAATAATTCTGGACGGTTTGGGCCCAAACCGTCTAGAATTATTCGGTAAAAGCCTATATAAATCCCAGACGGTTCGGGCCCAAACCGTCTGTAAAATTACGGACGGTTTGGGCCCGAACCGTCCGTAAATAGATACGGACGGTTTCGGCCCGAACCGTCCGCAATCTTTTTCGGACGGTTTTACCCGAACCGTCCGCAAAATATTGCGGACGGTTTTAGAAAAACCGTCCGAAAAAGATTACGGACGGTTTTTTTAAAACCGTCCGAAATTGCGGACGGTTCGGGTAAAACCGTCCGCAATATTTTTTACCGACCAATTATCCTGGATGGTTTTAAACCGTCCATAAAAAACCGTCTGGAACTTTTTCCAGACGGTTTTTTCGGATTTACGGACGGTTTAAAACCGTCCAGAAATCCCATTTTTTTTGTAGAAGACATCTCTGCCGTCACTAATGTCTTAGATAAAATTAATACTAATATCTGAAATCCATGTTAGTGATGACACATTATTAATATGTTTAGGGAAAACATTTTGGTCGTTGCTAATGCTAATACTAATATATTAGAGATGACACGTTGTTTATCGCTAATTAATGTCTTAGATAAAATCAGTATTAATATATGAAATTCATATTAGAGCATTATCAATTGATTAGCTATTTGTAATTTTAGGCTAAAGTAGCTAAATAAAAGGTTAAAAAAAACACTCCATTAAATTTTGTAAACAAAAGCTAGAATACATTTTTCTTAGATTCTTATTGTCTGTTTGTAGTTGAATTACGCAGGTCACGGTCAAAAAAAAAAAAAAAAAAAAATACAATCAGAAAATTAATGCAAAATCTTACCGAATAAAATTAAATCATACAAAAGAATAAATTAGTATCTCATTTAGTCTATGAATGAGAAATTATCACAATATGTAGAATCAGATTTTGATAACAGGCAAACAAGGGAATAATTCTGAATATTTCTAACATCATGATTGAGCATATATACACTAATTCTGAAACAATTTTTTTTTTTTTTTTTTTGCCCTTTTCCCCCTTTGAATGAAAAATAAAATAAAAATAAAAATCTGAAACATTTTTTTTCACGCTAAAATATACTATATATAAGGTGGTATCTTTTACGTTGGTTGCCAAATCATATTTATTATATGAGAAAAATTTAATGATATAAAAAGTGGAATAAAATAAAATAAAGACATATTAAAACCTTAAGGTTACATTTTACTCTTATATATATATATATATATATATATATATATATATATATGACATTTCATAATTATACATTTGTGTTTTATTTATTTATTTGAGAATAAATGTATTTTTGGTCTTGTGGTTTGAGATTTTGATAAATTAGTCAAATATAAAGTTTCACAATTGTTCTCCTCAGATTGGGATCGACATGAATTTGTTGCGTAAATTGTCAATAAAGAAAATGAGCATATTTTTTGTCAACTCGACTGACTGGCGCATGTCTCCATACACCAGTCTACGTTTCCGTCGCTCGTCAAGTCTCCATTTATCATTCAAAAATGTTGCTTTAAAGGAAGAAGTGAAACAAGCAACAGGATCCTCCAGGCTCCTGTTGAGTTTGTGAAATTACAAAAAAATATATTCTTGATAATAATTGGCCGGCTCTTTTTTGAGCTTTTCTCGACTAGAGAGGATCCTGGTCGGTGAAACAACTGAGAAGATGACCATATTCCCCCAAACATCCAGCCACATCCACGTGCCACCTATGACGTATACTCCTTAAAACAAGTGGGCACCAAATCAAACACCACCCTCAAAAAGCCCACATATTAAACCCCCCCAAAAAAAGTACAAAATTGGGCCATGACAAGCCCAAACCCAGCCCATCGACAGCTCAGCAGAAAGGGTACTTGAATATTCAACATGATTTGGTCTTTCACGAATCACGATCAATCACTGGAAGCCCACTTATTAGAATCAAAGCATAGTTGAAAGTGGCCTATCGGTTTATGCCTATTCACACACATTCTCGTTATTTTGATTCTGACCCAAGTCAGTAGAGCCCATAAAGGCCTCAATTTTGGGCTTCTGTGCGGACAATCTAAACCACATTTCTCTGGAACTCCGAGTCTCTGACGAATTAGCATCTTCTCAGTAATACCGGTCAGCCAGCGCCATCTCCCAACAAAATACTCCGAGTCTCTGACGAATTAACAATTTGTTTAACAAACGAGGTCCTCAGGAAATCCGAGTCGTCTCAGTAGTACTAAACACGCCAGATCTCACAAAGTTTTGTGGGTGAGTCCTCTTCTTGCTAGGCTTTACTTTTTCCAATTCCCTCACAAATCCATTTGGTTCTGCTCTCTTGGATCCTTCCTGCACATGATTAATTTCTTTTACGCAAGCTGCAAAATTTCCTACTGAGCAATTGATTTGTAATATCACTAGCATATGATATGGACGTAGTTGAACTTTCTATATTCTTGAGTGATTATTTGGTACTTACATTCTCGTTATTCTGATTCTGACCCAAGTCAGTAGAGCCCATAAAGGCCTCAATTTTGGGCTTCTGTGCGGACAATCTAAATGACATTTCTCTGAAACTCATCATCTTCTCAGTAATACCGTTCAGCCAGCGCCATCTCCCAACAAAATACTCCGAGTCTCTGACGAATTAACAATTTGTTTAACAAACGAGGTCCTCAGGAAATCCGAGTCGTCTCAGTAGTACTAAACACGCCAGATCTCACAAAGTTTTGTGGGTGAGTCCTCTTCTTGCTAGGCTTTACTTTTTCCAATTCCCTCACAAATCCATTTGGTTCTGCTCTCTTGGATCCTTCCTGCACATGATTAATTTCTTTTACGCAAGCTGCAAAATTTCCTACTGAGCAATTGATTTGTAATATCACTAGCATATGATATGGACGTAGTTGAACTTTCTATATTCTTGAGTGATTATTTGGTACTTACATTCTCGTTATTCTGATTCTGACCCAAGTCAGTAGAGCCCATAAAGGCCTCAATTTTGGGCTTCTGTGCGGACAATCTAAATGACATTTCTCTGAAACTCATCATCTTCTCAGTAATACCGTTCAGCCAGCGCCATCTCCCAACAAAATACTCCGAGTCGTCTCAGTAGTACTAAACACGCCAGATCTCACAAAGTTTGTGGGTGAGTCCTCTTCTTGCTCGGCTTTACTTTTTCCAATTCCCTCACAAATCCATTTGGTTCTGCTCTCTTGGATCCTTCCTGCACATGATTAATTTCTTTTCCGCAAGCTGCAAAATTTCCTACTGAGGAATTGATTTGTAATATCACTAGCATATGATATGGACGTAGTTGAACTTTCTATAT
Organism: Alnus glutinosa; assembly: GCF_958979055.1. Classification (NCBI taxonomy): domain Eukaryota; kingdom Viridiplantae; phylum Streptophyta; class Magnoliopsida; order Fagales; family Betulaceae; genus Alnus; species Alnus glutinosa. The sequence goes on along the minus strand of NC_084889.1, from coordinate 5,487,278 downwards.
TCTTGTGTGATTATTTGGTACTTCTGATGTCTGAATCAAAAAATCCACGATCCCAATGCTTTATTTGTTTAAATTGCAAATTGGGTATGATTAATGCCACTCCCTCTCCAAACCCATAAGCTGGATTCGTATTATCATGAACAATTTTCCATTTGGGTCTTCTGTGAGCCCCAAGTCCTTCCAGGCATACCGAAGAGCCGCTGACTTTGATTTAGAATCAGGAATCAGTAGACGTGCCCGAAAGCATAAGAATTCACCGTTTCATCCCATCAAAATGCTTAAATCTTTCGGAACCCGTATTCAGTATTACTATAAGCTGCACCCACTTTTATTTGTCATCATCTCCCTGTCACTTGGGATCACAGCTCTCATCGTTCTGTCTCTATATGAGAGCCACTACCGGATGACGAGTAATTACCGAAAACTTGATGTGGGTTCGGAGAACTATCCATTTCCAAAGCTTCACAATCTTGTAATGGTTGCCGGGCATTCTGTATATACTAGTAGCTGTGGGAAAGCTGATGAGGAGGATTCATGGTTTTTGGAGTCTTATCAGAAGAATCCTGGCCAAGCTGCTACGTTTGTGAGACACATACAAGAGGGAGTTGACATTGCAGCCAAAGATGATGCAGCTTTGCTTTTGTTTAGTGGTGGAGAGACTCGGAAAGATGCTGGTCCTCGTAGTGAGGCGCAGAGTTATTGGAGTGTTGCTGAGTCGAGAGGATGGTTTGGTGAGTGCATGTGTTATCTTACTTTTTTGTACCTATTTGCCTTTCTTCCTTTTTATAGAAAATAATTTTAAACTCAGAACTGATCTACTGTTGATTGCTAAAGAAAAGGTTCTAATTTTCATCAGTTGCTTAGATTATATCCTGCTCATTTATCTATATATGGTTATTCCCTTATTGACCTCAACTTAGAGTTAGATGTACTAGAATTCACGATAATTTCCCAATTACTTTCTCACCTTTTAGTGGAGTGGCTGTGATGATTTGCCGAACAAAGATGCTTGAGTTTTAATCAATTCAGTATAAATCAAGAATGAAGTGCAATAAATGGAAGTGAAGTATCTATGGCATTTGATTTTAACTTATTAACTTTTTATTCTTTAAAGTAACATAAAAATTCCATTAGCTGAGTTTCCATTGCGCTGCATTATACATTCCTGTGGATTTTTGCTTATAGAAGTCTCTGCGCATTAGATAATCTGGTTAGCAAAATCCTCTTGGCGTTGGAACTGTCACTTATTATCTGGTTGTGTCATCAAATGGATCATTTACCTCGAATTAATTATAAAGTTTATTGAGCCTCTTGGACAAATAAGTCTTAATAGTAAATGTTAGTAGATTCTAAACACGATGGGTAATTCTAGACAGAAGAAAATTGTTGCATTTTCAGATTGTTTTTTAAAGTAATTTACCAGCACTTTCCTTACTTTTGGAGGAATATTTCAAAAAAAAAAAAAAAAAAAAACTATTATTAAATTACAAAAAGAAAAAGAAAGAAATAAAGGAAAGAACAAAGCAAAGTAGAAGCAGAAAATACTTCTTTTTTCTTTTTAATATGTTTTTCTCCTGATATATAAGTCTCTCACTAAATTTATACTCAATGTTTTCTTTGACAAGTACATCAAGAGAATATTATTCTTTCTTTTTTTTCTTTTTCTTTTTGGGTCCAAATGCAGCAAATGCTGGGCTACACAATTGGGTTGGTTTCCCCCTACCCATAACCCCCGGACCCCAGTGATGGCGGGATTTGAAAATCACACTCTGAAACTTAGAGGAAATATAGTGAAATCTTGTTTATAAAGTGGAATCAATACTATATTGCTTCACCACATCACTATATGATCCATAACTGAAACACAACCAGTTTCAGCATCACTTAAACAATGGTGAAGTTGTTATCAGACAACTGTAGCTCAATGACCACAGCTGCTACTGCCACTCCACCATATTTAAAATCGTCAACACCTTTATTGATCCTATTTCTGCTGCCTCTATCCCATTATCATCTCCAACTTTGCCAATTCCAGTACGCTTTCCAACTGTACCCTCATCAAGAGTACTCTTTCCAACTTGCCCACGTATTTTTTGTCTCTTTTTCCTATCCCGGCAAGTGTAGGTGCTCGTATTGAGAAGCTACAACGAGACTTCCTTTGGGGAGGAATTGGTGATGAGTTCAAGTATCATTTGGTGAAATGGTCTAAAGTGTGCACTCCACTTTCAGAAGGCGGGTTGGGTATTAGAAATCTGGTGGTGTTTAACAAGGCTCTATTAAGCAAATGGCTGTGGCGTTATGGGATTGAGAGGGAAGCTTGGTGGAGAATAGCGGTGGATTCCAAGTTTGGAAGTTTATGGGGAGGTTGGTGCTCCCTAGAGCCTACAGGTACTTTTGGGGTGGGGTTGTGGAAGAACATCAGGAAAGGGTGGAAGAAATTTGTAGGATTCTCTAGATTTGAGGTGGGAGGTGGGGCTAGAACAAAATTTTGGCATGATTTGTGGTATGGGAACTCAACTCTTAAGGAAGCTTTTCCTGTTTTATTTGGAATTGCTCGTGCGAAGGATGCTTCAGTTGCGGATAATGTGGAGCTTGTGGGTGGCTTCAATCAGTGGAGCGTGTGCTTTTTTAGAGAAGTGCATGATTGGGAAGTGGATGCCTTTGCTGCTTTTTTCCAGGTATTGCACTAGGTCAGTTTTAATAGAGGTAGTGAAGACAAATTGTGGTGGATCCCTTCCAAAAAAGGTTTGTTCAAGGTTGAGTCTTTCCTTAGCTCTCTGGCTTGCGATGTGAGAAGTCACTTTCCTTGGAAGAGTGTATGGCAGACTCAGGCTCCTCTGCGGGCGGCTTTTTTCGCGTGGTCTGCGGCTCTAGGTAAGATCCTAACGGTGGATAACCTCAGGAAGAGACATGTCATTGTGGTGGATAGATGTTGCATTTGCAAGAGAAGCGGGGAATCAGTGGATCATTTTCTCCTTCACTGCGATGTTGCATACGCTATGTGGAGTGCTATTTTTTCTCGTTTTGATCTGTCTTGGATTATGCCTCTGAGAGTCCTTGACTTGGTTGCGTGTTGGTGGACGGCTGGTAGGCCGAGGAGTGCTGTTATTTGGAAGATGGTGCCGACATGCATTCTCTGGTATGTTTGGAAGGAAAGAAATGATAGGTGTTTTGAGGATTTGGAGAGATCCTCGGAGGATATTTTAGCTTCTTTTTTTTCATACGTTGTATCTTTGGACGGTGGCTTTTGTGTCACCGTTGTCGTTTACCTTTGATGAATTTCTTGTTCGTTTTTCTCTTTCTAGCTAGGTGCGTTCTCTTGTATACTGCCGGTGTATTGAGGGGCGCCTTACGCTTTTAATAAGACCAACTTATTACTTATCAAAAAAAAAACTTTGCCAATTCCAGCTTAATCAGTTCCTACCACATTTACCCCCATCACTTATAATGCCAAAACCCCCCTTACAGTGTTTACCTTTGTAGCGTTGCCTCCTGTTCTGTTGCCAACAACACCTTTGGTCCTTATCCAGAAAATACTAGAGTATGAGTTTCTACATGTTAATTTGTTGAAAATGTCTTTTCCTTCTGATCGATGGCAAGGATTTTTTTGCTTCATTTCCAATAGTGAAGATTTGAAAAGGCAATTAAGTTGCTTACTCGCTCCTTGAAAGTACTGTTAAAATCCATAACTAGTGGTGCCTATAACATCAAGCTCTTTGAATTACTCCCAACAAGCCCTATTTGATGTGGTAACTTATCCTGTTAAATGGATGAAAAGTTTTGGATTTTTTCTGTTTCCTTTTGCCAGCAGAATCTCATGTTTTTAGAGGACTTTTTCTTGCTAAATTATGTTAAGCCAATTTTTTCCTGGTGCCAATTTTAGTTCATAATCTCTTCATACTATGTAGTATGTAGTCTCCATAACTTGTAATGGATGATAAATGGACATCTCCATTGCATAATTCTCTCTGAACCTTGAGTTGCTGAATGTTGGTATGTGCCAAATGTAAACTTGATAGATTAACCACGGGATTCTTTGCATGGTAAAGTCGTTTCTGTTATATGAAAGCTTTGAACTATCTGATTTTAGTCCTACTGTTATGCAACTTATGCTGTGATTGTTTTTATAGGCAAGGAAGAAAATGTGAGATGGAGGGCACTCACAGAAGAGCATGCGAGGGACAGTTTTGAGAACCTTCTATTTAGTGTGTGTCGTTTCCGAGAGCTTACTGGCACATATCCTTATAACATAACTGTAAGCGATTCTACAGGATGCTTTCTTTTTCTTTTCTTTTTAACGTTTTCCTTTCAAGCTAAAATATGTATATGATATACACTAATATACGAAACAGATAAAATTTGAGAAAAACAACCAGAAAGTTGTCGTGTTTTTATCCTCTCTGGATGATCGATTATCATGGTGTGGAATAATGATTATCAATTTTGTGGGACATGAATACAGGTTTCAGTCATAGGTGCTCACTTTGGCCAAAATAAAAACAAAACGAAAGTATTCCCCAAAATTTACATATGGAGGCTTCTGAAATATATACGTTGATGATTCTATGGGATAAGTGCTGAAATACCATAGGAGAACATGCTTGTCCTTTTACCCTTTACCCAGTGCTCTTGTCATAATTATGACCTTAATGTTGCATTCAGTCACTCATAACCACTCTCTGTCTTCCTCCCCATGTGAGTGTGTCTGTTTTGGTGGGTGTATTTGTATGTGCACATGTACTCACATACTTGAATGTATTGTACCTTCTTTTTTCTGATTACACCTACAAAAATTATGGTGGTTTATACAATATTAGTTATTGTTTCAAAAATTCTGCAAGTTATATTTGAACTAAACTAATTTTTTTCTATCTTGAGTGATGCATCAATAGATCTCGGATTGTAGAGAGAGAAAAGATATCTGTTTTCCATTTCAATACTTTTTCTAGACTCCTGACTCGGTCTTTTTCATCACAGCAGCTTAATTCCCCCCCCCCCCCCCCAAAACCCGAGTTTCTTGCTGATTTCATTACACTCTGAATCAGGTTGTAAGTTATGATTTCAAGGAAGAGAGATTTGCGCATCTGCATCGGTCTGCAATTGGATTTCCAGAGTCAAGGTTCTTCTACTTGGGCACCCCAGCTTCACCGACTTCAAAAGAAGCAGCTCTGAAAGGCGAGGCATTGGTGCGGACTCAATTCCAAGGAGATCCTTATGGATGTCAAGGTTCACTCTATCGGAAGAAACTAAGGCGTGATCCTTTTCACCGGGAAATCCCTTATCCTAATGGGTGTCCTGAGATTGAAGGTCTGTTCAGATACTGCGGGGCAGCTCCTTATCCAGGCTCCCTTCCGTGGCCTAGTAAAGCTAGTTAGAAACATTGTCTACCTTGTTATATATAACATAAAATGAATCATCCCATACAGCCAGAAAGAGATGCTTAAGCTGATAACAATGTAATTCTTTTTAATAAAGTTTTCCTAATCGATTTGTAGAAAAAATGAAAAGAGGATTTTTTTTGGCTGCTTGGGGTGAAATATATGTCACCATCAGGTGTTGGGCAATGCCAATTTGTACACCAAGTTTATGCTCTGTTTGGTTGTAATCATTCCTTAAACTGAATCAAATCCTTTTACAAATCTAGCGGCAGAATATTTTGGCATCAATCATTGTACTATGCCTGACAATATTATCCACTTTTAGGGAAATTGGTTCGCTTGATAAAACACTTTAGAGGGTCATTTTGAGTGTTTCGTAAATTTGTATTTGGAGTTGTTTGTTAATTCTTTTTGCCTTTTCCTTTTTTTTTCTTTTTTTTTTCTTTTTTTTTTTTTTGACAAAAAATAAAAAAAAAAATTAAAAAGCATTGTCAAACGATGCCTATATATTTATGTGGTAATGCGTGCTTGCAAGGAAGTAAATGAACTCAAGTGAAAGTACTGAAATTAGATATTAAAACATTAAGAACTGAGTTTATGCCTGACAGGGCAGGGCTTATTGTTATTCATATTGTCATGCAATTGTGGTCTTTCCTTGGCTAAAGCGTAACAGAGTTACACGAGGATTTGATTAGCTACCCTGTCTTAATCAAGAAGGGGCAGGTTGAGGCGGCCTGTTCAGTTGATCTATCCAAGCTAGCACCTTTCGTAAGACCTCCTAGCAGTTCTCCACGGTCAAAGAAGAACTCGACCTTCACAATTTTCTCTTGTTCATCCAACTGTATCAAGCCAGTTACCAGAGGCAGAGGGTGAGGGTGAGCATCAAGGAGAAGAAGAAGAAGAAGAAGAAGAAAAAGATGATGAAGAAGTGAAAGGGCTATACCTCAAAAACAGACATCCCAAAGAGTTCGATGATTTCTCCAGTTGGTTCATGGCCTTTGAAAGGACCCTCCATGAAACCCCAGTGCCTGAATTTGTACACAATCACGGGTGGCCCCGAGTAAACATGGAGAATCTCCAGAGCAAGCCCACGCGGGAAAGCTGATGTGAAAGCCTTATGAGATGAATCAGCAGTTTCTTCTGCTGGGTTGTACACACGAAGTTTCTCTGGCAAGGAGGTTTGTAGGAAGGAATTGTAGCCTCCCCCAAGCTTACGCTTTTCTTCTATAGTTATAGCCTTCCTTCCTGCACGTTATCATCAATTTGTATGTGTGGACAAAAGGAAATTGTGGAAATTGTTTAAACACAAATAAAATAGTAAAATCAAATGAAATAAATAAGCTAGGAGCTTAATGTTACCATTTAGGCTGAAAGTATACTTCTTTGGATCAACTGATTTGTAGTCATCAGAGCATGCCTTGTTGAACATCTCCATTTCCCATGTCTTCACAAGGTTCTGCACTTTTTCTTCAACTGACCCTGGAGGCCATATCTTCCATAAATGAAAAAAACTAATTTTTCATCAGAAGATTCAGAACATCATGAGAGAGAGAGAGAGAGAGAGAGAGAGAGAGAGAGACCTTGGTTCTGCCTTCTTCAAAAAGCTTGTCAACAACATCATAGTTAGGAGGGGCACCATACTTCCATTTGGTGTTCCTCTCCCCTTCTCCATGTAAGTAGGAACGATATTTCTCCTGATCCTCAACTCCTGAAGATGCCATCTTTGCTCCCAGTAAACAACAAGGTCTGGGTATTTTTTAACTCGGAAATTTGTGTTGCAGAATAGACTTTAAATAGGTTATTAAGATTCCACCTAATACACTCAGAATAGGCCGAGGTCATGTGTCACTCCGCTGCAATGACAATGAGTAGCTCCTCTTTAATTAGTGAAGCTCAAATACGTTGAATGTTTAATTAAAATATAAAAAGAAAAAATGATGGAGACATAAAATATTTAATTTTATGAAAAGTAAACTATAAAGTTAAGGTTGGAATTTATAACCTCATACTATGATATTATATTAAATAACCATAATCAACCAGCCACCTTTTAATATAAAATTATAAATTGAGATAAGCCCAAAGAAATAGCCAAACAAAAAGCCGCCAGCAATTTGCCATGTTAAATAAGTGTGATAATAATAGGCGGCGTGAATGTTTTGACTCGAAGATGGACCACCAACCGACAACTGTAACCAATAGTCATGAGACAGATTGCATCAGTTACGATTCAGAAACGTCTTTAGCTTTTCATCCGTTATTTTCATAATGTATACATATTATATATTGAAATACAATTGCTCTCTGTTTTTGGTCATCTGAGTTTTTTTTTCTATTTTTTTTTTTCATGTCCACACAAGAGGAAGGGAGAGAATTCGAACTAGTGACTTCCGCTTCATGATGCGTGGTCCACAGCCGATTGAGCCACCCCTTAAGGACGGTCATCAAGTTTAATTTCTTTAACATTTTCAATACGGATATAATATTTTGGAGTCTAAAGATAAGTAACGTCTAATGTTTTGGGGTAACAAAGATTTAATTTGGTAAAAAAGTAATAAAAAAAAATTAATAACTCAACAAAAGTAAAATTTACTTTTAAGATCAATTGTGGCAGAGTCACATGTAGACCGGTGAGGGCCATGGCCCCCACAAAAGTTTGAAAAAAAAAAATATCATTTATTTAAGAAATATGTTATTTGTACAATTCTTACGCAACAATTGCACAACAATGCTAATTTATTCAACATTTTTTTAAAAAAAAAATAAAAATATTAGACACATCAGCATTGTTATACAATTGTTGTACGGCTAACATATTTCTTTATTTTTATAAGTAGAGAAAGATTTTGAAGTGATTAGTTAAGCACTCCCACCACCAAGTCAGCCTCACACTATAATTATTTTACTTTTTTTTTTTTTGCGTGTGTTTTTTGGCAAATTTTATTTGTGTATTCTTAAACATTGGGTTTTAATTGCAGGATTCATGCATGTACATCAAAATCATTCACCTAATTTCATACTCGAATATATGTTTTTTTGGTGAATGTTACTTTGGAGTCTTAATTTATAAACATGTTTCCTTTTAATGAAAATCAGTTTTTGACTGATAGTGTAAGATGAAGAATAATATAATCATATATTCGATAACACAAACATAAAATGATTATTATTTAAGCATCATTTTAGAAGTAATACACCATTAAATGAGTTTAATGGTTCTAGTAATAATACGTCAAGCTTGTAGTTTTTTTTTTTTTTCCAAAGTTATAGAAGATGATTTTTTTTTTTTTTATTAAAACCATAATTTACTAAAAGCTCGAGTATCTGACGATGATGTTAAAAAAGATGTATTAAATTAAGTTAAAGTGGAAGGGGCAATGGAATTTATTTCTGGATTCAAATCATGTTTATTACAACCATTTGTTAAACATCTTCATATATATTAGCAAGCAACAAGAACAGCTCCAAGAAAATATAATATATTATTTATTATTACATTACATCTGACTGAAAATTCCATGTAATCATGAAACCTTTCAGTTTTATTACGCAACGTGGATTGAAAATGCCATGTAGGCTGTTCTACCCTGTTTTCCTTAGAACAGGGCAGCTTGTAGCCGCCTCCTCGGCAGAACCATCCAAGCTAACACCTTTCAGAAGACCTCCGAGCAACTGACCAGGGTCGTAAAAGAACTCCACCTTCACAACTCTCATTTCCTCGTCCACCTGTTTTGTAGTGCAAAAGACAACAATTACGGTAAATAAGACAAATACAAATTTACTAGAACAAGTAGACATGACAACATGCAACAAGAAGAACATGAAAGGTCACCTCAAAAATGGCCATTCCATAAAGTTCAACCCTTTCTCCAGTTGGGGCATGGCCTTTGAAAGGGCCCTCCACATAACCCCAGTGCCTGAACTTGTACACAATCACCGGCGGCCCACTATAAACATGGAGAATCTCCAAAGCAAAACCGCGAGGGAACGTTGTCGTGAAAGTCCGATGAGAGGATTCCGCCGTTTCTCCATCTGGATTGTAGGCCCTGAATTTCTCAGGCAGGGAGGTCTGTAGTAGCGGGTTATAGCCTCCCCCAAGTTTGCCTATTTCTTCCAAGTTTAAAGCCTTCCTTCCTGATAATTATAGTAGAACATGCTAATTTAAAACATAACCTTAGAAGCTATGAAATCTAGTTTTTTTTTTTTTTCCTGTAATAAATTAGTACCATTTACGTTGAAAGTAAACTTCTTGGGATCAATGGTTTTGAAGTCATCAAAGTTGGTCTTATGGAAAAACTCCATTTCCCATGACTTTACAAGCCTCTGAACCTTTTCTTCAAGCGACCCAGGAGGCCATATCTTCAACAAAAAAACTTCAACAGTTACAGATCAAACTGATATATATATATATATATATATATATATATATATATATATATATATATATATATATATAGAGAGAGAGAGAGAGAGAGAGAGAGAGAGAGAGAGTAACACACAAACAGAAGAAAGGAGATAAAGGGAGGGAGACCTTAGTTCTGCCTTCTTCAAAGAGCTTGTTGACAACACTATAGTCAGGGGGACCAAACCTCCATTGGGTGTTCTTCGTTTCTTCTTCACTCAAGTAATTACGATACTTGTCTTGCTCAACACTTGAAGATGCCATCTCCTCACTATAGTAAATGCTGTTTAACTTGAATTTTCATGGGCCATGGCACACGAGAGTCTTATTTATATAGAGAGGGAGAGAGGCTCTCAATTACCTACCGATCTAAAAATGGTATCCAAAGAATAGTCTTCCCATGTATCCAAATAGAATAGTGCTACATAGCCAAATAGAATAGTCTTCCCATTAAAAGTAACCAGATATATCTACGAAGAGTAGTCTTCCCATGTAGCCAAATAGAATAGTCTTCCCAATTCCCATTGAAAGTAACCAGGTATATCTACGAAGAATAGTCTTCCCAATTCCCATTGAAAGTAACCAGATATATCTATGAAGAATAGTCTTCTCACGGCAAGTAAAAATAGTCTTACATACTTCGTCAATGTAAAATATGTGTGAAATGAATAGTATTCGAGGTCCTGAACAGGGAAGCTTAATGAAAATTGAGGGCGGAGGTAAAAAGTGAAAAGTTAAAACGACATCTTTTTAATTTTAAAATTAAATACTACAAAATTAATTTAAAAATCATTCTTAATTTTTTGAGATGTAAAATTACTAATAAAAAATTCAAATCTTGTTAATATATTGTTTTCGATAGAAAATTTGGCTAATGCGTTTATAAATTAAGGAGCCTTTAGACAGAGGTCTAATTTGTCTTACCGTTAAGCCGGCCCGGTAATGAAACTCTATTGTTGTCTAAAAACTAGGAATTATATTTTTAGTGAATCGCAGCTAGTCGGAATATCAAAGCTAGCTAGTCACACTAGAATATTTTGGAAAAAGTTCACATACTCCCCTCAAACTATCACTAAATTGCCAATGTCCTCCAAACTACTAAAAATTGTTAAGGTCTTCCTAATAACAAAAATACCCTTAATAAAAAAAAATTCTAAAAATTATATATATATATATATATAAGGGACAAAAAAAAAAAAAAAAAAAACTTTGTGGGACAAGAGGTGGCCATGCCTCATATCTTCTTCTTCATTTTTTATTTTTTTTTTAAAAAAAAAATTATAAGAATATTTTTGTTTTTTTTGCTGGCATCGATGATATTTTATATTTTTGTTTTTTTGCTGGCATCAAGATATTGATAATTTTTATTAATTTAGAGAGGATACTGTGACAATTTAAAGTTTATGGATAATGTTTTTCTTATATTATTAATCCACGTAGATACAAATGAAATAGAAGTAAAATGAAAGCTCTTTTTAGTTAGGAGGTACCGTGGAGTTGGAGGGATATCTTTTGACGTTTGTAGAATATTTAAATCTTTCATAGCACATTGGTTGGATGTAGAAGGAAGAAGGTTGAGTGCATCTACGAAATCGATCAGTTTTTATTTATTATTTCTTTTTTAATGATTGTATTTTTTTTTTACTGTCGTTTTTTTCAATCGTTCTGCTTTCTTTCTTTTTTTCATACCGACATTTTTCTTACGACGGTCATTTTTCTAACACAATCTTATTAGCTGTTACTTTTTTAATTATTATTAAAATTTACTACTATTCGACACCCTATTATAAAAAGAATTGCAATCTTTAAACTGTTTATATTGTAATAACCAAGCTTGATTAAAACTAATATGATCAGTGAAATTGAAAAAAGTTGTAAATTTTAATACGTTTTTTTTGTTTGTAAAAGACCGTAAGAAAAAAAAAAAGAATGTGTTTGTGAATAGTAGAGTTATACTATTCACAAATTCAAGACAAATCTATTTTTTATTTTTAGTAGATAATGGGATGTAATGATTTTTTTTATGATTTTACTTAACTATTCTAGCTAAAAGTGAGAAATGCATAATTTATTGTGAATGCTATGAACATTTTCAATAATTTATGTAAAATAAATAATCAAAACCTACTTTAGCTATAGACTAATAGTGGCTAACCAATTTTCAAAACCTCGTCCGACAATTTATCCAAGTTTTTTTCTACTTTATTAAAATAATTGTTTTGGAACTTTTTTATTCAACAAAAACCAAAACAAACGAGAAAGTCTTCTTCCCTTTCGTCCAAAGGTAGAAGGTCCAAGAAAAGAGTGGGTGAGGAAAATGATAATAAATAAATAAATAAATAAATGAGAGAGAGGAAAGATCAATGATAAAAAATTGATAGGCAATATATAGCTGGTTAGGTGTCATGATTTTCTCTCTATTATTGCAATCGATAGTCTTATCTGAAGTACAATTTTTCTATAAGAATTCTTTATAATTTTAAGGAAATGATAAATTCTCAAATTATGAAATTATTTTGATTTATCATCTTTTTAAATCACACATTTTAAAATTATTATTTTTGAATCGCAAACTCAAATGAACGATAATACAATGCACATTATAATATTACACAAAGAAAATACGGAATATTATTCATTAAAAAATCAGAAAGTAAGCATTGAAAATTCTTTTTTTAAAATGAGGTTGGCCTTTTGGGCCTCGGAGAGTTTGCCACAGCATTAATATTCTTAGAAACTTGTGATTTAATTAAAAGTCGGAAAATATAAATTAAAATAGGATAATGTTACATGGGAGAAACATATTGAAAAAAAAACGTTGTCTTTTCAAGATTTGCTTTCATAATTTTTTTTTTTTTAAAAAAAAAAAAACAAAAGAAAAGAAAAGAAAAGGAAAGAAAGAAAAGAAAAGAAAATTAGTCAATTATAAGGCCAATCAATGAACCCTACAGCCGAAAGAACCGAAAAGTTTGTCACTTTAATTTGGTGACGGTGATTGTCTCCTTCCGGCTGGCCGGCGTAGGAGGTTTTTTGTCCCATCTCTTGTTTGATTGTTCTTCTGCGGTGTGAGGGAATTGATCGGAATTGATCATAGAAGAGGAGCATGGTGTTTTCAACCGGAAAATTCCTCTTATCCGGTATGAGAGGGACACCCAAAAAGATCAACAAAGAAGCATTCAAATCGGTCCTTACTCGAATATGGAGGACAACAGGCGGGACCTATTTCAAGGTGAACCGCAATCCTCTTGGAATATCTTTGTTTTTCATTGAACAAATTCAGCCTTGTGGAATGCGGACTGAGGTTGATTATACCCAACAAATAAAAGATTGTATCACACACGCCTAGATTTACTTAATCAGTACACTCATATATATACCTTCATTAATTCTGGAACGAATAAGCTCTTGACTGTTCTTATATAATTCCATCAACACAACCAACTTGTTAAATCCTTAAACCAATCTCCAATTACAATATTAATAACTTTTAAATTGAGGGTAGACTGTTTAATTATGTTAAATAACATCAGCTAAATTGTATTAATTAGAGATGTAAAATATTTATTAAAAAAATCCAACTTGGTGATCTATCATTCCTACTGGGAACCTATTTTTCTCAGTAGGCTAACATACCGGCCAAACCCTTTTTTATGCTATTTTTATTTTGTAAATAGTAAATCTATTTGTCACATTATGAGTTGAATAGCCACTAAAAAATAACAAAACCTTTTGTCTTTATTCAACTCATACCACATATTTGTTTTTTAATAGATAAAGACGAGGAAAAAGAAACTGGGAACAGAAAAGAGAAAGAGGAGGAAAAATGAGAATGCAGCCAAAAAAAAATATTTCGATTGCAGCCCAACTTGTCATACGGTGATTACAAAAACATTTCGAGCTTTCCAAATAGCAGAGAAAATCTGAGAAGTGGTGAATGCTATCCTCCAATAATCTTGCATTATATGAGGCAGTTCCGTGGCATTCCACATCAGATTTTTTTTTCTTTTTTTTCTTTTTCCCCTCCACCTTCTCCCTCCATCTTCTCTCCCCTCCCACCTCCCACCTCCGGCCACCCGATCTAGCCCTTCTCCGGCCAGAATAGTCCGATTCCAGCCGCTCTCAATTATATAGAGAGACGGAGAGAGGCTCTTAATTACCTTCCAATCTAAAAATAGTCTTACAGAAGATCGAGTGTCAAACCACGGCAAGTAACCAGATATATCTACAAAGAATAGTCTTCCCATGTAGCCAAATAGAATAGTGCTACATAGCCAAATAGAATAGTCTTCCCATTGAAAGTAACCAGATATATCTACGAATAATAGTCTTCCCACGGCAAGTAAAAATAGTCTTATATACTTCGTCAATGTAAAATGAGAAATGTTTGATTATACACTTTCATCTCACTTTTATCTCATCTTTATCTACGTGGATCAATAATATAAGAAATAGTGAAAAAAGTTTTAATGGAATCTTGATTTTTTTTATAAGATTATTATTCCAAGTAAACAAGAGTATAATATGAATTAAATAAGAATGCGAAATCAAACATTTTTCCTTTTAATTAGTAGGTACCGTGGAGTTGGTGGGACATCTTTTGACTTTTGTAGAATATTTTAATCTTTCATGGCACATTGGTTGGATGTGAACGGAGGAAGGTTGAGTGCATCTACGAAATCAGTTTTTATTTATTATTTCCAAAAAGCGGAGAAAATCTCAGAAGTGGTGGATGCTATCCTCCAATAATCTTGCATTATATGAGGCAGTTGCATGGCAAGAACAATTAACCAGTCACCTTTTAATATAAAATTATAAATTGAGATAAGCCCAAAGAAATCGCCAAACAAAAAGCCGCCAACTGTAACTAATAATTGCACAATAATATTGATTTGTTCAGTATTTTTTTTTTTAAATTAAATAAAAAATAAAAATGAAATGTTAGACACATCAGCATTATTGTACAGCTAACATATCTCTTTATTTATATAAGTTGGGAGAGATTTTGAAGTGATTAGTTAAGCACTCCCACCACATAGCCAGCCTTACACTATAATTTTTTTACATTTTATTTTTTATTTTTTATTTTTTTTGTGTGTGTTTTTTGGCAGATTTTATTTGTGTGTTCTTAAATATTGGGTTTTAATTGCAGGATTCATGCATGTACATCAAAATCATTCAAAATCATTACCTAATTAATTTCATACTTGAATATAAGTTTTTTTGGTGAATGTTACTTGGAGTCTTAATTTGTAAACATTTTCCCTTTTAATAAAAATCGGTTTTTGACTGATAGTGTAAGATGAAGAACAATATAAACTTATATTCAATAACACAAACATAAAATGATTATTATTTAAGCATCATTTCAGAAGTAATACACCATTAAATGAGTTAAATGGTTCTAGTAATAATACGTCAAGCTTATAGTTTTTTTTTTTTTTTTCCCAAAGTTATAGAAGATGAAATTTTTTTATTAAAACCATAATTTACTAAAAGCCCGAGTATCTAACGATGATGTTAAAAAAGATGTATTAAATTAAGTTAGAGTGGAAGGGGCTATGGAATTTATTTTTGGATTCAAATCATGTTTATTATAAAATTCCTTAAACTTGATGATATATGTAGTCTTGTAAAAAAGTATTATCTTCTTGATTTTTTTTAACAAATATAAATTAATTTGAAATTTCTGTTCAAGCATTTTGAACTTGATAAGCATAGGGGTGTAAGATGAGCTCGGCCACTCGTCAGCTCGGCTCGATTCGGTTTAGTTAAACTCGATTCGGTATCGGTTTGAATAATAAATGAGCCGTTCATGAACACAATAATATGTTCGAATATTAAACGAGACATACTCGTATAAACTCGGCTCGACTCGAATAAGTTTGTATAAGCTCGTATAACTTCATTTTTACAATTTTTTCTTAGTATTATTTTAATTTTGTAATAAGAACATCTTAAGTAAAAATAAATCATCTTCCTAATATGATAGATATAGCTTGAATTATTGTTGTGAGTTTAATTTTATAGATTTGTGTGTACATAAGTGTGTTTGTGAGTATGTGTGGTTATATGTGTTTGTGTGCACACATATAATTTATGTATGTGCATAATAAATTTATATACATACATAAAAACTCGAGATTATATTATTTAAGATTCAAGTTAATTTATTTAATGAACTCAAATGATAAAATTTTAACAAGACTTGATTAATTAATGATTAATATAGATTTATGAAAATATAAACATTCATGATATTTACTTTATATAAGAAATGAATAAGTTAATTGAGCAGCTCGTGATAAGATAGAGCTCGACTCGTATTCGAAACAAAATTAAACGTGCCAAGCTTGAACAGAATATTTTATTCGATGATAAATTCGAATTCGACTCATGTTCGAAATAAAATTAAATGAGCCGAGCTTGAACATTCAATACTCGACTCAACTCAGCTCGAATACAGCCCTAAGCCTAATCATCCAAAATTGCAAATTTGTCTTCCATTGCGAAATTAGATCAAGGATTGATAGAAATTGATAGAAACAGAAAAATATCAAAGACGTATCATCTTATAGATAAATTGATTCATCTTACTTTGATTATTCCGATGTCTATAGTAACTATCGAATGAGCATTTTCAACAACCAAAATTGTTAAAACAAAACTCTGTAATAAGACAAAGGATAAGTTTCTTGCAAATAATTTAGTCGTTTATATTAAAAGAAAAATTGCTTAAAACTTTGGTTCAGTCTTCAAAATTGTCCCTTCATCTTAGCATTTTTGTTTCTTTTCGTTATCATGCCGGCATATTAGCTTACTGATATATCAATTCTGATACATATTTACCAAGTTCAGTAGACGTACTCTTTGCGATACATATTAGAATATGATGCTGAAAATCTGAATACAACCATTTGTTAAACAGCTGCACATTTATTAGCAAGCAACAAGACTAGCTCCAGGAAAATATAATATATTATTTATTATTTTTTTGGATGCGATATATTATTTATTATTACATTACAGAAGACTGAAAATTCCATGTACTCATGAAACCTTTTAGTTTCATTACGCAGCGCAGATTGAAAATGCCGTGTAGGCTGTTCTACCCTGTTTTCCTTAGAACAGGGCAGCTTGTGGCTGCCTCCTCGGCAGAACCATCCAAGCTAACACCTTTCAGAAGACCTCCGAGCAACTGACCAGGGTCATAAAAGAACTCCACCTTCACAACTCTCATCTCCTCGTCTACCTGTTTTGTCGTGCAAAAGACAACAATTACGGTAAATAAGACAAATACAGATTTAGTAGAACAAGTTCAACATGTTTTACACGACATAGACATGACAACATGCAACAAGAAGAACGTGAAAGATATTGTTGAAGGGTAACCTCAAAAATGGCCATTCCATAGAGTTCAACCCTTTCTCCAGTTGGGGCATGGCCTTTGAAAGGGCCCTCCACATAACCCCAGTGCCTGAACTTGTACACAATCACCGGCGGCCCACTATAAACATGGAGAATCTCCAAAGCAAACCCGCGAGGGAACGTTGTCGTGAAAGTCCGATGAGAAGATTCCGCCGTTTCCCCATCTGGATTATAGGCCCTGAATTTCTCAGGCAGGGAGGTCTGTAGCAGCGGGTTATAGCCTCCCCCAAGTTTGCCTATTTCTTCCAAGTTTAAAGCCTTCCTTCCTGATAATTATAGTAAAACACGCTAATTATGAACATAGCCTTGGAAGCTATGAAATCTAGTTTTTTTTTTTTTTTTTTTTTTCTGTAATAAATTAGTACCATTTAAGCTGAAAGTATACTTCTTGGGATCAAGGGTTTTGAAGTCATCAATGTTGGTTTTATGGAAAATCTCCATTTCCCATGACTTTACAAGCCTCTGAACCTTTTCTTCAAGCGACCCAGGAGGCCATATCTTCAAAAAAAAACTTCAACAGTTACACAGAGAGAGAGAGAGAGAGTGAGAGAGAGTGAAACATGCACACAAACAGAAGAAATGAGATAAAGGGAGGGAGACCTTAGTTCTGCCTTCTTCAAAGAGCTTGTTGACAACACTATAATCAGGGGGACCAAACCTCCATTGGGTGTTCTTCGTTTCTTCTTCACTCAAGTAATTACGGTAGTTGTCTTGCTCAGCACTTGAAGATGTCATCTCCTCACTATAGTAAATACTGTTTAACTTGAATTTTCATGGGCCATGGCACACGAGAGTCTTATATATAGAGAGAGGGAGAGAAGTTCTCAATTACCTACCGATCTAAAAATAGTCTTACAGAAGATTGAGTATCAAACCACGGCAAGTAACCAGATATATATATATATATATACACACACACGAAGAATAGTCTTACAGAAGATCGAGTGTCAAACCACGGCAAGTAACCAGATGTATATATATATATATATCTACGAAGAATAGTCTTCCCATGTAGCCAAATAAAATAGTCTTCCCATGGCAAGTAACTATATATATATATCCTTTCAAAAAAAAAAAAAAACTACATATATATATATACACACACACACACGAAGAATAGTCTTCCCATGTAGCCAAATAAAATAGTCTTCCCATGGCAAGTAACTATATATATATATATATATATATCCTTTCAAAAAAAAAAAAAAACTATATATATATATATACACACACACACGAAGAATAGTCCTCCCATGTAGTCAAATAAAATAGTCTTCCCATGGCAAGTAACTATATAAATATATATATATATATATATATAGTCTTCCCATGTAGCCAAATAGAATAGTCTTCCCACGGCAAGTAACCAAATATATATATATATATATATATATATATATATATATATACAAACGAAGAATAGTCTTCCCATGTAGCCAAATAAAATAGTCTTCCCACGGCAAGTAAAAATAGTCTTGCATACTTCGCCAATGTAAAATGTGTGAAATGAATAGTATTCGAGGTCTCATTTTATTTATTTATTTTTTAGATACTTTGAAAGGAAAACAACAAACAAAAGCCAAAAGAAAATATGGCTTAAGAAAGTACAGAAACAGACGAAAAACACAAAAGGGAAGCTCAATGAAAAAATGACATCTTTTTAATTTTAAAATTAAATACTACAAAATTAATTTAAAAATCATTCTTAATTTTTTGATATGTAAAATTACTATCAAAAATTCAAATTTTGTTAATATATTGTTTTCAATAGATAATTTGGCTAATGCATTTTATCTTTCTTGTAAGATGTTCGATTATACTTATAATTTAATTAGTTGTGTACTAAAATCAACAGGACTATGATTATCATAACCTATCAGAATTTGTAACAACAACCAAACAAAAGCAATGGCATCTACTAATAAGTATATAATATTAAATATCAAAGAAATAAAGAATTATAAAACCAATAAATAAAAGAGTAGATCGAAATGATGAAAGAAAATAAGAGAAAAAATAAATATGTCATGCTTTAATTTGAATTTTTTTTTTTAAATTTTAAACATGCTTCATCACTTTTTCTTTCTTTCTTTCTTTTTTTTTTTTTGTTCTAAACCCAAATAACATTTCAAACGACCTCCTCTTATTTTATTTTTCTTGAGGCCTTTCAATTCTTTCATATATATATATATATATAAGACGACCTTTTTTGGATGGCGTTTTATAAATTGAGAAGCCTTTAGATAAAGGTCTAATTTGCCTTACCATTAAGCCGGCCAGTCGATTTGGTCATGAAACTTTACTATTGTCTGAAGACTAAGAAATATTATATTTTTAGTAAATTGCAGCTAGTTGGAATATCGAAGCTAGTCACACTAGAATATTTTGAAAAAAGTTTACGCTCCCTCGAATTACCACCTAATTGTCAATGCCTTCCTAATAACAAAAATACCCTTAATAAAAAAATTCTAAAAACTATATATATATATATAAATTGATGGAACAGGAGGTGGCCAAGCCTCATATCTTCTTCTTTATTTTTTATTTTTTAAAAAAATTATAAGAATATTTTTGCTTTTCTTGCCGGCATGGATGATATTGACAATTTTTATTAATTTAGAGAGGATACTGTGGCAATTTATAGTTTGTGGATAACATTTTTAATTAGGAGGTACCGTCATAGTTGGTGGGAGTCGAGGGACATTTTTGACTTTTGCAGAATATTTTGATCTTTCATGGCACATTGGTTGGATGTGGACGGAGGAAGCTAGGTTGAGTGCATCTACGAAATCAGTTTTTATTTATTATTTCTTTTTTAATGATCGTATTTTTTTTTATTTTTTTTTTTACTGTCCTTTTTTTCAAACGTTATGCTTTCTTTCTTCTTTTCATATCGACATTTTTCTAACCACTATATTTTACGATGGTCATTTTTTAATGCAATAACTTTTTAATTGTTATTTTCTTAATTATCATTAAAATTCATTACTATTTGATATCCTATTACTAAAAGAATTGTAATTCTTGAATTATTTATACTGTAATGACTAAATTCAATTAAAACTAATATGATCAATAAAATTGAAAAAAGTTATAACTGCCAATACATTTTTTTTGTTTGTAAAGAAGTAAGAAAATAACAACTAATTAATTATAATCACAAGTATCCGTGAGAAAATAATAATAATAATAATAATAATAAGGAGGAAAGATCAATGATAAAAAAAAATTGATGGGCAATATATAGCTGGTTTGGTGCCATGATTTTGTCTCTATTATTGCAATCGATAGTCTTCTACGAAGTATAATTTTTCTATAAGAATTATCTAAATTTCTTTTAAAAAAAATTGTAAATTCTCAAATTATGAAATTTACGATGTTTTTAAGTATCAAAAAATTAGAAAAATGCCACATTTTAAAAATTGTGCATGTTACAGTTGAGAAATGAATATATTTTCATAATGTTTTTGCTCTCAATGTTGTAAAAAAGTTTTCAGCAAAAAATTGTCTTTTGAATTTATGAAAAAGAAACGTCTTTACAAAAATGAATAAAAAGCTTTTTGGAACAAAAATTCTTTTAAGCTACCTCCATAACATGTCATTTTTAAAATGTGGTATTTTTCAAGCGTTTCGATACTTATAAACGGCCTAAATTTTATAATTTGATAATTTATAATTTATTTGAAATTGTAAGGGATCCTAATCCATAATTTTTGGCCAAATTGATCGACTTAATTGTAAATTATACTGAGATGAGTAAAAAAGACATGAAATATATATATATATATGAAACCATGTAAGTAATGAGATAACTATGAATAGTGCCATCTATATATTCCAGGTCCTGAAACTAGAAAAATAGGATAATGTTTTATGGAAGAGCCATTGAATTAATTAATTATGAACTAATAGAATTGCCATTCACAGATTTAATGGAGGTTTTTTTTTTTTTTTTTTTTTTTTTTTTTTTTTTTTTTTTTTTTTTTTTCTTCACAAATGGTGATCATTGTATACCATCACACAATGAGAATATGGAATATTATTCATTTGAGTTTGCATTTTGGCTAAGGGTCCGTTTGAGTTTACAATTTCAAGAAGTGCTATTTAAAAATAACAATTTTAAGATGTATAATTTGAAAAAATAATTTTTAAAAACACAGTTAAACATTTGACAAAATCGCAGTTTAATCTTTAAAATTGTAAGTTAGCTTTTAAAATTTTGTATTTTCAAAAAAACACTCAATTGTCTGAAATTTGAAAAAAAAATATTTTTTTTACGTTTTCAAATAACATTTTTTTTAAAAACGTAATTTTCAAACAATTTATTTTTTGTTATTTAATTTAAAATCTCACTTTTTTTATTTATTACCGGAGTCCCTCCCCAAATATCAAGAGCCAAAACATTTCGCCATTTAGTTTTTGAAGGTTGTTTCGTTCTTTCGGGCAACAAACATTTCATGTATCCCCTGCTCTCGTTTTCATTTGTCGTTGTTTCTTGTCATTTGGCCAATTAGGTTTGAGGTGGATTTCGATTCTGTAATGCGTAGGGGAGTGTGCAAGTGTTTGTTTGACGATGAGTGGTTCATGCACTCACAGTGCCAATAGGTGCACTACCCTAAGGTATCTTGGGATAGTACACAATAGGTGCACTCTGAGTATTTCTAACATTTCCCTTGTTTGAATGTGTGAAGTGTGTCTAAAGAAGGTTCATGAAGAGTAAACGGGCGAATTGGGTTGTGAAGTGATAAGGTCGGTGTGATTTGAGAGACAACCATGTGTCCCACTTGGCAGATGATGTGTGCGTGTATCTCAGCTTTAGATAATGTGATTGAAAATGATTTTTGCACAGCCTTACATGTATGGGTCTTGTTAATGTGTTTGAAAAATGCTAGACATTTAAATATTTTTTTTCTATAATTGGGTTCCAACTTGATGTGTGATGTGTCACAATCTCATGAGATCTATTATTTTAAAAAGTATGCTACAATTTTATAGGATTGTGACATCAAGTTGGAACCAAATTTTGAAGAAGAAAAAAATATTGAGATGTCTAGCATTTCTCAATGTATTTTGGGTTGTATAAGACTTGCATAAATGGATTACACAACAAACACATCCCAATGCGATATTGAGATAGTGGGTTAGTGGGGCTAAAGATAATGGGTTATGAGTAATTATTCTAGTAGTGGGTTAGTTGTCCGGTAGTTATGTTAGTGGGTCAGCAGTTACATAATCTTGTATTTAATTCAGTATTTCAAATTAATGAAGTTATTCAGAAAATTACCCAAAGCTTTTATCTCTTAGAGCATTTTAGTAACCTCACCAAAATAACTTTTTAACTATTTTGGTGGATCAATTTAATGAAAACATTAAAAATTCACTCCGAGCAGCGTTACACCTTAATAAAAAAAAAAAAAAAATAAACATACAAAATAAAAATAAAAATAAAGAGAACGAGTCACTAGAACTAGGAATGCTCTAAAGCATTGAAAGAGTCTGCCTCAATTGTTGAGGAGGCATTGTGATGCGCGACTTTTAAAAGATTACATTAATATTTGTAGCTCTTTTTCTTTCAAAAGTATCTCTTCCTCCTCCTCCGGGTTGTCTTCCCTCGGAGAAGTATATTGCAAAATCGGTTAAGTAAATAGATTTCATAACATGGTTAAAAATGTAGATTGGGTGGACAGGAAGTGAGTTTTTGCAACGCAAAGAACAGTAGAGATGAAGGAAGGACAATAACAAAAGGAAATTGAAATGGTTATCGCCCAAGCCCAATATATTGAATGAATTTAAAAGAAAGGAACCATCAGAGGCCAAAGTTTATCCTCACCAATGAGTATAGGTCCGCATCATGGTTAGGTCTTCCGAAGAAGACCCCCATCATTTGGATCCTTTCTTTTATTTCTTTTATCTGGATTATAACTATAAAGCAAGCGCAAAATTCCTGATAAATACTACCAAAAAAAAAACCTAAAAATAATAATAATAATAATGGCTACTAATTATGTGCCGAAAAGAAAAACAATGAGGATTTGAATTTTGTTCAAAAAAAAAAAAAAAAAAATCGGACAAAGTATTGAAACAGAACGAGAAAAAGAAAGGAAAAATAAATAGAGAAAAATAGAAGTAAAGATAGGAGCTCAGAGATCAATGGGTATGAGAAATTTATCAGCACAGATTGATTGTAAAAATCATCAGAGTGGTGCATGACTATCTCAATTGCTCATCAGTGCTCGCCGCAAACTATTATCCTCCCTCCTTCATACAAGTTTACTACCTATACAAACCCTAAGTTCTAAAAACACAGACAGATCGCGAGAGAGAGAGAGAGAGAGAGAGGCTGCCATGTGAGGAAAGGTTTGCTCTAATCTATATATAGGGACGATATGCCTGAGAGAGAGGGGACGCAAAGCTCAAAGCCCTAATTCTTCTTTGATGTGTGATGACTTTTTAACCCTCTTACTTGTGTACGAATTCTCGTTATTACCCTTTCTTTGCTGGTTTTCTATTTAATTATTTTTTTTAACAAAAATACGTTTTATAGTTTTGAATCCCTCATCCATCTTGCATGGAATTACTCCATTAACCTCGAATTGTTTTTTTTTTTAAAATATAGGATCAGACTCCTTTTTTGGGGCCAAGACTATGCCTTGTGTCTCATTTTTCGCCAATTTTTGGCCTAGTACGATGGCCGGCCTGACCAAAATCTGCTCACTCTTTTTTGTTTACAATTTTTTTAAAAGTTTTTAAATTCAAAGCTTCTTTTTTTTTTTTGGGTGGGGGGAGGGGGAAGTTGCAAGGTAAAAAAATAAACAAAAAAATAAAAACAAAAAAAACTCCTCAATTTTCTAAAAACAATTGGTGTTAACCATTGAAACCTTTTTTTAACTTTTTTTTTTTACAACAAATGTGCTCCCATTTAAAATGGGAGGAAATGGGAAGCTTCCCAATTGGAGGGGAGCCACTCCCGCTAATACAAGTTTTGCACAAAAGCCAGTTTCATGACGCACTGTATACTCGAGTAATTTATTTTGCTGAATTAATATCAACAAGTCATTCGAAACAGTAACATAGGTGTGATGGTAAAGATAGTTGCATTGCATGGTGAATTAGGCAGCATCATTTCCTGGTCTATCAATTCACCGAATCACCATGATTCTCTAACGCAGTCACCACTCCATTAAAAGGAAATCCTGTGCAAGAACTGATCACTTTCACCCCCTTGATGTGTTACCTCTGTAAGCCACCGGCTTTTCATCGACGGCATCGAAAAATTTGGATTTCTCGTGTATTTACATGACAAATAGCTGTGACCATTATCTGCCCGTTTTACTTCGAGCTACCGAGGCTCTGGGTTGGGGATGCTGTCTTTTCCCATTGGACAAACCACTGTCACTAACACTACCTTCAACAAGATTATCGTGAACTTCAGAAAATTCCCTCGTCCATGAATTCATGGGGATAACATAACTATCATCCTTGGTGCTCCTTCTCTGCTCCTCATAGCGTTTCACATTTTCAGATATCTGGTGGAACGTTTTATTTATCTTTGCAATTCCCCTTTCCACTGGTTCTACAACATGTGATACTGTATACTTCATGTCGTCAACAATCTGAAAGAACGAATGAATGAGTTCAGCAAAACAGAAAAGAAGAAAAAAGCAAACTAAAATAAGAAGGTTGATATCTTACAATTTCGCCACTTCCAAGGACCACGTCACGAACACTCTGAGGGAAATTCAAGCGTTTTTCTCGCTCATCATGCCGAGCCAAGCGAACTCTAGTTGTTCTTTCGCAGTCACGAACCTCCTCAGGATCAGGGGGTGATCCTAATGATGCATAGTCAGTCATCACAGCTACATTACGAACACATCGTTCTCCACGTTTGTAAGGTACTGCTGGGAAGACATACAGGTGCACCACGGCAGCAACACCCATCTATTTCGCAAGCAAGAAGTCAGAAGCCTTGCAAGCATTGACCCTTTTAACTTCCCAGATATTAAATGAAAGGTTTTATTTAATGAAAAGGACCATAGAATGGCATGATACTGTGAAGAATAACCTCATGCATCATAGTTTACTTGGTAAACAAAGATCGGCTTGCAAAACAGATTTGTTTATAGTTTCTTCAGCATTGAGAAGCCCCAAAAGGAATTTGAGGCACACTTGGTGCTTATGCAACAGTGTGTAATCCAAGCGGCATAGTTATGAAATAGAGTAGAGTATCCAACATCCTGGATTCCCCAATCCCATATCTCCTATTGATACAAATACTGCAGAAAAGTACCCCCAACAGCCATAACAACGATACAAAATCCACAGAATATTTTTTTTACAAGTCAAATTACCCAAAATGTATTAAAACCTATCATCTAACTAAAAGAAGTTCAACAAAAGCTTTTTTGCATTCATGTTATAACTTCAAAGGCATGCAATTTTAAGCTCCAACTGAGAGAGAGATAATTATATAAAAGAAGAATCTTTGTAGAATCTCGAAGTGATAATTATAAAATGTACTAAAGCCAAAACAAGTTTGAAAGTGATGCAGGATCTGTCATGATCACTATTGAGAATGAGATACACTGTTACACAGCATCTTATCTCAACCTTAAATTGGGTTGGTGATTTGGAGTATGATTGAAATTTTATTTGAATTTCCATTCAATATTTATTAAGTTTGCGATATCCATCTTAAGTCATTTTTATTTATATATTTTTTATAAGTAATTGAAACCATGACATACACTTCTAACAAATATCCAAAACATCACCCCGAAGTCGAAAGGCAGAAAGGAGATTTTGAATTTGATAAGCTCCATCAACTACGGTGATGCAAGTGAGTCCACTCGGCATAAGAAAGGCAAGGCTCAACGTGCGGTGGCGGCAAATGCTTCTTAAGGGTTTGGGTTTGAGGGTTTGTTGGGTTTTTTTTCTTTTTGTAGGCTGCTTTGACTGTTCCTGTGTATACTTAGTGTGTACTTAGGGGCGCCTTACGCTTTTTTAATACAACTTTCTTACTTATCAAAAAAATACTATGATTTGTGCCTGCATAATAAACCCCCCCCCCCCCATATAAAGCCTCTCTCGACCAACCTACAAAAATCTTAGCCCAGTTTTTTCAACAGCTTCTTCAATACTATAAAACCCATCATGCAAGCATGTTGATAACCAAATGAAAGGAATATACAACAATAATAACAGGATTTTTTCATTCCTTTGCTTATATAATGTAAACTTTATCACTTTCCTGTACAAAATATCAACTAGGCAAAATCCAGATCATTTTTACCTACATTTTCTCCAATTCATTGGTAACATATCTGGCCTTCATGTGCGAATTACCCACAACAATTGCAGCTTATTTTCAAAGAAATATCCTATTTGTACAAAAACCTTTTTATAAGCAGCATTAAACACAAAGGAAATAAAAAATAATCATAATGCATATTTCCATTACATACCTCTATACAGATGATGTAGTCTTGTATACGTGTTTTCAGCTCCTGAGCCAAAGATCCTTTAAAGGCTCCCATGGAGAAAAGAAATGCAACAGCAACACCTTGCCACCATGTCAGGAATACAATCGATTTGAAAGTTAGAAACTTTGCCAGTGGTTTAATCGGTTGTAATTTATCTTTAATAACAGTGTAGAACTGTACAAGGCAATATAGAGCCCATGTCTGACTAAAATTAAGAACAACTGCCAAGTATGGATAGCTGCAAGCAAAAACAAAAATAGAAATAATTACTAAGACACAAGAAAATGTATTTTTCAGCAATAGATTTAGTAATCCCAAGCAGGCACAACATTTGTAATTTGTGTTTGCCTGTGTGTGTGTGTGTGCAAGCACATGTGTGCGTGTAATGAATGTACAAGCTGATCAAGAAACATGAAAGGTAAATAAGGATGTCTTACCCATATCTCCACTCAAACTTCCCTTCCCCATAAACCCCAAAAGTTTCTAGAATCATTGCTAGCAATGCACAGATCATCTTCAATATCATCTGAAAATAATGTTTCGGTAAGCACCAAACATAGGCTGCGAAATGCAATATAAAAAGAACAATGCAATAATCTTCAATCAAAAAATAAGCACATACATATTGAACTATGCCAATTTTCACGGCATTATAGAAGTCAGGACCAAGGTGCCAATCTCTTAGGATGCAATTTAATGGAAAAGGATGTTCTACAACTACATAACTGTATGCTTCTTCCAAAAGAGGTGAGCTGGAGTCCATTAGGCTCTGACTTTCCATAAACTCGATCGTACTTTCCTCACCACCTACAGGCAGCAATATTTTTGTCAAGAAACAGTACAGAAAATAATACCAAAATTCAGTAGACAATACTATTACATCAATTTCAGGAATTTCATAATCAAATTATCCAATCCATCAATTGCTTGAGCCACACACAAGTATGCATGCGAACATGCAATATTATTAAAAAGAAAAAGAAAACAAAAGCCAATCTGTTACAGACTTTATTGATTGTATCATCCAGTCACGGGTGGAACTAGACATTGAAGTGTGGGGTGACATAAGAACATATGCACAATCCCCAATGTTAGGGGTAATTTTAAAATTTTGGGGGACTATTATTTTGGGGGAACAATAGTCCCCCCAAAGCCTTTACCCCTAGTTCCACCCCTGCATCCAGTATAACAAATTTAAGAGACAATCACTGCCACCAATCAATAAATACATATGCACAACCCTCTACATACCTAAGCACGCAATCAGGTATCTCTCGAAGCAATACAACGCAAAAGCCTCATAGCAGTCGCGAATTACTTCACAGTTGAATGCAGCATCTGAATTCAAAAGTGACAAAAACTGCACCCAAACAATTAGTCGACTAGAATTACTAAAACTACACAGCCATAAAGGCCGAATTTCTTGCATGGTGTAGGCAAGTAGATGCCAAAATACTCCTGAGTAGTTGGCTATGTGAACATGTGAACAGTCGAGGTTGTTAAATTCTGTATCATATTCAAGAATCTATAGCTATATTACTCAAATGCGGTAGCATTTCATGTCAAATACTGTTCATGAGACCTAATTTTCTAATGTGTCAAAGTTTTATGCAAAAAAGTAGTCCACCATAGAATTACTAAAACTACACAGCCATACAGGCTGAATTTCTTACATTGTGCAGGCAATCAGATGCTAAAATACTCATGAGTAGTAGGCTTTGTGAATAAGTGAATAGTCAAGGTTGTTAAATTATCATATCAAGAATCTATTGCTATATTACTCGAATGCGGTAGCATTTCATGTCAAATATTGTTCATAACACCTAATTTTCTGATGTGTAAAAGTATTATGCAAAAAGAGATACAGATGTCGCGCAAAGCAATTTAACATAAAGCTCCATAAGTCTCCATATATTTCACTTTTTTTTCTAACCTATAAATGACCTCAATTCCACCCCCCCCCCCCCCCCCCCCCCCCCCCCCCACTTGAGCCAAAGCAAAGTGACAAAGTCCCCAGCTTTTTCACAGTAAAATGCAACATTCAAATCCAAAAGTGACAAAATCTGAAGTACAAAACATTTCCACAATGTAAAATTAGTTCACAAAAAATTATAAGTGCTAGCTACATATTATATTAGCTGATTTTTTTTTCTAAGAAAATGTGACAAGCAGATCAAAGATTTTATGTTTGTCACAACCTCCAGCCTTTTCTGAAAATCTGCTTCACTCTTCTCAAAACTTAACCCAATTATTTCCAATTTTACCAAGTACCACGATCTATTCTATTACCCAACCACTTCTATACGAAATGAGGTAATAGCATTAGCATTATACAACATTGAGTAATGCAGAGCATCTTCATTGTCACGATTTACCATTTCGGTTATTGGGTGCTACTATATCCTATGACAGTATTGTATCACCATCCCACCACAGTTCATTTGTTTTCTTGTCAGATCTGTCTTATTTTCTTCTTCTTTTTTCTGAATAAACTCACAAAAGTACACAATGTTCTTTTCAACAATTGCCAACCAGAATTAGAGCGCTCCACTAAAGACTCTTCCTAATTATATATATATGCTACGAATATGCAATGGCGTGTGATTTTATCAGTCACTCTATGTAGCCACAATTAATCATTTCTTGATAAGACAACATTACACCTGAATACATGCATTTATGTAGTCCAAGGAAAATGATGTAACAACATACTGATAAATTTTTGAACCATATGACAAGGTAAGATGACCTATTAATGCAAGCATTGCAGGATGAACACTCTTTTGTTGCATCCCAGGAAGCATTATAACCATTCAAATACTATTGGAAATTTATGAAAAACTAGGAGACCATTGAAAAAAATAAATGACAAGCAGTAAAACAAAATGAAGGGGGAATAAACATAAGAAGTAGCATCTGTCTTACCGATTCTAGTGCATAAACAGGAACCATGAGAATGAGACCAATTAGAAACTTCTGCTCCTGAAAATGACAAAATTTACAGCTGTCAACCTTGGATGATCATGTTAAAGGAAAACAAGAATAATAGTAATATTATGAGGAACTAGCAAGGCCAAAAGATGATACAAGGTAATCTGTATAGATAGAAAGAAAATGGCAACAATAGTATGGTACAGGGGCCTAAATGAATACAGATCAAAGCAACAAAAGAATAATATAAATACAAAAACAAAAATTGCAAACAACTAAGAAACTATGCGAGAACCTCTGGCTGATTATAAGCAGCTAAGTGCTCAAAGATAAGATACATGGAGAGCACAAGAGCAACAGCTACAAATATGCTTGCGCTGAAGATTGGCCAGCTGAAGAACTTTGCAGACTCAGCACCCAGGTTAAGCGACCATATTTTCCCTGATCTGCCCGAGGACTCGACCAAAGTAAGGAAAAAAAATAATGAATAGAAAACCCCTCTCCATCCCATTGAGTAGAACTATGAAACAAATTCTACTTGATGTGCCGATATCCGGAGCGTGGTTGTGATACTTTACTTGAAACTTCAACTTATGTCCCAAAATCCTTTATCAGCCCTTTTTCTTGCATTATTTTTTCTTTTCTTTTTTCTTTCTTTCTTTTTTTTTTTTTTTACGTTTCTTTGTGCCAACTGTGAGGAAACCACTTCTTCACACAAGATATGATATAGAAAAAGGGGAAAGCCCGATCAGGTATGAACTTTTGCTTCTAATAGTGAAAAGAAGTATCAAGGGTCAGGATCCTGAAGCCTGCATTGAAACAACAACCAATTAATCAAAACAATTGTTTTTTATAAGTTAATTAATCACCAGAAAACTGTAGAAGATCATGTCAATCCATTAGGTAATGGAAACAGAAAATCATGATAGTTCAAACAGTAAGTGTAGCAGAATACTTGACTGGGAGAAATCTAGTATGCATGAACTAGAAAGACGGTACTGTCTTCAATATGTGTGTGCGCGCTAGGATTGGCAATTTTTGACACGATCCACGAACCCAGCACGAACACGACATGAAAATACGGGGTTTGGGTTTGTGCTAGTCGGGTTCGGGTCATAATCAGGGTCAGCCCAATTATGACCCAATTAGAATCGTGTCTGGGAGTGCGACCCGATTAAAAAAATTCCCACGACCTATGAACCTGTTTACGACCCGTTTATGACCCGTCAACCTGTTTACGGCATTTTTTTTTTAATTATTTTTTATTTTTTTAAAATAATAATAATAATAATAATAACAATCGGGTTGACCCGTCCCAACCCGATTATTAATCGGGTTGCTAATCAGGTCGTACTCTAACCCAACAGGTTGACACGAACCCAACCCGCCAAACATACCCAATTTTGAAGCACAATCAAACTCCAAGTGTAGATGCATGTAACTGACAAATACATACAGTAGTCTTTTTTCCAGGAATAAGGACAGTACTAGTTTTATTAAATACATGAATTAGAAGGAAGATGCAAGCTCCTTATAGAAGCACAGCTCAATTCTCAACTAATCCTGATGTCAATAACTGACGATTTCTAACCAATAGATACATCAATCCATTTAATTTCTACAATTATTTCCGGAAGGCAAGAGAAGCAAACAGATTGAACTTTGAATTAAGACTAGAGCCTGAAGGCCAATGAGCCCTAGCTCAAATGAAACCTCAGAAAGAATGTTGCAGATAATGTGGGTGTAAGCTCAAGACTTCAGGGCGCGTCTTCTTTTTTCTTTTCTTTTTTATTTTATAAGACTTCAGGGCGTGTGTATAACGTACAAATCAGAAAAACAAAAAATGTAAGAGGACCGGATTCCATGCTTGTGCCGCCGCTTTTATAAAGCAAAATATAAGCCCTTATCAGTAACAACAGTACACAAACAACAAATATGGTAAATACCTTATGAAATGTAAAATCCATTAAGACATTCACAAATCAGAAATATCATATATACGCAATGGATAAAGCAATATATACATATGTGATGTACCAAGTAAAGATAATTATCATGAATCCCATGCAACTGGAGAATTTAAAAATATCATATAGAATGTTCCACTTCGTCTCAGAACACATATTCTCCTCACCTCTCTCAAACTAGAACAGTATTCCACTGTGATACAGCAAAGCATCTCAATCAAAGTACTTGAACTTAAGGCTGTTATCTATCCAAAATTATTGGTCATTGAGAGTTACTCGTGATATTTTTTCCCAATGAGATGACCCATAAGTTCACAATAATAGGTTTCATAATTTCCCTGCCAAAATTTAGATGTTGAAATTACTGAATGGAAATTTAACATTAATATCTCAATTATAAGTCCTTACAAGAGCTTTTATTTTTGAGTCAACTAAAGAAAAATTATCAGAGATTAGTACGCAACAATTTTCATCTCTTCATAAGCCTCCAAAAAAGGCCCAAGCAAGTGTGTGGTGTATTGTTATACTAATCGTCAAAATTCTGCAATTACATTCCCCATACACACACAAAAAAAAAAGGGAACCCAAATACGTCAAAACTAAGAAAATAACTAATAAGGAACAGTCATGACTGTTTGGTTGCTAAGAAGAAATAATTGGGCATGAATTCCTGGAGTTCTAAACTTTTGGAACAAAATCAAGCTGATACACTTAGCTTTAGCTAGCTTAGTTGACTTTAGTTTCTTCGTCATTTTTCCCGTCCTTTTTGCTGAAAACTATAACGTAATAAATAATGAAATTCAAAACTTCGCGTTCAAAATATTCTCATCTATTTTCTCAGCAGCCAAACAAGCGAGTTAGGAAAGTTCTTCCCCAGCAACAAATCCGTGGTTCTCAAAGAACCTTAGTTCATCCATCTAATCAAAAAAAGGCCACATTCTCCAAAACAAGTCGAAATTCCATAAGCAAATTTTTTTAAAAAAATAAAATAAAATTCCAAACCCTAGAACATCAATCACACAGCACACAGCAAAGAATGACCCTACGTGCTCTAATTGGAACCGAATCAGAAAGAAAATAAAAATATCATGCTTCTTTAGAAAACTTTATAAGACGAAATGCAAGATTGGGTTCAGGCTCGAACCTGTGCTTGAGAAATTTTCTCGGGAAAATGAAAAGTGATATTATTTTCCGGCAAAATCGCACAAAAAGAAAAGTAGTGTTTTGCCCTCGTATGAAAGGGAAAAAGTAAACTGAATTTTGCTTCGACAGTTGGGAAGGCCATATACGAAACTTATTGTTCTCATATATTATAAAACAAATAAGGCTAGTGTCACGGGAGCAGTTACCTATCTTTTCTCAGATCCAAAGTTTTGGCCGTCGATTATGATCGAAAGTGGGTCTCTCCTGGCAGGAGATGTCTCTGTTGTGTGGGGTTTGTCCAGGTGTTGCTTGATGTGAGCGCTTTGAGCTTGCCGGGTGAAAGGAGCTGTGGGTTTAAGATGACATTAAATTTCTTTGTTTTCTATTGAAAGAGTTCAGGAAAAAAGGTTTACTCTTTTCCACGCCAGCTTGTGTACGTGGCAGTATTGGAACAAGCTCTGGGTTCCACGTCAGTTGCGGTTTGATGGTCTTAAGGTGTCCTTATCAAATATCAGATTGACCTGCCAGTCCCAACAACTAGTAAATATCTACTAGCCAATGCGGGCCAGGGAGGAAATCAAAGTAGGTAAATGTGCTATAGATATATATTGAGTAAGTTTTAAGATTTTTTTTTTTTTTTTTTTTTAAAAAAAGGAAAAAAATGCCCTAGACCTTTTTGGGGTATGACTTTTTTATCGAACCAATATTTGAGGTTTTAATTAATATCAAATAGGCCATTTTATTTATCTTTAGTTAAATTTCTAATAATATTGACTCATCATATCTAATCAAAAGTTAATTTGTCTCTCCTTTAATAAAAAGAATATAAAAAGAAAAAATTATAATTATAACTATAAATATAAAATAATAGATGTGGAATGGCCGCTTGCCGGTGCTGCTACCCCAAGTGTTGGGGTAGCTGCTCAGGCCACGTCCACCTCTAAAGTGATTGCGGTAGCTGCGCGGGTCATTCTCATTTCTCACTGTTGGGTTGGTTGTGCGACTCATCCTACTTCTGGTATTTTTTTCATTCTTTTTGAATTTTATTTTTATATTTTTGTATCTATAATTATATATTTTTTAATTAATGGGACATGTGAACCTTTTAATTGGTATGATGTGACAGCAGTATTAAAAATATAACGAAATTATCTATTTGATAACCAATTAACCATTGAAACATTAAGAAGTAAATCTGTAAAATTTAAAGTAATTTGATAAAAAGTCAAATATACTCCATGGACCTCAAAAACACATTTTCCTTTTATTAAAAAAAGGTGATGATGTAAGCAACGGGTGGCCTGGGAAACTTCGTATCAACTAAGGAATTGAAAGAGAGAAGTATTGGGATAAAAAATTAGGTTTAGAGCGTGGAATAAGGTTGCCATGATGAAACACGTACATTTGACTCGGATTTGGATTAATCTAATAAATGGTCAGTGAGAGATAGGCCGGAATTTCTGGTCTTTTAAGATCACTTGGTAATTGCTCGTGAATTTGATAGAAAAATATTCTCAATTTAAGGGGTAGTTTAGATTGGATGACATTCTCTTTTCATGCCAATTCTCTAATAAAATATGGCATTTTCTGTTTGACAAATGTAATATTTTGCCTTGTGCTTACTCATCTCTATTGAGAGGATATCTTTCATCATGATGTCACCAACAGGTTTAAAAGTAATTAAGCATCTTCATAACCTTATCATTAAGCTAATATTGTTGGTTTCGGTGCATATATTCTTTCGGAGGAAAGGAACACAGGATTGTTCATGCATGTTTTCATGCACAAAAATACTCTCAAAAATCATTTTTAAAAAGTCATTTTTTACTTGCTGAAAATTTTGTCTTTTTCTCAAGGGCCTTTTTCTAAGTAATTTGGAGAGAAAGAGAGGATGGATAACATCGTTTGAAGTTTGAACATTTCTCTCTACTAAAAAATAAAAAAGAATAATACATCGTTTTCCTGATGCATTGCCCCGTCAAGCTGTTCTCATACATTTGATTCTATACTCTACGGTATGATAATTATAAGCTTGTTGACAACTCTGGATCTTTCCTTCATTTGGAAGAAACACAAGGATTATGGGTAGCATAACAGAAGAACAATTGTTTCATCAGAGGATCATAGATTTCACTGAATTAAGGCCGCCAGCCTCTCCCATCTCAGCTCCATCTTCAAAACCTCTGTCTCCCATGGATCACCCCCCATATCTCACCTTACTGCAGGTATATATATATATATATCTTCTATAACTTCCTTTGTCTTTGTCCTTAAATTTGTCATATTTTTTAATTATATGTTTTGTGCGTCTCATGAAAATTTTTTAGGAGATACTTGGAAGGGCCACAGAGGATGAGGTTAAGGTCTGTGAGAAAATATTGAGAGATGTCGAAATGGCATGGGAACCTACTAATCTGAATAAATGGTTAGTGACAACACTGAAAATGGATGGTTATGAAGCTTCTCTCTGCAAAACTTCGTGGGTTTCCACTTTTGGTCTCTCCAAATGTCCTCCAAAGGTCTCTCTCTCTCTCTCTCTCTCTCTCTCTGTCTCTGTGTGTTAATTTCTTATGGGGTTGTTTGTTTCAGTTTTGGAATTCACAGGTCATTCATCATTATGAATATATTGATGTGATGGTGAGAGATAAAAGTAGTGGGAGAGCAACGAGGCTGATTGTAGATATGGACTTTAGGTCACAGTTTGAGGTGGCAAGGGCTACAGCGGCCTACAAGGAGCTCACCAACGCTATCCCTTCAGTGTTTGTTGGGAGTGAAGAAAGACTCAACAAGATAATCTCTCTGCTTTGCTCAGCTGCAAAGCGATCGCTGAGAGAGAGTCGCCTCCACGTTCCTCCCTGGAGAAAAGCCACCTACATGAAGGCCAAATGGCTTTCCAAAGACTGCAAGAAAGTCTCCGCCTCACCCAACATGGATTTGGGTGTCGTGGGTTGACTGAGTCAATGAAGAATTAACCAACTACTTATAATTAACACACTGTGATCACTGATCTGAATATGGAGGCTTTTTTACCCTTTCAAGTGAATTTGGACTTTTGAGTTTATTTTGTTTGGGAAGACCTCAGTTTTTAGTTTTAGGTCTTTTTCTCTTTCAGTTTGTATGGTTTTTGAATAGCAGCTATATAGCAATGGATATATAACAGGAGACCATAATAACTCTATCCATAAAAATTCCTGGCCATAGAATCTGCTGCTGATGATGGAGTCTATATAATATTCTCTTGTCCTTGAAGGGATGCCTTAGTGTGATACTTGCTATTCAAATTCGCGTTGACTGAAATTTTTTCAGCCTTATTTCTTATATTAGTTTTCATTTGGCTCTATTTCTATGAGCAGTAGTTCACATGGGACGTTTTTTCGTCTCCTAACCGTCATTTTTTAATAAAAATGTAATTTTTGATGTTACATCAAAGATTATTTTTTTATTAAAAAATAACGTGTGGGGGACGGAAAAACGTTTTTCCGTCCCCCACGCATCATTTTCGCTATTTCTATAGTTGGAAAGCTAGCTTTAAAAGAATCTTATTGTGCTAATTTTTTAATACATAGCTTAGTTAAAAATAATGGGTCACCTCTCATCTTACGTTTATAAGCATTTCTAGCTCGTATCTCATTCTTTCTTCCATTCGTATCAAGAGTAAAAATGACCTTCTCTTGTAACCTTTACCCTTTATCAATTAAAAAATTAAAAAAAAACCATTGCTATTCAAAGCTTCGCTTATCATTTATTTTCTCCATTTTCTCTATCGTCAAATATGCAGGTTATGGTTGATTTAAACAGCTTTTAACTTCTGTCTCGATAGGATTTGAAATTAAGGATGTAAACGAGTTGAGCTCGGGCGAGTAGTGCATGTCCAAGGTCACCAAGCTTAGATCATTCAAATTTATCACGAGCTCGAGCTTTTCTTTGTTACGAGCTCGAGCTCAAATGACAAATTTCAAAAATTAACAATTAAGCTCAACTCAACTCGAAAAAATAAATATCAATCTTTTGTAGTAAAGTGATCTAATTACTACTAGTTCTTAATATTTATAGTTTACATTACTATGAATTGTATACTTATGAGTTAAAATTTATGAATTTTATGACATTATATGACTGTAATTTATAGTTATAACATTATATATATATATATATATATATATATATATATATATATATATATATATATATATAATATGAATCTTTATATCATATTCATATGAACTGTTTGATCATATTATATAATTTACATGATTAGATCATACTTAATCACTAGTCATACAAAATAAGTGTTATTGTCTTGTTGATATAAATGATGAATCATAAGTTTATTATATAATTTACATTATATAATGAAGATACATTATGCCCTATCAGTATATCACATAAATTCTAAGATTTAGTATCATATAAATGAGGGAGTTGAGTTTTAAACGAATAAGCCTAGTTTTATACAGGTTTATATTGTTTAATAGTCGATATAAAGGTGTAGGACCCACATGTGAATTATTGTGAATCTTACAAATTCAATAGTTGATTTAAAAAATTGATGTACAAAAAATATAAAAGTGATGTGCAAAAATAATATGTCATATGCCAATAGGGGGTGAGGGTGTCCTTGACTCCTTGTTAAATTCAAAATTTACCAGCCAGTCCAAACGACAAGTAAAGATCTACTAGCCAATGTGGGCTAGGGAGGAAATGGCAACAGCCGAAGCTAGGCCCAAAATAATGACCTTGGGAATAAAGATTTTTCATATTGAATCGTTTTAATTTCAAACAAATAAACCGCTTAAATTAAAGTGAAGTAGATCATGTTTTAATAGATGCTAAATTTTAATTATTTATCATTATTGTCACCATCACCACTATTAGAAATATGATCTTTTTAATTTCAAATGTTATTTCATGGTTATAATTTAAAGTTGGTGCGTATGACCATGCGTCATATACATAATTAGATACACAAACTTTAAATCATGACCATAAAATTAATAATATTATTCGTTTCAAATGAAATGAAGAGAATCCTTGCCCCACCCGTATCACCATTATCGCTATAACTATTGTTATTCTAATCACTACAATCATTAATACTATTATTCCTAGTCATAAACACAAATAATATATATTGAGATTTTCTTATGCTAATTTTAGCTTGTTTTGCTTTTAAAACGATGGAGTAAACTTCATTTTCCGATTAAAATGTATTGTTTTGAGAAAATCTTTTAGAATAATGCTAGCTCCAATCTTAGTGTATACATGGATTGAATGGGTAAAGTCCTAAATGGATTGGGAATACATCAAAATATATATATATAAATATCGAAAGTCGCTGGAAAAGCGTACATACTTGCACGGCTAGATCATCTCTAGTCATAATTGGCTGCACAAATTTAATTCAACCATCAATTCATTGGCTACCAAACTGAGCTTTCAACGGCAAGAAGTAATGGAAAATGAAGTTTATTATCTACACCAATTTTGCTTAACTTCTATTAATTTGCCATGTCGTTTACAAATAAAAGCAATTTATTACTACTCTTCTATATATTCTGCTTACTTTTCAAAAGCTAGCATGGGATACCGTACACGCAACCTTTTGTAAATGCTTGCCAAATCAATTATTATTATTATTATTATTT
Organism: Alnus glutinosa; assembly: GCF_958979055.1. Taxonomy (NCBI): domain Eukaryota; kingdom Viridiplantae; phylum Streptophyta; class Magnoliopsida; order Fagales; family Betulaceae; genus Alnus; species Alnus glutinosa. Next base: position 5,448,908 of record NC_084889.1, on the reverse strand, counting down.
GTACGTGGGTTGTAATTGTTATTAGCACCTGTTAATATTAGGAATTAATACGTATTAATTCATCGTCCATTCTGGCACATTCAAGGAAAGGGGCCGGGATCCCCCTTTAAGATTGCTCTACCTTAAGCTTTGTCGATTAGGACAAAGATTTTTAGTGCTCTTTGTGGACCTTAATAGTTAATTTTTTGTTGGGTAGATCACGTTTGGTTGAAGATGTTCATGCATCACTTTGACTAGTTTACCATCCAATGCAATTAATTCCTGCAAAAAGAAGAAAATAGTTAATTTGATTCATTATGATTAAGACGTTGTTAGAGTATATCAGAAGATCAAGAATCTAAATTACAACTGAAGATATCACCTACCCATGCACAGTTGAAGACTATCACATAGTCACAGTTGAATACTATGGCATAGTTACAGTTAAAGTCTATCACTTAGTCACAATTACCTAATTATAATAGAAGTTTATTTGTATTATCTAATTCTTATATAAATAGGAATTTGTTATATTGTAAACATCACTCAAATAAATAAGAGCAAAATGTAGTAATTAAGGTTTTATCTTGTAGACATAAGTCAATTTTTATTTTATTTTTTATTTTTGTTATGTCTATTTATTTATTATTTCGCATGATATTATCTTTCATATATAATCTTGTTCAACCAATCATGGATGGAAAGATGAGAGAGATTTTCAAGATTTAAGGGTCATGGTGAAAGTTGCCACAAAACTCGAGAAAAATGAAAACATATTCTAAGTTTAAAAGGCTGAATCACATCCTCCCTCCTCCCTCCCCCTCTTGTATGGACATGTCAAAAAAAAAAAAAAAAAAAAGGGTGAATCAAAAAGAAGACACAAATGTAATGCTCAGGCCCATTATGGCTAGATTTATCGTCTTAGTCTCTTGATGATCGAGCTCAAAGTATTATAAGGTTTAATAGAGCAAATTAACTAAATGAATAAATCAATGCATAATAAGAAATAACGTCTACTAAAAAATTTCATTTAATTTAATGCAAAAACGCTTAGTCGAAAATAGTTCTAAACCTTATACATGACACTTTTTAAAGATCCATAATAATTGAAGTTTTTACTGTCCAACTGTAATTATTTAAAAATAAAAGTTTCATGATGAACTCTAGTGATCTCCTATGGTTCTCCTCACAGCGGTCCAGGACTTTATCATCATAACCTGAAAAACAAGAGCAAAAAAGGAGTAAGCGGAAAGGCTCAATAAAAAAAAATTATCACCCATGAAAATGGTAATTGGGTTAAATTTATATTTCAGTGAAATCACATCAAAAAGCATATTTACTTCTTTTCAACATACATATATATATATATATATATATATATATATATATATATATATAATTAATTATACTTAAACTTTCTCTTAATATGGCCAATGTACATCATTATGCTCCGTGTACTAGGTTATGCGGTTTTTGTGACCATGATAATATTTGTGGTCTCAAACATGTCAACCAACTGATTAACCGAGGTATACTCAGCGTGGCAATCATAGTCATGGATTCTCACCTTCTTTAATGTCCTTAAGTGGACCGTGCTTCCATCCCAACACTGATATGGTGTTGTGGGTGTGATTTGAACTTAAAACAATATTTGTAAGTCGTTCAAAAAAAAAAAAAAAATTGTAAGTATGACAAAATGATCTGCAAGGATAATATAATAATAATAATGTTCAACTATAGATAATGCATTTTTGTATTTATTAGAAACAAAAATTATAATTTCAATACCTAAAACACTTATTATCTCATATGCGGATAACAGATAATAATCATTTATTACAATATGATTATAATATGTGTTCAACGTCATTTGTGGAATTAGCGGACGATAGTGTCCTTATCAAATGGGAAATTGCGGAGTGCGGACCAAGGAGGGAAAAAAGCTAAAAAGCCCAAGTTAGGCCAAATTAATGATCTTGGGAATGAAGATGTTCAAATTGAATCATTTTAATTCCATTTAATATTTTTTAAATTATTTTCTTTGATAATAACAATTTAATCCTTCAATTGACCAAAGAAATACAACCGCCTAAACATGAAGTAGCTCATGTTTGATAGTTAATACTACTCATAATTATAATTTTGTTTCTCCACCTTTATTATAACCATCTCACTACTAATATCATCAACACAAATAATTGAGAGCTCATTTTAGTATCTTCCCCTTTAAAGCTATTATGTAAACCTCATATTACAGTTAAAATATATTGCTAAGAAAATCTTTTAAAATATTGATGTTATCATTATTGTGACATGCATAGTTATCAAACATTATAATAAGTTCGTAGTTTAAATTTCAGTTATATAACATTATATTCAATACCTCGCTATTTTTTAGTAAAGTTTTGAGAAGTGTTAAATTTTAGGTTTTGAAAAATGGGTCATATAATAGATGGAATCAAATAAGGTTTGCACTGGCTGAGATCGTAGAGTATTGAACATGCTGAGAGAGATGCGAATTCAACTGCTCATGTCCTAACTCGAGAGCCGATAGGAAGCAATTACCCCTGGTTGATTGATTTTATCAATAAAGAATTTGTTAAAAAAGTGATGTGAAAACTTTTGCTTAATCATTTATTCTTTTTTTTGTGGTGGGGGGGGAGGGGGGGGTTAAAATTGGTATATATAGCACCTCTTTTAGAAATATAATATTAATTCGTCGTCCGATGTTGCACTTTCAAGCAATGAGTCTTGATCGTGTGTTTGTTTTGAATATTATTTTGAATAATATTTTACTTTTTTAAAAAATAAATTATATTTTTTTAAATTTTATCTCACATAATTAAACTTCTTAATTCGTGCGGTGAATTCGAATAATATTTGAATTTAACACCCAAACGGACAACCATTCAAATTATTATTGATGAAGGTGTTATTTAATTAAAAATATTCTCTTTATTAGTTATTAACTGTATCTATTATATATTTGTCACATCCAAAGTTTACGATGGGGGTAGAGTTTATCAACAGAAATCGAAAGGAGTAATTGGTAAGGATAGCAATAGTATAATATTTTACCCACTCAATAATTGGTTATTTTTTTATTTTTTTATAGATAATAATTGGTTAATTAACTCGCAAGGTGCTGGGAGCTTCGCAAGCACAACTTATTTCAAGATACACAGTCTCCTTATTCGCATGTATCAAGACAACTATTCAAATAAATAACCACACATGAACAGCAAAAAGATAATTACGATGAGATTTGGACTCTGAAACAATATTTTCTCAGGTATTACTCCATGAATCATGCAGGAAAGCCTCTGAAATCAACTCTTGCATGGGAAATTGGTGCCATAATGATAATACATTATGTTCTCATCTTCCTCCATTCTTTTATCACTTCAAACAGTTTACTCGTTTGGTTAATACTGCAACATCGATCGATTAATTGAATTTTACTCGATCATTCATTGTTCTTACAAACAAAATTGTGTATCTGAAATTTATCCGGCAGAGTCACTTGATCATCCACATCATTTAGAAAGAAAGAAAAAAAAAAATCAAAGTTTTGAACAATTCTCTCAAGCTAAAAGACAATTAATACATAGTCTTTTCTGATGGCCAAGTTTTTGTTATTTTAATGACGTTTTAACATCGCCACGTCAAGCTGTTCTCATACGGTGATTCAACACTCAACAGCATTTATATATACATGTCAAAAAAAAAAAGAAAAAAAAAAAAAGAGCATATATATATATATATATATATAATTACATAAACAGAAACAAAAAGCCTGCTGTGCAAACTCTTACCTCCTCTGAAGAAACAGAAGGAATATGGATAGCATAACAGAAGAAGAACTGCTTCAAATGGTCAGAGACTTCATTGAATCAGAGTCCGCCTCTCCCATCTCAGCTCCATCTTCAAAAGCTCTTTCTCACAATGATCAGCTTCCGTATCTCGCCTTACAGGTGTGTGTGTGTCGATCGCCTACAACTTCAAATCCTTCTCTCTCAAAAGAATTAATTCATGTATTTTCCAGTTTTCTTATTTTATTTGCTCTCTTGGTCTGATTCTCCTTATCTTTTGCGTTTTGCTCAGGAGATCCTTCGAAGCGCCTCGGAGACTGAGGCTGGGGTTCTTGAGAAACTCTTGATGCATGTGAGGGAAATGGGAATTGCAGGGGAACCTTCTAGCGTGAAGAAATGGTTAGTGAGAAGACTGAAAATGGATGGTTATGAAGCTTCTCTCTGTAAAACTTCTTCCGTTTGCACTTTTAGTCGCACCAAAGGTATCGTCTTTCTCTCTTCTCTTCTCTCTCTCTCTCTCTCTCTCTCTGAAGACCCAATTTCTGATATTTAGTGGGTTTCTTTGTTGAAGATTTGCAATTCTCAGGTGATTATGAATATATCGATGTCATGGTGAGAGACAGTAATGATGATCAGAAACCAACAAGGCTTATAGTAGACATTGATTTTCGGTCTCACTTTGAACTGGCAAGGCCTACAGCAACCTACAAGGAGCTCACCAACACAATCCCTTCGGTCTTTGTGGGCACTGAAGAAAAGCTCAAGAAGATAATCTCTCTGCTCTGCTCAGCAGCAGGGCAATCTCTGAAACAGAGGGGCCTCCACATTCCTCCATGGAGAAAAGCCAGCTACATGCAGTCCAAGTGGCTTTCTGAAGACTACAAGAAAGTCAATGTCTCCCCCAACATAGATTTGGGTGTGGGTGAGTGAAGAAACGAAGTGCTAACACGCCATGTTCCTCCAAGTTTAGCAGATCATGGGCATCATATCCCCAATTTTGCAGCCTTTAGAACAAGTATAAGTGGTGCAGTGCTTGAGTTTTGTCCAGCCCTCCCTTTTTTAAAACACGGGATATCAATTGCTGCTAAATCAATGGAGGTTTTTGTCCTTTTCTGTGAATTTTGAGTCAATTTTTTTTTGTCTTTGGGACCATAGTAGCTAGTAGTATTCTGTTCATCCTCTCATATAGATCAAAAATCTTGAAAATGTAGTAGCAAAGGCGTGTTAGTACCGAGGATAAGAGGAAACTACAAAGATCTCAACTTCAATTGCTTTTCTAATGTGAGAAATAGTCTTGCTACTGATATGCTTGCCAGTTGCCAACTTACAAAAAAGGGCGATTTTGACACTTGCGTGACGCATGGGATTAAAATAAGATAAATTATCTTAGACAACACATTTTTTTTATTTCTTTCTGAAAACTATTTTAAAAAAAGTTCAAATCATATTGTTTACAAGAAAAGGAGAAGCTTTTGAGTTAAAATAAATCGGTAAAAATAGTATATACTAGCTATAAATTATTCGATAATTACAGTCTCGTAGCAGTGAATTTGTCCTATATATTCTTGCCTTTTACGCTAATCAACTTTAATAATATATGCTTATATGTTACTGATTAATATCTTGTAATTTTGTGTTAGGATATATATAAATATATATTTTCTTTTTGGTCATATATAAACCGACAGCAACAAGTGACTAAGTGAGAGAGATATTGGCTGCTGCTGCTACATTTCTCTTTGAGGTCATGAGCTGCCTAATTAAATATAGAGTTTAGAAGTAAATTAAGCAGATTAATTTTTTAATGTTAAAATTAATGTCACGCGTTTTTTTCTTTCTTTATTTATTTTCCTTGTTTCTTGTTTCTTGTTTCCGCCTATTTATTGTCCTGGGTTTCTGGCGGATTGCTTATTAATGCCAAAACAAAACTCTCTTTCCCTCTGTATACTTTTCTTCTCTTTGCCTAATTGTCAAAACTCTCTTTCCCTTTGATCCAACGAGCCATTCATGCTGGAATTAATTTTTTTCATTAAAGCGAGAAAGAGAGACACAGAGAGACTTGCGCTCCAAGTCAGGACATTCACGAAGGCATTCATTTCTCTTAATTCTCGATTTCCCATGCGCTTCTCCATTGTTAAAAGCTTTGTCATATGGGACAAGGGTTTCTCCATTTTATTTGAAACCAAGGTGTATTTATTTGATTTAAAGTTAATGCATTACATAATTTTATTTTATTTAAATTTTTTAAAAGATGTGATAATAATGGTATCATGATTAACATCATTAAATATGTAAATTTTAAATTTTATTCGTAAAATTGATATTATTTATTTATTTAATATGATAGAGTTAAAAACTGTTTTTTTATTTATTTTTGTAGGGTTTACATTTGAAAAGAATTATTTTGGGATTCAAACAAAAAAAATTGTTTTATAAATTTTTTAGTGTTTAGTGACAAACATTAAACATGTTTATTTTGAAATAAATAAATAAATTAAAGAAAACTAGAGAGCTGAGGAGAAGACACCTACCCTCAAAGGAGGAGAAATGGTGGTCACACGGCTATCTCCAACGAAGATGGGTGGTTATGCTGTCACCCCAACATGTATATTAGAGCTTGTCACGTATTTCTTTTTAATTCTTCGTTATTGGGCAGTCAAAATTGTAGCATGCGTACCGGAAGCTATTCCTATAATAGGATCGCCTTTGGTAGAGTTATTCATTATTCCTTTGAATCCAGTACCAACGGGTATCATCCCCTCTAGAACAACGTTCTCTTTCAGACCTTTCAACCAATCGATACGATCCCGGAGAGCGGCTTTTGCTAAAACTTGAGCAGTTTCTTGAAAACTTGCTTCTGATACGAAACTTTGAGTATTTAGAGATGCTTTCGTTATTCCCAATAAGATGGCTCGATAATAGATCGCTTCTTCCAAAGCATCTTTTTAGTTATTTGGAAAAGTGTTTGATTTGAAAATTATTTTATGAAAAGTGTGTTTTTACGATTGAGAAGAGAAAAATATTTTTTAAAAAGCTTACCAAACATTGCATCATCCATTATCCAAGCAAGTTTAAGGTTATTATAAATATTTAATACCATTAACAGTATAACTTGGTCCACACGGTAACCTTAATTTGTGGTAAGATATATATATATATATAGGAATAGGATTGTTAATTAAGCAAGAGATAGGCTTTAGATAAATAAGATTGTGTTATTTAATTTCAACTTTATAAGATTTTGTCTATTAGTTTAGGTTTAGATAAATCATTAATATCATTTCTTGTAATAGAATATATTAATGATTGAGAAATTAATAGGTATTAAAAAAGCTTAACCACATATTTTTTTTTTTTTATAAGTAGCTTAACCACATATTAAACAGGTAGGCATTATGCAGTTGGATTCTCAAACTATGTTGCACCTTGCATCTCTCTCTCTCTCTCTCTCTCTCTATAGTCGTTACTGATACTCCTGTACGTAGTTTATCGATCTTCCTTACAGATCGAAGACTGTAGAGATGTAAATTTGGTTAAGTGATGAGTTAGAAAAGTTAGTAATGAGATGTGACAAGCAGGTTAATGATTAATGTTCAGATACGGTGGGATACACTGTACTCAGTCTTGAGATACGATATATGGGATATTTATTTACTACCACTGTTCACATGGTCGATCTGCGACAAAACAAACCAGGGAATCCGAGAGAGTTTTGAGAAAATTCATGGGGTCTTCACCGTCCTCGATCACTTCCAGCGCGCAGCAGCTAAAGTAGTACCTAAAATAGCAACGAAAATTCAACTCGAAAACCCATTTTTGTCTAATCTAGGATTAGATTGGAGGCAAATAATTGGAATCTTTTAAAACTTGTCATCAATGGGGTGCTGGTTCCTGTTATCATCAATGGGGTGCTGGTTCCTGTTATCAGACGCGTGTTATAAGAGGCTTTCATCATTTGAAATCCCCGAGGTGCTGGTATATGATGTGAAATCTTGGCAGGTTTTAAGCTTTTGCATCATACTTGAGTACGCAATCTTAGTCAGTCAGACTCAGGCCTCTCTCTCTCTCTCTCTCTCTGTGTGCAACAAAAAGCATGAGGGGATGATCAGAGAGAGAGAGAGAGGGGGGGAGTTAGGTACACTCTTCAATGTGAAAATTCATGTCTAATCTTCTAGCCTCACTTTTAGTAGCAGCAGGTGATGGAAGTAATACTCAATCCGAATTCAATATGAAAACCCATTTTGTCTATATTAGGATCCGGATTGGACGCGTAGAAGATAGAAATGATGGGAACTCTTTAATGTTTACCATTAATGGGGTGGTGGGTTGGTATTGTTAATGGTGGGGGGCCTCTGCCTCTACGGCTCTACCATTCATTGGTACTTACCCTCAACTCCTTGCTTCCTCTGATCAGACAAGTTTCTAAGCGGGGGTTTCATCATTCCAAATGTCGGAAAGGCGCCGGTGAGACGTGTAACTTTGCAGGTTCTGCTTCCCTATTTCTTTCCCATTTCCATGATGTGAAAACTAGCCAGATTTTGCTTGCCTACATTTTGCCCATTTGCATGATTCTCCAATATGCAATCAAATTTAGTCACATCTCTCTCTCTCTCTCTCTGTCTATGTGTATGATCGATGTACGTCTGTGACTGTGAATTGTGCATATTGGGTGGCTCCAGGCAGATGACGGTAAGGGTGCGCGCAGGTTTTACTTGCTACCGAAGAAAAAAAAAAAGCCTTTTACGTCGTTTCCTTTTTTTTTTCCTCTCAATTAAGGTGACAACCGACCCTATTAGGATCGTGGGTGAACTACCGAACATATTGAAATATGAATATAAAATTAAGTAGGTTAATATTAATTTGATTTATTTAATTTTTTTTTTTTTTTTTTTAGGGGCTCCCCTAATAGGGGAGGAGGTTTTCTCTCATGCAGTGAAGGTGGCCTTCCTTCACATAAGGGTGGCCAAGGCGCCAAGCACTCACATCTGATGAGTGATGGGAAGGCCGTTCCTCGTAAGGAAAGTGTGGCCACCCTCATCTTGTAGGGGTGGCTGCCCCTTATAGGGGAATTGTGGCCACACTTTTTATTTTTTAATGTAAGGGATGAAATTACAATTCTATAGAGATTCTATTAGAAAAATAGATGAAATTAGAGAGAGATGATACAAAAAGGTCTACCACAATGAGTTTTAGGATAATTTTTGTATCCGAAGATTTTAGTTTTTTTTTTTTTTTTTTTCAATTTTTGTGGTATAATGATCAAGTAAAAACAAAAATAATAATGAGTTGTGCTTTTACAAAGTCAACATAGAATATCTCATTATATAATTAGAGTTTTGGTAGGTATATAATTTCTAAGTCAAAAGACATGTTTTTAAATTAAAAGAGATTTCGGGCGTTTGGTACATATGCATGTTGTTCAAAAGCGTTTTCTTTAATATTCTTAAATTAAAAGAGTTTTTTCGAAAATTGGGGAGGGTGTTTGTTTTTAAAAAAGCACCTTTTGTTCAAAAAATTTCAAAAATTACTTTTTCAATAAGTTGTATTAGACAACCTTTAGCTTATGCACAAATTTTTTTTTTTTTTTTTAAATGAAAATTAAAGGAAATTAAAGTTATGACTTAAGTTTTTACCAAGTTTTTTTTTTTTTTTTTTTTTTTTCCTAAGCTAAATTTTTACCAAGGCACCATGACGCCTGATTTTTTGAAGGCACAAAAGTTAATAAAAAATTTGTTTCAAATTTTTTATTTTACGCATCTTTACCCTTAAAAAGGACTTGGTAAAGCCTTATCAAATAAAGTCATAAGATACCATTTCTTCATTTGAATAGAAAGGAAAAGAAAAAGTCATAAAAAAAAAACTTGCGTAATAGCTAAACCTACCTAACATATGCATCTTCTTTCTTAAAATACTTTGACTTTTATCGTAGAAGACTATGGGTTTTGTAAATAGCCAAGTATATGAATATATGAACATCACGATGTTTTAATGCAAAAAAAAAAAAAAAAAAAAAAAAAAAAAAAAAAAAAAAAAAAAAAAAAAAAAAAAAAAAGAAAGAAAGAAAAAAAAAAAGAAAAAAAAAAAAAGAAGAAGAAGTCATTTAGTAGTCAAAATGCATAATTTAATAAGATGATAGTTCTATGACCTCAAAACACATTTAAGTCTATATTTACCAAATATGTTCATTTTTCTAGAAAATATTTGTCCTTTAAAATTGAGAGCTTCACATTGACCTCTTTAATAAGGGTTTTTTATTTGGAATTTCATATCTAAAGTTCATAGTTGTTAAATGATATGAAAATTTTAAAATGAGTCATGAGCATGGATTTGGGTTAGGTCAGAAACTTTTATGGCCAAAAACCTCATATAAATTTTTTCTTTCAAGTCTTAAAACATTTAGAAGCAATAGTCCTTTAGGTGGAGTTAAAACTATTTCAAGAAATTAAGTATTTCTCATAAATTGCATCAAGAAAAAGCTTTGATTAAACTTAGAAAGTTTCTATCCAAACACATGCTTGGGAGTTGGGAGATTGTTTGATTCAAATTTTATTAAGTAATTAAGTGACAAGTCTTAGATGGGTTTTGGGCCCAATGGGCCATGTTGGCTAAGTGTAGTACACTAGCCACATGGTAATACGAAGATTTTCTACCGTGAGGTGTTGCATACAGGAAAAGCAAGCAAAGTTAATGAAATTTGGCTAGCTTCATTCACAAAATTTGGATGGTCAGGAATGAATTGACAAAATTGGAACAATGCCAATCAAAATGAGCAGGAGTATGATCCACTGCAACCAGCAAAAATAAAATATGATTTCCCGATCAAAGTGTATGTAACATCCCAAATGGCAAAGAATTTCAGTACCTGGTTTATATACACACAATATTCAAAAAAACTTCCCGTGTAACCAGATCATTGATTGCCAAAGTAAAAATAAAATCCACAGCTCAACTATATCCTCAATTGTTACTTTTCACAATATATATAACTACAAATGGATATATCAACAAGCATGTACACAAAAATTAAAGTAACTTTTTGTATATTATTTTTACAATTTTTTTTTTTGCCAAAGTTTAAAATTGGTTCCCATGAATCACTTTCTTTCCTGTTATGCTCTCTAATTTCTCTTCTTTTTTTTTTTTTTTTTTGTGGGGGGAGGGGGGGTCCATTTTTGTCAACGATTTTAGTCTTCTTAAAACCTATTCAGCTATCATTCCTATGCAAATTGGTTAATATTGAATGTGTCTTGTGCAGGAAAAGTGGTATGATTCCGATGAGCCCTCATCAAGCTCCTATTTCCAATATTCATAAACAATCTTACCACTGCCAGTCACTAAGTCAAAATCCCGGTATAAAGCCGCAAATAATTACCCAACTGACTCTCAAGACGCATGGCAGGCTTCAAAGCACAGTAGTGCTAGGACGAGCTATCCTCTGAGCTTCTTCCAAGTCCTTCAGAAATCTGCATTTCGGCCAAAATGACTGGATCAGAGAAATGTATTGTGTAAAGGATAGTTCCACGTAAGTAGGCTCCAATTGACTAAACCAGCCGCAACTCATCACCATATAACCAAATCGAATCCTAGTCTAAATTTAGGAATATTTGTATTCGGATTTATTTTCTATAGGGTGTGACTAAATTTATATGTTAGCTGTCTACTTATAACAACCCTCCGTTCTACATGCTTGGTCAGGATATGGAACTTTAAAATTTTGGCTACTTCTAAAACTTGTAGAAGCCAGAAGCCATAGAATGGATGCAACCCACAGGGGATGATAATGCCAAATCCAAATCCCCAAGCAGAACAGAGTTTCACAAAGAGTTGAAACAACTTGATGCAAGCTAACCTACAACACCTATATCAATTTTGCAACTCATGCAAGAAAGATGCGGGCCATATAAATTAGAATCTAAATTTAATGCTACTGCACCAAGCATGAAGCACAGTGAGCAAAGCAATAGCGAACTTCTGTTATGCCTATTACATACGTACCTCCATCAAAATGGAATTGATGATTCGGAAACATACCTCTTAGAATTCAGAACCACAGAACCACCAAGTACAAAACGAATTCCAGAATTGCTGGCATTTTGTAGAGCAACAGAACGTGACTCTTCATATGTTGTCCCTCCAACAATGAATATGACTACTTCCTGGGGCCTGCTTAAAGATAAAGTGCATGTCATTCAAACAATATTACCAAAAACCTTGTGCAATTTTTTGTTATCTTATTTGAATATCATAATTATCACTTCAACAATCAAAGATCATCTCAAATATAAACTCATGTCTGGGTGATAGAAGAACTTTTGAGTAAAATGGTAGAGAAACTTGGGAGTGAAGTTGTCATCAGGGGCATATAAATCCAATTTCAAATTAAGGACATGTTAGACAAGAATGGAATAGCTATTCTATTATTTGGTTGTGCATCATTACCTATTCCTCTAAAAAAATTGAGAAATAGCTATCCCTGGAGAAATAGAATAGCATTTTCCAAAACACCACAATATTTTTAATTTTTTCTTTAAACATAAAAATAAAATAAAATAAAAACTTCATCACGTTTATTTGGCATTTTTCTTACATATCTCGTGTACTTACGGTGCACCGTTTTTAATGAAATTGAATACTTATCAAAAAAACATCTACGAGTATGGGAATCAGTTCAGAAAATAGTGATCGGCTAATAGTTGTCACCAGAGAAACTAAAAGCCTAGTTTTTGGGGTAGGCTGGATGGCTTCAGTACTGCCTTCAACAAACTGAGGGAGCACAGCCACCTCAGTTAGCTCATATTTTATCCACAAAGCCAAGATCCACAAGTCACTTCATTAATAAACTACAAATATTGCGAAATCTGCTATGGCACCAGTCTTGTATAAAGTTCCCCACTAAGACCTCTGACATCCCAAAAAATTAGTCTAACATTAAGAAGTTAAATTGCCCACATTAAGTTAGTGGATTATAAAGGTGTTTGTGGGTGCTAAGTTCCACATAAAAACTAGCTGAGACTTGACTTTATAAGTGATTCTAGAGAGCTCCAATTTTAACTTAATTAGTCCGTTTAGAGTGATAGCGCATAAGTGGCTAGCGCTTTTCTTATGTCGTTATAAGACCACTCGAGGCACCATATGTAGCAAGAGTCAAGGTGAAGCATCAACGCCCAAAATGAGCACGAGGTCAAACTCCCAAAGACATGAAATGCCTCAATTAGTGATCCACCCCAAGTATGTAACCTTCCCTAAAACATGTTGATACAATTTAATAAACATAACATTACAATTCAGTTTGCTTCAAATGAGCCATCTAGGAACCTACATACCTTCTTTCAACAAGTGCTAAGAGTTTGAATTTATCATCTCATATATCTGCTGGGAGCATCGAGTTATTTTAGAAGCTTGCTTTTTTATGAGGGGGGGTACTTCCTAAAATTATTCTCATTCTTAAATAGTAAATTTAGTTACATAACTACTATTATCTTGACTCTATTTCTCGACCATATATATATATACTTCAGCAGCTCAATATTAATTTCAGTCCACCATCTAATCCCCCAAAACTAGCAGCAAAAGTCAAAATTCAGCAACTTTACTACCAGAGGCCTCCTGTAAGGACACTGCCGTAACCGAAAGATTAGGAAAGAGACCATGCCACATTCCAAAACTTGCAAGAGACTCAACCATGCTGGGAAGAAACAGTTATTTTGGCTACAAACCTGCCCTGCTGAAAATGATTGCCAACATATGGGTAGTCTACATCTCTCATCCGTCCCTTGATAATGCTTTCCATGGTTTGGAACAACAGTGGTTGGTGCTGAGTGTACACATTCTCAACGCCCTACAGAATGAGGGAAAATGATGTATAAGCATCTAACCACATCCTCAAGCAGCAATTACACTATTTCCTGACAAACCTTCAGTCCGCGAGCCATGTTACGAGCAATATTCAGAAAATCTCGATTCCCATAAAGATCCCCAGTTCGCTTATCAACACCCGCTTGCTTCAAGAGGAACTGGACAAGCTGTCATAGAATGATGGTCAATTTATCAAAACCAGTGAATCACCTAGCCACTACCAAGGAAAACAACGTTCAACATATTTACTGCTCTACTCAAAAGTCAAAGTATGCAGAAAAGAAATACTGGTTCGGTTATTTTACCCCTGGTTTGTACTTGGCAGACCGAGAAGCCAGTTTATTAAAAAGCTGCATCAATTGAACAGGGCTTTCCTTCTCGTAGCGCAAAGCATAAAGCATCACCAAGCGTAAACGATCAATATCAGATATACTTTCATTGTTTAAAAGATTTGTCACTGCCTGCATAAAAGTTTGAAAGGAAAGAAGGTCATTGCTCAACAGTCGAACCTTATACCATATATTTCTGACTCTAGTTTCAAGCATAGATAATATACTTGGGTACCATTTCAAAGTCAATATCAGTAAATGAACATTTTGTTTGAGATAGTAACTTGACTGGCGCAAAACATGATACTGATAGAAACAATAATTCTGAAGACCAAATAGCATTACAATCTAGTAACATAGAAATGTGAATTAGATAGAATAAAACATATATCCTTTTCTTGCATACGCATTTTCTTTTTTCTGATATGACATTCTTGTGTTAATTCCATATATCAATATACTTCCAATCCCCCATGAAACATTAAGGAACCTAATCAAAAGAAATTAACATTAAGGAACACCCCTCTCCAGCTTTTTTTCTTTTTCAGTCTTCTTTTAAATTCCACATTGACACATTTAGATTTTAAAATCTCTCTAAACAGTGTTGGCTTTTAATTTTATCATATTCTATACTTGCATAATTACTGTTGATAATCTCCAACCAGAAGACACTAGTGTATGATACATGTACCATGTTCTTTGATCAATCTCTCTCTCAATTCGTTCCCATAACATTTTGCTGGCCTCTCTATTATCTCAAGCTTTTGCATTTTTTTTTTGCCCTTTTAATAGTTAGGCTGTATATGTTTTTTTTTTATAAGTAGTGAGGCTGTATATGTAAAATGTACAATGATGATGAAAGTTATAGTGACAAAAATGTAAATTTAGAAAAGGACTTCCCAACATTATTAATTTTAAATGTGAGTCAAGTACTCTTGTATCCTGTAAGGAGAGACCCGCGGGGGGGGGGGGGGGGGGGAGCTATTTTCTTAGACTTGAAGATTACATCTCTCTCTCTCTCTCTCTCTCTCTCTTAGTAAGTAATCAAAATATTATTAACTATTAAAAGTGCAAAGCAAAACCCAGGTACACAGGAAGATCATATAACTCTTATATGCAGTCACCAAAGTTCAACCAACAATCACTGTACAATGCTGTAAGTTACAGTGAGAAAAATGTAAATCTAGAAAAGGAGCTTTGTCACAATGTTAACTTTAAATAAGTATTCTTGAACACAAAATGTTAGACAGACACATTATTTTGCTCTAGAGTAAAAGTGAGGAAAAGTTGGACCCTTTGACTGCTCACTTATATGCATGTCTTCTCAGATTTGAACATTGGTAACTCTTACAGTTATACACATAACTGTAATCAACATGCATACTTGTCCCATGTAATAGTCCAAAAACCTGCATATTCAAAGTAGGGAGAAAAATACCACAAACAAGTAAATGAAGGATGTTGCAAGGACTTGGGTACGGTTGTTGGGCATGGATACATGTCCAAGTTTCAGATTGGTCTATTTTTCCAAAACCTTTCCACTATTCTGAAGCAATGCCCTTTTACACAAGTCATGTAGTATCAACATGGGTGGGATAACTCAAGGGTGTCAGTAAGACAACATGAAAACATAAGTTCAACGACATAAAACTAACTTTGAAGCCTCAACACATATTAAACAAAGCTTTATCCACTTGGTTGATAATATTCTTGTAACTGACTTTGCACAAGCTAATTATAATACTGTGGGTAAACCTAGGTTTTGTTGGTTTCGAAGGCTAGCTTTACACCCTAAAAATTCAATGAGAGCAAATCGAAAACTTGTGGAGAGCTTAAAAGTAGGAGGCGATTTTTTCCAATAGACTTGGACACGAAATAGACACAAGTTGACAAAAACACTTGAAAATAGAAACTCTCCAGAATGCCTAGCACTTACTTTTTAAAATCTTCAAATTAATTGGTACAAAATAAACCAAAGGTGAACCCTATCTGTGGTTGTACTTGCAGCTTATCAGACTGTAGTTTGGGAGGAGGAAGATGATTATTGGGAGGGATTGCCCTTGGATTGGGCATTGGAAAGGGCTTTTGGGGAGGAGGCCTTGGCAATTAGGGATGCCATGGAAGAAGATTTTCAGCGGGAGAAAATGATTGCGCGCCAAAAGTCTAAAGGAAAAAGGGAGCTACTTAATTTGCATAGTTCCATCAATTATGGTGTTGCGAAAGATCCTTCTAAGAGTAAGAAAGGCAAGGCACACATGATGTAGGTTTGTGTGCTTTGGTGGGTGGTGGGTTGTTTAGTATCTTACTTCGGTTCTATTGTAGTTTGTTTTGGGGTTTTTCTTCGGTTTCAGGGGTTTGGGTTTTGTTGTTTCTGTTGGGTTTTTGCGGGTTAGCTTTGGTTGTTCCTGTGTACGTAGGAGCGCCTTACGCTTTCATTAATAAAGTCTTCTTACTTATCAAAAAGAAAAAAGAAAAAAAGCTTATCAGACCACAGTTTATTGGGTTATCCATTGGTCTAAACTCCAAGGGAGGTTAAAGGACACTTCTTTTAATTTTTGGTGCAGTGGTGCCTTTAGGTGAGTCCAGTAAGAGGATAAAGCAATACAAATGAAAGGTACTCATGTCATTTTTGCATATGATTTTTATGTTTTGGATGTCAGTACTAGCAGTCAATTTGTTTAAATGATCCATTACATAAGCATGCACTGGACATGATTTTGTAGGGATGAGCACACCCCAAGTTCATGCACCCAGTAAATCAATTAGCAACTTATATTTACAACAATCCTGAGCATACTAATAAAAAACTGTGCAACCACCAACAGGACAACACCTTTTTGCTTACCATCCATTGGGCTCAACAACTCTCATTTTTATATAACTTCACCTATGTTGAATCATTGAGGTCTAGGCCACTTAAAAATCTTGCCCTGATTAAAGTCCCAACTGGACTTTTAATAACCGCATATTTGTAACACCTAGGTGCTTTTTGATCCTACTGAATCAATGTTATTTCTGAACCCCTCCATAAAAAAACCCTTCGCAATATGGTCATCCACCATCCATGGTGAGGAAATATAGTTGACTTTAACCTCTTCTTCTATAATTAAAGAATCATGTAGGAAACATAATCTTCCAACACTGGGGCTCCATTTACTTTGACGTAAAACTTTTTGAGGGAATATTTTTTACCAAAAATATTTTCAAGGAAATCTAATTGTTCTCCATTATTTGGTGCAAACCCAAAAAAAGATCTCGGAAAAATATTTCAGGTGTTTGTTTGGCATGAAAATCATTTACACACAATCACCACCCATTCGTCCAAAACCACTGTGAATCACCCAATTTCTCAAGAAAGACAATATTGAAAAATTCATGGCTTGGGGGGGTTGCCAAGGGAGGAGGGTGATGGTACAGGCGGAGGGTGGTGGTGTTGGCAGAGGAAGGAGGCTTTGGGGAAGGGTGGAGGTTTCAGGGGTGGGTGGATGGTGTAGGTGGTGCAAGGGGTTCACCCAAGGGGGGAGGGGGAGCGTCTTAGCATTATGGGGAAAACAGTTCATATTTTAAAAAATGTACGTCGTTTTCCTAAATTTGATAAGATGAATTGCGTTGACTTGAAAATAACTTACGTTGACCAAAATTTTACATCGACCACAAACACTCGAAATGAGGAAAACATTTTCTCAAAAACTTTTTACGTCAAAACAAACAGTGCCTCATCCTCAAAATAAAGCCAACCACCAATTGAGCTAGCCTAATTCATCTCATCTCATACTTATTAACGTAAACAAGGACTCATTAAGGTTTAACACAATTCACAAACATCATGATTGTGCTCTATGTCCATAATAGTTCACACTCACTCAAAAGTTTCCACCACTAGAACAAAGGAATTTCCAACTGCAGTTGAATTTCACTAGATCATTCATTACTTAAGTCAGGCCTTACATTCTTAGTCTTATCAACGGACACTAATTGGAAACAAACAGCATATCCTATGAACTGCCTCTTTGAAATTTAAGTTCTCAAATTACATAACGACCTCGACTGTTGGACTCTCTAAGAACTTGTCAATTAATCTTCTTGCACACAATATTATTAGTTTGAACATTGCGCCATTAACTCCCCAACAATTCAGTAATGAATTGAGTTGAACCATGGTTGGTGTGACCATTAGTTCCAAAATGCAAAACTAAAAGCTTCTCTCACCAGCAATTTTTGTACATTGTTTAAAAAAAACAATTTGTAAATTCATATTACCACCATATTTGAACATTGAGTTAAAAGCATAACCCATCTAAATCTCTCTTCATATCTATGCATGTTGATACATCCATGCATGCACACAAAAAATGCCTCCAGATCAAACATCCATGTTTGCAGCCTCCTTTACAAAGATTATTAACTCCTTGCACTTGATTCATGATCATATATCGGTAATCATTTCAGCAACATATCGCAACTGATTGAAATGGAATCGCAAACGTGGAATTTGTACTCATGCATGTTTAAATGATTTTATCAAACACAATGGTGTCTTTGGAGAGAGCGGAACGCAAGAAGCTTTAAAGATCGTGAAAATGGATTGTTAGAGATGAAGAAGATGAGGTTATAATCCCTTTAAACATGGAGAGAAGAATGGAATAGTTTGCCTGTTTCTAACTTTTTTGAGTTTTTGGAATTTTGCTATTCTTTTTCTATACTTTAGGAGTTCTCTTGTGTACTTCATATGTACTACGATTGCGCCCCTATGCACTTTGAGCGAATTTACAACAGTTATAAAAAAAATTAATTTTATAAAACGATTATCTAAGAAAATGTATATCTTACTAGGACCATGGCTAAACATGAAGTCAATATAAACAAAATTTAGAGAAAACCTTTAAAGAGAAAACACTAAGGAATCCACCACACACTACCTCAAAAGCAGCAACTTGACCACCATTGCAAGCCAGCTCCTGTTCTGTTTGTGAAACTAACATGAGTTTCCGCTCTTCAACTATCTTGCTCATTTCTGTGACCAATGTCACGTGCTTTGAAACATTTCCTTGCATTTTTTTGTATTCAGGGTAATTGTCAACAAATTTGGCCATGTCTTCTGCAGAAATTCAAAACAATTGGAATGATCCATTGTTATATCTCAAGCCACCACGGCTAAGGTTAATTTAGTAAAGAAATATCTTGCTGCTGAAATTATCAAGCCTCATACAAACCTATTGTCTGGATGTTCTGATTACTTTTTGCAATCTGCTGAAATTCATCCACCAATCGCTTGATATTCATTCCAATATCTCCAAAATTCTCATACATGTTAGCTTTGAAAAAGGAATCTTGTTCTGATGACAACACAACCTCCTATAAGCAAGATTGAACAAATATCATTTTCTAAGCAATACAAAATATAAAAATAAAAATGTGCACTATAAAAGAGAAATTCAGCTCAACCTGTTGATCCGTCGGAAATTTGCCAGTGCTTCTCAAATCCACCTTGTTGTCTTGAATTCCTATCAACTCATGAACCATTGCCTATAGAACATGACATGATAAATGAGTTGCAGAAATGTTAAAACCATCCATGTTATCAAAATAATAGAGGCATTTCTTGTAAAAAAAACTGGAAAAATTATAGCCACAAGCAAAAATACCTGATACGTCCATTGATTCAGCAATGGGGTCAGAGGATCATCCCTCCTATCAATTACCAACAACAACGGAGAAACTTCCGTTCGCCTGAAATCAAAAAGTCCACTTTCCTGCTGGTACATCAGCTTCTGTAACACCCCAAAAAGTATATAGATTAGGTTTTAAATACATAATGTGCAAAATTCATATCCAACTTGTCCGATAACTTCTTGCAGTTCACTTTACTTACTGCTGTTTCCTGTGCTATCCTCTTTGCAATATCCGAGGTCCTTTGATATCGAATAATAGGTCGTCTTTTGAATGCTAAGAAAACAGCTGCAATACCATCAACAACTCGGTCACAGAAGTTCTGCAAACTCGGAGGATCTACAACTGCTGGGAGAATATAAAGGTGATTTGATGGCACATTCAAAGTGAAATGGTAAGGATCAATTGCCACAAAGTCCGCATAGAATTCCTGCAAGATCATGACAATTTTAATATCTAAAATTGAATTTAATATGAGGTGACTAACAACCATGTCAAATGAAAAAACATCTACTCATGCATCAAAGCATGAATTGGACAGCTAAACTAAACAAATATCCATGCAGTGATTATGCTCAAACCAACCCAACATATGCAAGTCCATGACAATAGCATCATAATTATACTGTAAGCTTACCCTAGATTTTTATTTTTTATTTTTCATTGTTCTTCCAGTTCTCTTGAAGGTAACTATGAATCCATGATAGATTTCCTAATTTCAGTTGAACTAAACTCGGAGCACCTAAAATGAAATAATAAAAAGGAAAAAGGTGAACCGCAAAGGAAATTTTCACTTAAGCAGTACAGTATTTTGATTTTTTTTTTTTTTTTTGATAAGTTAGCAGTACAGTATTGGTCAATAAAAAAGTTACCTGAACTTGTTGGACAACTTCCTGTTCATCTGAATCAGCTAAATTATGAATCTGTGTATCCTTCAATAGGTTGGAAAAAACTGTACCAGAATTGGCATAAAAAATAGCTCTTTAATCAAAAGCCAATAACCATTGGCAAAACCTTGAGAATTTCAAATACAACTTCTGTAACTTCTCTCAAAATTTAAAAACTTACATAGGTGGTACTCTCCAAATCTAGGACTAGCTAGCTGGCGCCGCAAACGTTGGATATTCTCTGACGTGGGTCGTAGGAAGAAAACCGCCTTGAGATGCGACATTGATTCTTTTGACTTGGAAATGGAATCTACCAACTCTACCAAGAAGACTTCTTTCTGAAGAAGCTCGGACTGTGAATACGCAACACTAACTGTACTTACCTGCAAATCATCAACCAAAATGCACACTCATCAAACCCACATTCATCTTTACTGTTTAATCCACTAGGGCCAATCCAAATCTAACAAGTAAGGTGGCATTCATCAACTATTTGAAATTAAAAATACTAGATTACACCAAAAAATCAAATGTAAACAGCACCAATTGAAGGCACAACAAAGGGGCATTGCAGTTTGTCCATCTCATGAAAATTGAACGAGCCCGTTAACAATTCACAGTATAAATCTATCACACAACAAGGGTTTACTAAAAAAACAAAAATTAGAGCCAGCACCAGAGTTCCATGGTTTCACCAACGTTTTCGTGAGGCTGGATACCACTTGTTCCTGTAATTGCCCACTTGATTTGTAAACGTATCAGTACGCACGCGCGCGCACATACACAAGACAATGAAGCATTTTCAGATTCATCTTAATGGGATATTCATCTTAAGCATTTTCTCTGTACAATTTTCTGAGAAATTATACAAGATAATTGGGAACTCGAATTTCAAACCCTCGGTTTAAGTAATCCTTATAGAACTCTCTTATAACAAGTAAATTGCAGTAAAGTTTTCCACATAATTTTGCTCAAATTTCTCAGAACCCAAACAGGTGAAGGATTTGAGGAGTGGGGGGTACCGTGTGAGAATCAAGGATGAGAACCTTCATGCCCGAGATGTCTTGCAACATCCGGTTGATGTAATCACGAACGGCTGTCACCAACGACATCTTCGGTGTCCACTCTAATATACGGCTGTGATCTTCTGATGATGAAGGTTGTGACGGTGTTTCTGGAGCGGAATCGCAGTTGTATCGGATTTAGGAGCCCTATTGAAGTTTGAGAGACGAGTCAGATCTGCGGCATGCGACACGGAATGAGAAATCCGACAATGGACCAAGAGGTGCAAAACGCAGCGTTTCAGGCTTGACCCATCAGGCGAGACTGTAATTTTTTTTTTATATTTCACAAAAACAAAATAGTTTAAAAATAAGGTGTTTAATGAGGATTAAAGAGCACTCCCAATGGATTATCTATTTGTAACTTTAAGCTAGAATAGATAATAAAAGTGTTAAAAAGAGACTCCATCAGCTTATGTATTCCAACTCTATAATAGATTTTCCTTAATTCCATAAATAGTGGAACTCTACATGTAGAGTTATACTATTCACTTATCTATTTTTTTTATTCTTTATCTCCACTTTTTTAGCTTTGCTTTTTTCTTTTTTCCCTCCACCACTCCACGTTCTTTTTTTTTTTTTTTCTTCCTTTATAGTGGAGATTTAAGAGAAAGTGTGCAAAGTAGTGGAGTTATAAAGCGAGACCCACGTGAAAAAAAAAATACTATAATGAAATAAATAAATTAAAAATAATAAAAAAATAATATAGAGTTAAGAATAGATAATCGGATGTATAGTGCATTTAAAATTCATTAGCTAAACTAGATAAAATAGATTTTGATTAGCTCTAGATTGAAAAATACATAAACCATTGGGAATGCTCTAACTCGAAATCATTTTACAAAACATGTATTATGAAGTTATAAACACACTTGATCGTGATAGATCAATCGGTTACGGATCATGCCTCAGGAAGCGGAGGTCATTAGTTTAAATCTCTCGTCTTCTTTTTATGTAAATATGTTAAAAAAAAAAAAAAAAAAAAAAAAAAAAAAAAAATTACTCTTAATCATTCCATTCATTTTTTGTCCAATAATTTAAGAGCATGTCATGTCATATTTCCTACTGAACAATATTTATTATGCATCACTAAAACGTCAATGCCATGTGTGTATTTAAAAACCATGTTAGTGCCACGTCAGTTGGAAAATTACCCAAACAAAAAATTAACCCCAATTTGATTTACCCTTTCTTGATTTCTCCGTAACCCCCAAAATCGCATGAACCTTAATTTTTCATTTTCTCCCCAAATCGCACATACAGGGACAAATGAAGCATAAGGATTCGATTTTTCTCTTTTCTCTCCAAACCGCACAAACAAATGCCAGTCGAAATGGCATCTGGTCGCCTATTTGGAACCAAATGAAGGATTCGGTTGCACAAATAAGGTATGTTAATCCTGATTTTTGTCATTAGAAGAGACATTGATATGTTTTGATAGTTTGAGGAATGACAATGACACAATTGGTAGTTTAAAAAACATTAACAATTGAGTGATAGTTTGAAGGAGATACGTATATTTTTTTTCTCTCTTTTCGGTACATGACAAACGGTGAATATTGAGTATCAATTGCAGAACTAGTCAAAGTCATCATCTAGATCTTTTTTCAGTAGGTTGTAATATAAAGTCTTAGATATGTAATTGCGGGTTAACTGCACTATTAAAGACTGTCTAGATTGACCATGGACGATTTTAAAGTTGCGTCTGTTATGATGGCAAATCGGTAAGTAGTTTTATAAATTTAATTACAGACATTCAATATAAAGTTTGTTTGAGCTGTAGATCATGCATGACTTAATTACAATGAAGGGTCTGTTTGGGTTTGTGATTTCAAAAAGTGCAATTTAAAATAACGAATTTAAAATGTACGATTTAAAAAAATAATTTTTAAAAACACAGATAAACATTTTATAAAATAGCAATTTAGCCTTTGAAATTATGCGTGTAAAAAAAAAACACCCTCTTATTTGTGATTTGAAAAAACATATTTTTTGAGTTTTCATATCTCAATTTTTAAAAATACAGTTCCCAAACGATTTATGTTTTGTGATTTGATTTAAAATCGTACTTATTGTATATGAAATTGCAAGTCCAAATGCACCATAAATGTAAACAAATTTGAGCTTAATAGAACCCAAATACTTTACTGCGTATTAATGATTTGAGAAGATAAATAATAGGGCTCACACCAAGGGCATGCATCAAGTTTGACCATCTTCTTGTAGCAACATGTACACGAAGAAAAAAAATGTACGTATCCAGGACCAAAATCCAAATTAAGAAAAGAATGAAAAAATATTAAGAAAATAAGGGGCCTACAATCTAAACTTGTCTGATTAAGTGATAAGTAGCATACCGATAAGGGGGATTAACACTTCAAAGGGAATGAAAAGACAAGCTTAGTGTTGGTTAGATTTAGTTTTTTATTTTTCAAATATCAAAAGAGTTCCAATAGTTGGCAACTTACTGACATGCTATGGCTCCTTTTCTTATCCCAACATGCAAATAAAATAAGCCTGCCAATTTTTTTCATGGCACTAGTAGGGTTAAGCATGGGGCAGCGACCCTGGGGGAGGGTGTTTGCCTCTTTTTTGGCCCTGTCTTGCACTTTAGCGAGTTGCGAAAATCGCACCGTGCGGGACGGGTTTAATACATAGATCTATAAGCATGAGAAACCAAACCAAAGCTATATTTTCTCAGAAACCAAATTAAAAAATCAGATACGGTGCGGGTGCGAGTGTGGGGCAGGGCAGATTCCTGTTAATTTCCAAACGGACCACCTGCAGCCTACGCCGTACCGTGTGGGGGGCCCAATATTTGGCTTGTGACCCGTGTGGCATATGCAGTTTTGTGAAATTTTGGGGTTGGATCGGGCGGGCCGGGGGCTTGCGGGTCTGCTCACTCCTAAGCACTAGTGAGTCGCACCACCCTCCAACTTGTCAATGGGGTCTAGAGGTTTCGTTGAAAATAGTTAACTACTTGAAGTGGCAGAGCTAGATCTTATGCTTATAGAGGTGAGATTACAATTAATTAAGAAGACATTTACATAACCCTCAAATTACTACCTATCTGATAATGCTGCCATCAAACTCTGAATTGAGACAATGTTCCTCCCTAATTTACTAAAAAATTAACAATGTTTTATAAGGCCATCAAAAAGACAAATAACTTTAAAATTTGTTAAATAAAACAAAAGTACTCTTATAAATTCGGGGATTTTTTTTTTTTGTTTTTTGAGAAAAAGAAAATTGTTATTTAAGAAAAAACAAAACTTTTATTTTTAAAAAAATGATTTTTTTAATTTTTTTTTATTGTTTCTTAAAAAAACAAAAATTTTAATTTTTTTAAAAAGAAAAATTAAAATTTTCTTTTAATTTTTAATTTTGGCCACCCTTGGTTTTTATGTATTTCTTTATTTATTATATATTTTTTAGTTTTAGTTTTAGTTTCTTTTTTTTTTTTTTTTTTTTTTTTTTGAATTTTTAGTGTTTTTATTTTATTTTATTAAGGGTATTTTTATCATTGGGAAGAACATTGGCAATTTTTGGTTGTTTGTGGGACATTGTCCAAATCGAAAGTTTTTGGATGACATTATTAATTGGGTGGTAGTTTAAAGAGGGTATGTAAATTTTATCCGATTAATTAATATAAAGCAATATTATATTTTAATATGCTTTACTCAAAAGTCAACATGAATTATTTCTATATTCCAAACCTTCAAAAAAGAAGAATTGCATGCACAATTAATAACTTTTTTAATATTTAATTATCTATCAATGGTATGTAATTATTTAGGAATTATTTTCCATAGTGCCCGAAGCTCCTAGTTCCTGTCACATTTTGAAAGTAGTAGGTTAAAATCATAATAGTAATAGTAATTGTATGGACAATGATACTGTTAATAACTTGGGTTTGGTCAAACCCAAATTGGTTGGCCAAACCCATATTTCCTCCAATGTAAAATCGACACGTCACGTAAATGTTATTTCATTTTCATGTGACAACTGTAAATTTAAATCATTGCGCTATCAACGGACCAAATGATTACGGTTGTGTCCAAATGATTAAAGAGTCAAATCAAGCAACAGTTATCTTTACCTTCATTGTTTCTAAGCCAATCTCGTGCGTTTACTATTTTGACATATATTATTTTAAGTTATTTGATATAATATTATTAATTTTTTTTAAATAATAATAAAACGATGCAGAATATTTCAAGTTTACTTCAGAATGTTTGAAATTAAGAAATAGTTTCAAAAAGGATCGGATTGGTGGAATCCAATCATGCAACAAACATTATTGTGATTATATATTTTCTATTTAAATATTAAAATTGTCTCAACAAAAAAAGGCATTTTAATTCAATAATACCATACTAAAAATGAATTCCACAAAATTTACTTTTGAAAGGAGTCAAAGATTAGCTAAAAAAATTGCCATTATTATTTTACTCAATTATTGCCCTTCCACACCAACTGAAAAGAAATAAATCATTATTAAAAAAAAAAAATTTAAAAAAATTGAAAATTTAAGGCTTCATAAAAAAAATAAAAATAAAAAACATCCTCAAACACATAATCAAAGTGTTTTTTTGCTTTTATATGATTCTCAAACTCCTGTCAAAGACCGTGAACCGTAGTAACTATCGAGACTAAACTCTCTCAGACTCGGTCTTTGACCGACAAGAATCCATAATCTCCGGTCACAGCCACCCCCATTCTCTTCAGGAACTCAGCCCCTCTGCTAAGATCAAAGGTCTCTCTCTCTCTCATTTCTACTTCGTTTCTTTTAAAAGGGTTTTCTGTTTCTACAAATTGACATTAAAAAAAGCTTTGCTTTGGTTTGTTTTTGTAGATCAGATATGGTGCCTCCCCCAGGCCAGGCTCAGATATGGTGCAACTGAATCAAAGATGAGAGGAAGCTGCTCGAGCCCCGTTGAGCCCAGGCTCCGCTTGTCTGCTTCCACAAAGTCAGCTTCCCTTTCTTTTATTGTTTGCCTCGTTATCTTACATTGTTTAGTGATCTTTTTTTTTTTTTTTTGATAAATCATTGTTTAGTGGTCTTTGCTTTTGTTATTGGGAGAGTTGCTAGTTTTTTTTTTGCTGAAACTGCTTGATTGCTGCTTACTAGTTTAGTTCTCATATGATTATCGACCGAGTGTCATGAATGTTATTACAATTCACGATTTGGTTATTGTGGTTTTGTTAGTGAAAAAGACTATTGCTTCACTTCTTCTACATTGTTTTTGAATTGCACTTCGGAATTTTATTCCCAAGAAGCAATTCAGTGTTTTAGTTTAGCTCCCCATCTACCCCAATTAGTTGTGATAAGGCTTAATTCTGCTGGGGGCTGAGCCGCCTGTTAAGGGTCTTAGTGTCTTGATACTTTGTAGTTGATACTTCTAGTCAGGGTTGGCATGCTACAAATTCTACTCTAGGTCGGAATGGCTTCAATGCAAAACCTTGACTTGTTGCAGCCTTTGCTCCAATCAAGTGAAAAAAGTACGTTTCTTTACAAACAATAGATAAAATACTAAGATGCTTTGTGTGGATTGAAGCAGCTCTGACATGAATGTGAATGAGATGCTTGGTTTTGGTAAGCCAATGAAATAGGCCTCATATAAGTTTTTCGATCTTCTTTATATTTTTGCCTCTTTTCTTTTTCCATGATTTGAACTCTAACTAGAAATCGGTTGTAGCTTGGCCTGCCTCATTGTCTTGTGGTTGGTTTTCCTAATTTTGATGATTTATCATTATATCTGTATAGGTTTCTCTTGGCTCGTGTGTTACTCAACTATCTTCGTTTATATAGGACTATAGTTATTCGTTGTGTGCCAATTTGATTGAAGTTTGACTTTATGAAACTGTAGTGATTGCTTATGGACTTTTATGCTCCATGGTGCTCAAATTAATAAGAGATCAGCTATATCCAGGGAATGTAGTGCAAAAAGTCTGGCAGCCAGAGTTAGTGACGAAACTTTGGTATAATTTGGAGAATGTCAAGACTAGAATTAAGTTGTGGCATGTCAGCCTTATTTATTTATGAAGTTCAGCGATGTGAGGTTGGAGAGGATATTATGTGTTGAGATTGAGCAGGAATTACAAATTTATTCATTTCAAGAGCAGAAGTTTCCTTGGACTATAGAGGTTCCCGTGAAAGTCTCTTTACGGTGTAGACTGCTGTATAGAGTCATATTGATGCAGGCTAGCATAGAAATCTTAGTGATAAGTAACCGGTGAGAGTCAATTTGTAGATTTGAGAAAGAGGAATAGAAACTTAGGTGGGATATGAAGAGAGAACTAATCTGATTTTGCTAAGATTCAGTTTAGTAAAGAAAGATGAGATGAGAGTTCTGAGAATTTCAGCTAGGGGCACAGAATGAATTGCTGAAAATATCAGCAAGAAAGAAAGGGAGTAGAGAGAAGATTAGCTTGGAAGAGGAAGAGGGAATTCTGAGTAAACAAAAACTCAAATCAATTGATTCCATTACTGTGAAAACATTACATGTATTTTTTCATAAGTAATCGACATATATTCTGCGGGTTTTGTTGGGTTTTTGCGGGTTAACTTTGGTTGTTCCTGTGTATACTACGTGTGTATACTTAGAGGCGCCTTACGCTTTTTTTAATAAAATTTTGCTTACTCATCAAAAAAATATATCATTAAAAGCATAAGATGCCCAAAAATACACAAGAAATACAAAAGGAAGCACCTAGCTAGAAGAAGCAAAAAAAAAAAAAAAAAAAAAAAAAAAAAAAAAAAAAAACAAAAAACAAAATCACAATAACTAAATATTACATGTTACATCCTTTTTATAGTGAATGTTACTTCCTAAGGGAGTACTGGAACATTTCAATGGAAAACAACTAAGACAGCTCAGTAGTTACTAAAATCATCTAAATTATAGCAGTTAACAGCTGTGAGGCAGCCACCTTTCTTCCCTATTAAGTTGCTTCATAGCTAAAGCCTTCAGTCTTAAGTAACTAACTTCTATTCTTCCCAAGTCGAGGAAACTATCACCATTGAAAAAGGATAACAAAAATCCTTAAACTGACTATTATTTTAATTTTTTTCTGTTCTAGAGAAAATATTCCAATAGGCTGCTGGAGTCATTTATGCTTGCTGCTGGTTGTTTCTCTTGCACTTTCTTCTCTTGGCTGCCATTGGCCTGAAAGAGGCGAGCTTTGTCCAGCCATGCGATGCCTGCTGCATCATATATTCTGACTGCTGAGAATTTGGTGAAGAGTAGAAACTACGAAGTATTCTAGTAGTTGGTGCTATATGTGTCCAGTGGATGCAGAAACTGTTGGTCACTTCCTTTTAGGTTGTTCTATTGCTAGGGTACTAAGGGCATTGATTTTCTCACAGTTGGTGTTTGCTTCTTGGGATTCAACCTCTAAAGACGGAAGTTACCTCCCCCCACCCCCCCCCCCCCCCCAAAAAAAAAAGAAGAAAAAAAACTAGAGGTGGAACGAGTGTTATCTATTCTCCCTTGTTTGAAGTGGTTTAACTGGTTGCAGAGGAACAAGAGGGTGTTTGAGTGCAAACTTTAGGATATAATCTTATATTGTATTTCAGTATTTATTTTCTCCGTTACTCCCATTACTTGGGTTTTGCCCATTTTGTGCTTTATATGATGTTTAAAGAAAATAAAGAAGTTTCTCCAGTCATTTCAAATATGTTTTGTTTAAGTCAGGAAAATGATATATGCTATGGAAGCAGTTAACTTTATTTGCAACACAAATCTCAAATCCATTTCTACTCGATCAAATTGTGTGACACGCACTTGGTGCAAATGTCTTCTATTAGTTGAGGCCATTTTTGAAAGGAGCTGCCTTGTCCACTGTAGTTTTTCTTTTATTACTAAATTAATTTCTTGATGAATATGTGTTACTAAATTATGTTTGTCACATCATAAATGTTTCAAGAAACTGACTATGTAGAGGAAGCAGCATAAATAATTTGTCATCTAAGAATCATATCATGCTAAGTAAGCATTGAGTTTCATCTTACATAGGAGGGGGGCATGTAATCAGTGTGCTAATGGAAGTTTGCAAGGGAATTTTTTTTTTTTTTTTCAATGTATATGGTTTGTGCCAACTGGATCCTATGTATGAAGAGACATTTGCACCGAAGACCTTCACCTAATAGTGGTGATCAAGACAGTATGCAATTTTATAAGGGTAGTTGGTTTTGTCTATAACAGATGGTTTTGTTACTCTTCATTTTAGGTCTCTTGCTTGCAATTTTATGCTGTTATCTAGCTTTGCAGTTGATCTGACTGTTTTATTTGTTATCTACTGAATAGGGGTTGGTGATTCAGAAAAATTTACATTTACAATTTTCTCGTATATCTATCTACATGATTTTGCAATGCACTGTTTATGAAACTGAACTAGGTAATCGTGTTGCATGTGGAAGTTGTCTTCAACATCATAAACTTTTTTGTGGCCATTTAAATTATTGCTATTTGTTTTGTTGCTTGTTGGGTTCTCTTTCACTTCCTTATACATGCATGGATGAAGTTTGGGCCTTCTTGGTACAGTGAAGAATCTAACAAAAGAAAGCCTCAAAGAAGTAAAGATTTTAAAGATGTTGCAAAGGCCCTCCATAATTCCGTCCAAGATAGGAATTTAAATTGCAAACCTACCTTGAAACTAGTGCTGGTGATTATTGTCTTGGGAGCCCTTGTGACATTCTTCCACTCTCCAGCTATTCATAATACAGATTATCAATCCCATTCTGTATCTCGGTATGTATTACTCATCTTGGTTTCTTTGCTTCTTACAACCCTGTTTAGTTTACTCTTTGGGATTTTCTTGCTTTTCTTTTAGTTTTCACATTACATTGAGGTTTTGTAAATTTACAATTACATTTTTCTTGTTGTTTTGCAACAGAATAATATATGCTCACCCCTCCTTTTCTGAAATTGCAATTACGACCTAAATCGTTATTCTCTATAAAGCATAGGGCATTTAATTTTTGTTATCTCTTCACAACATCTTGAAGGAGAAGCTTTTGCTTGCAGGTCAACTCTTGCAGAGAGATGGATAAGAGAGAGTGCTGCTACAGATCCACGCTATATATCTTTTTTAGACATTAACTGGGACCAAATCTCAAACATCATTGAGAAACTAACTGACATGAATGTGTATCAAGGAATTGGCTTGTTAAATTTTGATGACAGTGAGATTAATCACTGGAAGCAGCTGATTCCGGACGTCGAGCATGTTGTTCTGCACCTGGACTCCGTGTCACCCAACATAACATGGGAATCTCTATACCCTGAATGGATAGATGAAGAAGAAGATTTTGAAGTTCCTACTTGTCCTTCGCTACCCAAGCTTAAAGTTCCTGGAAAACCACGGGTTGATCTAGTTGCTGTCAAACTTCCCTGCAACAAGTTGGGGAGCTGGTCAAGAGATGTGGCCCGTTTGCACTTGCAGCTTGAAGCAGCAAGGATTGCTGCCTCTTCCAAAGGATATCATCCAGTGCGCGTGCTTATTGTGACGGACTGCTTCCCAATCCCAAATCTCTTCACTTGCAAAGAACTTCTCATACATGAGGGAAATGTCTGGCTTTTTCAACCCAACCTGAATACATTGAGAAATAAGCTGCAGCTTCCAGTAGGGTCATGTGAACTTGCAGTTCCTCTCAAGGCTAAAGGTCAGTTTGATACTAAGTGTATGTTGTTGGTTGGTTGGTTGTTATGTGTGTGTGTGGGGGCTGTGTCTGAGTTTACTTAAAAGTATTGGTCTAGTACAGAGGCCAACATATACTCAGGACAGTTGCAACTTGGTAAAAAGAGTTTAAAATGACCTCCAAAATAAGTAAGTTCACTAAGATATCTAATAATGAGGTAATCCTGACCATCTGACTGGACTTAGTACTGGTTGACTGGTTGTCAAGGAAAGTGATGCTGTCTAATTAGTAGAATTTTCTTCTCAAGAAAAACCTCCACCATATAACTCATATGGGGTAGGTCCAGTCCCTCTTGAGTCTTGATTTTATACCTCATGTATGGAAAACTCAAGCTGGGCTAGAAAAGGGAGGGAGGGGGGAAAAGAGAATGGAAAAGTGAGGAAGGTTTGCTTTTAGAATTAAATTGGTCTGGTAATTGCAAAACACTTTAAAGCAAGAAACTAACTTCTTTTTTAACAGAAAATTTTTACTCAGAAAGAGCACACCGTGAAGCATACGCGACAATTCTGCACTCTGCACATGTATATGTTTGTGGGGCTATCGCTGCTGCTCAGAGCATCCGTATGGCTGGTTCAACACGAGATCTCGTGATACTTATTGATGAAACAATTAGTGAATATCACAGAGA
Organism: Alnus glutinosa; assembly: GCF_958979055.1. Taxonomy (NCBI): domain Eukaryota; kingdom Viridiplantae; phylum Streptophyta; class Magnoliopsida; order Fagales; family Betulaceae; genus Alnus; species Alnus glutinosa. Next base: position 5,416,984 of record NC_084889.1, on the reverse strand, counting down.
AGGATTGGCGGCTGCTGGTTGGAAGATCCATATAATCCAAAGGATCAGGAACCCCAAAGCTGAACGGGATGCGTACAATGAATGGAACTATAGCAAATTCCGTCTCTGGCAGTTGACAGATTATGACAAGATTATTTTCATTGATGCTGACCTGCTCATACTTAGAAACATCGATTTCCTGTTTGAGATGCCAGAAATAACTGCCACAGGAAATAATGCTACTCTCTTCAACTCAGGTGTGATGGTGATTGAGCCATCAAATTGTACATTCCGGCTGCTAATGGATCACATCAATGAGATTGTGTCCTACAATGGTGGGGACCAGGGGTATCTGAATGAAATCTTCACGTGGTGGCACCGGATCCCAAAACATATGAACTTCTTGAAGCACTTCTGGGAAGGCGATGAGGAGGAGAAAAAAGTGATGAAAACTCGTCTCTTTGGAGCCAATCCTCCAATCCTTTATGTCCTCCACTACCTGGGTAATAAGCCTTGGATTTGCTTCCGGGACTATGACTGCAACTGGAATGTGGACATTTTGCAGGAGTTTGCCAGTGATGTTGCGCATAAAAAGTGGTGGAAGGTGCATGATGCCATGCCGGAAAATTTGCATAAGTTTTGTTTGCTTAGGTCTAAGCAAAAGGCAGCATTGGAGTGGGATCGGAGGCAAGCTGAGAAAGGAAATTACACCGATGGTCATTGGAAAATTAAGATAAAAGACGAGCGTTTAAATACATGTTTCGAGGATTTCTGCTTCTGGGAGAGCATGTTATGGCACTGGGGTGAAAAGAATTGGACAGATAATGCTACTGTTACTCCAGCACCACCTGCAATTACTACCAAATCTCTCTCTTCTTTGTGACTTTAGTTCTTTTTCTTCACACCTCATTATTTATTTAGATGACACAGATCAACACATTGTCTCCTTTCAAATATCATAAAGAATGTCTCCTCTGTCGATTAGTTTTAGTGACTTTATTATTCATTTTGCTGTTTCTAGTTAGGTTGTTCTTTTTTTTATTCTTTCTGTATACTTATGAGCGCCTTACGCTTTCAATGAGACTGATTTATTACTTATTAAAAAAAATTATAAATAATATCTTCTTCTACTTCTACTTCTACTTCTTTCTTCTCAAATATCTTGATGGACCCAGCTATCCAGGTCGATGACTTTCATGTTCTTCCTTTTATGCCTTTTCTTTTCAATTGATTTTATACAGGTTATCCATCTGGGTGGCATAGTTTTGTGCACCTTCAATGCTTGACGCTCAAATCATCTGCGCGGTCTTCATTAATATAAGAAGTAGCCCTAACAAGATGACCATCCTTATGATAATGGTACTGGACTAGGAATTAGATGCGTTTATTCAAAAGCTTTCCATTTTGGTAATTATAAGTTACATTTTCAACATTTGTTCTGGAAACACTTGAGCAGACAAAAGGGTTGGTGTTGAGAGCATATACAGGTGTATACTTATATTTTGGCAGGACGACAACATAAACCATTTTTGCTAAACTCCAAGAAAATTGAACTGGTGTATCATGTTGGGATTAGCAATTTCCATGTTTATGACTTACTGAGAGATATAATCACACCCGCAGGCTCTGCCTTCTACAAATAACAAAACCCACTCAAGAACGAACCAAATTTCCGAAAAAGAATAGAAAAGAAAAACGATTTTTTTTTTTTTTTTTTAAATTTTTTTTAAAAAAAGTTGAACTCAAACGACGTCGGTTCGACGGATTGGTGCATGCCTCAGCTTCACTCGCTCTCTCAATCTTTCCCCTCCAATTCCTGAGATTTGTTCTCACTTTCTCATCCAAGTATGGCCTTCACTCCGAACCCATAACGTTGACATACACAGTTTCCAATTTCCCAAAATAAAAAAAATGGAATTGATAACATCATGGAATCTGACAGCCTCTGCGGTTTCAATTCCTCCAATGGTCGCCATGAGTAGCTGCTTCTACAGGCCACCCCACCACAGGTTCTCCTTCACATATTGGACATACGTCACATACCCATTTCCTAATATCCACAACAGGTCCCATATAGTCCTCTCCCGGAAGAGAAACCCAGAAGCCGAGCCAGTTCTCAAACCATCCATTGTTGAAGAAGTGTCATTGGACGATGAAGAGGACCAAGCTCACTTTGATGACTTTGAAGATGGTAAAGACCCATTTACTCTCTCCCTTTACACACACACACACACACACATATGATATGGGTTATGAATGGCCGTCCTAATTTGTACATGCGCTGCGTCGATGGTTATGTGTTGTAAATCTATTGTTTTTTTGTGGGTTTGAGACAAAACCTCAATGACTGTGTTTCAATGTATTTGTACTTAGTCCCAAATAGAGTAGTAACTTTCATGTTTCCCCATCATTTCTTGATATTAGATAATTGCTTGTAATTGTCAAAATGGTGAAGTCATGTCTGAATGAAATTCTTGATTGTGTAGAGGCAGTAGGGGATGGTGGTGATGATTATTTTGAAGACGAGTCTGTGGCAGATAATGCTGAAGTCTATGTAAGTTTTGGTGTAGAAGTTATTGGTACCCTTTTTGTAGTTGTGTAATGAAGTTGATGACTGACGGGAAAATAATTTTGCCCATTTTCTGAAGGTCGGAGATGGAGGTGGAGGAGGTGGTATTTCCCTTGCTGGGACTTGGTGGGATGAAGAAGCACTAAGAATTGCTGAAGGGGTTCTGCTATCCTTCGATGATGACTTGAAAATATATGCCTTTAAAACAATGTCAAACTACACCATTCAAGTGCGCATCGAGAAGCTCTCAAATAAGTAAGAACCCATGGACACTATCTATGAGAAAAAAGTGGCACCATATGACAGTTCTCTTGCAAGGTCCTCTCTAGGATGCTTTATATTAGTTAGTATATCTTTCCGATGTGGTAGAAGCAATAAATGAGCATATCTTGACATATTCAAGTTGCAATGATTGTATTGACTAAGATATCCTTGAATGTTTTCTCATTCTCACCCTTTGGCATCTTTAAGAAAGTGGCAGTTGAGTTGTTTGATTCATTAGTTTTCGATCCTAAGTTTCAAGGAGATTGAAACATTGCAACATTGCAACTGGAGCGAGAAGAAGAGGAGAGGGGCGCGTGCAATTTTTGAAAACTTTTTAAAGTATGTCTAAGGCTGTAATTAAACTCAGGCATGTTTTATCAAAGGTGTATCTGCCCACGTTACCTATATTGTTTGTTGTAGTTGTTTTCTTTTGTTTGTATTAATATTGTTCTCATACGTAGTTGAGGAGAAAAAGAAATTAGGGGAAAAGACACTTTACCCCCTTAATTTATCCACGTTGTGGCAATATACCCCCCAATGTACCAAAATTTAGATATGACCCCCCTAAACTTGCCAACGCGTGGCAAAAAATACAATCCGTCCATTCGCCCGTCTGTTTGGACGGAAAATCGGTCACGTGCGTTGCACATGACCTTTTAATGCATTTTTTCTTCTAAAAATGCCCCCACCCCTTCAACCTTTATATCTGCACATGTATGGGGAAAAAGACGTGTTGACAAATAACAGGAAGAGAAAACCCAAAGCTGCTCCCGACGTGATCTCCTCTAGCTCGTCGACAGTGGCGGCCACGTGGTGGCCTCCCGGACCCTCTACGGCGGGACCCACGTGGACATGCGATGCATTTTGAAGAAGCCTCAACATTTCGAAAACATGCCAGTTTCTATAGGCTGAGTACTGTTTGCTCCATCTCCATAATTGCCAAAGGAAAAGGAAGCAAAGAAATTCTACAAGTATCTCTGCGTACCAAAGGATGGCCATTGGATCGATCTCTATGAATTAAACATCACCCGATCCTGAGTTTAGACAAGTCATCTTAGGCAGCCACGTACATGAAATATTGAGATGTTAAGCACGACAGTCTTTCTCTTGATCAGCTCAAAGACACAAACCTCTCCTTCTAAATTATTTCCCCTGCAAAACTCAATCCATCTCTTCCCTACATTCTTTCTTGAAGTTGAAGGACCATGGTTATAGCACCGCGCACGCCATTGTTTCCCATCAGAGTCTGAAGCTTGACAAACTGACGCCCAGTAAGATACATTGCAAATCCAGCAGGCACATACTGCATGTACAAGAAAGAAGGATTGCAATAAGTATATTTAAAGTGATATTTGAAAAACAACGATTGCATCATGTACAAAGGCTCACCAAAGTTCGATGATGTATACTATGTGGGCGCAAGATGGCCATGAGCGAAGGTCTTTTAGGCTTCAACTTTCTGGCTGCTCGGATCTCCCTCTCTCTTCTAGACATCTTGAGTCTTCCTTTTGCAGATGTCCCTGCAGAAAATCTTTCCCTAACATATCTTCCTCTATCTACTTCATCAGACATTTCATTTTCTTTCAACTTGTGATCATGCCTTGTTTTTTTTGCATAATCTAATTCCGTTATGTCCACCTCATCTTCCAATTTACAGTTCTTGCTCCATGTATACTGAATCTCAGTTACAGTATTATCAAATACAAGAACATGGAATTTTAAATTTCCTTCGTATTTGAAGACTAAAAAGTAACCGTATTGAATGCAATGAGATTCCATAAAATCCTGCCAACCATCTCGAAACCAAATCTCCTTGTTGCCTTTCTCCAATCGCACTTGCCAAAAATGACCATTATTGGGAACAGTGACCACGTTGCTGTAGTTAACGTGGGATAAGAATTCCCCATGCAGGTTGTGGAGTTGTTCCTTTGGTGGAAGATCCGTGGCAAGGTGGGCAAACGCCACGTCAGTCTAGTTGTTTATAACCCATTGCTCATATATGAAGCCATTATTCCTGACGTTCATAGTCGAACTCTGGTGGAAGACCTGATAACTTGGGAACCCACTCTGTTGCACTACTCTGTTTTATGAAGGTAAAACAGAGATTGACCTCCCTCTCAATCAGAACGCTTAGGGGTCGATTCCATGCTGCCAAACATAGACGAGCTCGTCCCAGCCAGCGCTCGTGAGCAACACCTTGACAAGCACGCTCATATCGACCCCAACCGCAAACTCTGTGTGGTGATCGTACCGACCCACGAGGGCGTCATGTCGTAGGAGCCCACCGTCATGTCGTAGGAGCACGAAACCATGAGGCCCTGTCGATGCGAAAAGAACCTGACCTTCCTGACCGCGTAACTGTGGCCACTCAGCACTGAGATGGGGACCCTGTAGCTCCTGACGTCCCAGACCTTGATGATCTTGTCCATGGAGGCCGTCGCTATGCAGTAATCGTCGTACGTACTTATTCCAGTCACAGGCGAGGATCTCGAAGTCGTGGGCGGGGATGATCATGGTGGAGCTGGGCCCGCGCACGTCCCAGACGCGAAGCGTGCAATCTCCGAAGGTGGAGGCGAAGACGTCGGCGTGGCGGGGGTTCTAGACAGTAGATGCGTATACCTTGTAGATACAAGCTCACACGGTGAAATAGGAAGGGACACGTGTTAAGGGGCATTTTTGGAAGAGAAAATGCATTAAAATGTCATGTGCAACGCACGTGACCGATTTTCCGTCCAAACAGACGGGCGAATGGACGGATTGTATTTTTTGCCACACGTTGGCAAGTTCGGGGGGGTCATATCTAAATTTTGGTACATTGGAGGGTATATTGCCACAACGTGGATAAATCAGGGGGGCGAAATGTCTTTTCCCCAAGAAATTATTATCTCTATGATCACATTTTCCTGTTAATTTTTTTTTTCCATAAATTGACAAGCTTTTTGCTTAATAATGAATGCTTCTTGAACTTTAATTTGGAGTGATATTTTACAGGTCTGGTTCCCCCAATATGGAAGATATTGAAGCTTTCTCTGCAACCTATAGAGCACGTTTAGATGAAGCAGAACTCAATAAATCTATACCTGAGAATGTCTCTTTGGAGGTACCTTTTCCTAGTTCTTTTCTATTTTTAAGTTTTGCTTTTTGGTGGGGAGACATACCTCTTTTGTAATGACCGATGGAATAGCGCTAGCTACATCTGCGCTATTACTTCAAAAGGACTAGTCAATTTGGACATTTCTTAGAATCCTTTATAAAGCCAAATTTCACCTAATAACTAAGCAATGTGGAACTTAACACTCATGACTATCTTTATAAACTACCAACTCTTTGGGCTACTCTTCATCTTTCCAATGTGGGATCGGGGTGTTACAAGCTCTCACCCTTTAACCCCTGACGTCCTCGTTAGGGCCATGTCATACAGTGCTTCAGTACCACATGGCGTTACTAGGTGGCTCTGATACCATTTGTAAAGACCCAGGAAAAAACACTAATCACATGTGAACTATCACCCCAAAAGGACTCGTTACATCTGCAGAGTGAAAACCTTAAATAAAAGTTACAGAGTTAGATAGGCCAAGCTGTGTCCTTGACATGTAGGCTTGTCCGTGACATGTAGGCTAATGATGGCTTAAAGTCAAGGGATGAGCCGCATTTGTATTTTGCGGCTATAATTTTTATTTTATTTATTTTTTAAGTGAAGCCCATTGGGTTCTAGACATAGTTGGTTGCTCTCATTTAAAAAGATGAATAAGTTAGCATATTACCATTAATAAGTGATTGATAAAGCTTAAGAAGTAAAATTTTTAATGATGGTTATGTCTGCATTCTTTTTACCTTTTGGATCTGAAGTTATCCATTGCCTCTCAGGTGTCATCTCCTGGTGTTGAAAGGGTAGTTCAGATTCCAAATGAGCTGGATCGGTTCAAGGATCGGCCTATGTATGTGAAATATGTCAATGAGGTTGCAGCAACTGGTTCATTGTCCGAAAATGATGGAGTCTTCCGGCTTGTTTCTTTTGACGTGGAAAGTAAATGTTGCACTTGGGGTTTAGCGGACGTGAAGATAAATAGAGAAAAAGCGGGTAAAGGAAGACCACTTAACAAAAAGCAAAGGGAGTGGCGTTTGAACACACCATTTGATTCTTTATGTTTAGTCCGGTTGTATTCAGATATTTAATTGTTTTGTTTTTTCTCTCTTCAAATCATTTACCTCTCCAGAATACTCTACAAGTATACATAGATATAACATTGTAGATAAATAAGTGTATATTGTTAAAAAAGTCTTCTTTCTCAATTTGTCATCACTGGCAACAATTCTATCTCCAAAATAATGAGTTGCAAATTGTTACTAAAAAGGAAAAGGAAGAAAGAAATAGAAAGAGATGTGAAGACTATGGTTTGAAGATGCCATCTGGCTCAATGTTTGAAGAGGTTTTCTCCTAGATAACTCTCCTTTGAGCTTGAAACACTTTCTTCATCTCCTTGAGTACCCCAAGGAAAAGTTAATAGTAGGTAAGGGTTTGATACCACAGAGGTTTGAAAAAGTAGAAAGTTTGTATGCTCTTGCTCTATGAATTTGTATTGAAGCGAAGTGGGGGTGCTATGTTATACGGTGGCTTTGAGTGCGAAAGTTTGTTTTTCAAACCCATGTGGATGGTGTAGTTTGGCAGCAATTTCTTCAGTGATAGTTTGGGAGCTATTTTGAAAGTAGTCTATGAGCAAGTTGGACCTGTTATCTTTTTCACCAGCTAGAATCAAGGTAGGATTGTAAATTTTAGTTTTCTCTAGTTCTTTTTATGCATGTATAATCTCTATCTTGAGTGGCTATATTTGACAACCACATTCAAGGTGAGAGGGGAAGGTTCAGTTTTGTAATGTGGTGCCTTGATCAAATTGGACACATTTGATTTGTCTGGCTACATGACTTGAAAGTTAATTGTTGGAGCATTTGTATTTGTACTAGTTAACCTCATAATCTGATTGCAGAGATGCATGTTTACCTCAATCTTTTGGCTTAGCATGGAGGTTCATCTTATCGTTTGCATCAGGTCTGGGCTCGCTGCTTTATGACACAAATTCTGACGGGAGTTGTGATTGAACAAGTGAGATTTCCTACTGATACGATTATCTTTATTGCATGCACATTACTACATAGGTTTGCTGATGCAGAAGGATCTCCCAAACTGCAAATACATCTTATTTCAATTCATTTCTTTTTAAACTTAACTTGATCTTAAAAAGAAGAAAAAGTTAGTTACAAACGATTAAACAATCATAGGACTGCTTCTTTTCTTTCTTTCTTTTCTTTCTTTTCTTTTCTTTTCTTTTCTTTTCTTTTCTTTCTTTCTTTCTTTCTTTCTTTTTTATTTTTATTTTTATTTTTTTTTTTAATTTTTTGTCATATAGAAAATTATCTATTTGTAGTACGGCTACATTTTTTGCGGTTACCATGCAATTGGTAGAATTTAATTTTTCATTCATGCCTTTTCTAATTGTCTCAAAGGGTTCAATTTTCTTCTTAGGTTTGTTGTCTAGGTGAATATATCTTTTTAGTTGTAATTTATCTTTTGGTGTTGATCGAATTTACCTTTTGACCTTATGAGTTCATGCAGTTGATTTGGTTGAGTTTAAGGAGATACAATGAATTATATGTAGCTCAATGAGCTTATGATGCTCAGAAAACTGCATAAAGTTAAAATCCCTTCTTTCTCCTTACTTTTAACATCCAATTGCTCCTACTTAACTTGGGGGTAAAGTATATTCATAAAAAAAAAAAAAAAAAATCTTGGGGGTAAAGTATATTCATGAATTCTGGATACATGTTTGTCATTAAGCCTTATGTGTGCTACGTATATATCCCTCTCTTTCATTCTCTCTTAGAATGTGGGGGTTGCAATACTTTTGACTGTTATGGCAATGATGAGGATGCTGTTACTTGTTCGATGTCATTGTTGCATTATTAACTATGTTGAGTCATCATTTGAATCATGTATTTTTAACTTTTTGTTGATTGATGCTTCTCACTTCTTCTGTCACTCATTTGAATCTTGAACTAAACGAAAAAAAAAATCTCTTTGAATATAATGACACAATTTGGTAATAAGATATCTAGAGAACTCTTATTTTTGTTTGGTACCTTTTGTTAGTTTCTGTTGATCATTGTAGGAATTGTAGTCTATAAAATTGAATTATTTTTTGTGTAATTGCATGAGTGTTCTCTCTCACAATTTAAGATTAAGCTTTCAAGTATGCACCTTGCTTTGCAAACTAAGATTAAAGAAATCCAATATCTTGATTCATTTGAAGAATGTAGCTTTAGAATCTTACAAGACAAATTGGACTTCACATTGAAATGGATGATTAACTCATTTGACCTAACTGTGACTGTGATATTTCTGATGTAGCATTACTTGTTTTCTGTTCTCTGTGCGTGGAATGATGAATTACCACATTTTTATGCTTATGGAACCCATAATGGTTTCCACTTGTGTTTTGACTGAAAGTATTATTTCCTTACCCATCATATATCTTTTTTTTTTTATCCTTGATTCGTTCCCCCTTACTATCGATTTGTGTTGTTGGGAGGAGCCAAGAAAGAAAAGCTAATGATGTGCACTATCTGTAGAAGACACTAAATGTTAACCAAACAAAGATCTTTCTTGGATTCTTATCCTAATCTAATATCATTGTCTTGTAATCTTCTTTCAGAATTTGTATCATTTTTCTTATGCCATTTAAATGCTTTAAACTATCCCACTTCTTATGGCCTTACAAGAGAAGATACTCATTTTGCAGATGTTGCTCTTGCTTTACGTTTCTTTTTATTTATTAGTTTATTATTGTTGTCATTATTAACTCTGGTTTTTCTATTAATACCATAATATAACAGTGCAAGCTGCAAAAATATAGCATATCAATTTCCTGGGCCCCTACATTTGTACTGAAGGGTTGGGCCTTGATCATCAAATTATTCCAAACATCTAGAAATGGTTCTCATATAAAGTACAAAAGTCCAAAATAATCAGAATAATTTTCCAACAAAAAATCATGTGGATATAATGTGAAAGGTAGTTTTTTTTTTTTTTTTTTTTTTTTTTTTTTTTTTTTTTTTTCTTGAATAAAAATTTGTTTTCTGACTCTACCACTTCGTTTGTAGCCATGTTCAAGAATTTTCAAAAGTGAACTCAATAAATTGAAGTTTGGATGCAATAGGAAAGTCACCTTAAAGCATGTGCTTCTCAAGGTAATTAACTGCATTCAAGTTGTTAAATATTACCAATTTAAATAAAATTTTCCTCATGATTTCAAACCAGGGCATCAAGTCCATGCATTACCATTGTTAATAACTAATAGGCGAAATGGTTAGATATCAAAGCTTTTTGTTTTATGTCTACTTTTATTTGGTGAATTTTTTGCTCTTTTAGTATGAGATGTGTGAAGAGAACCCAGATGGGATATTTTTGCCTGACCCGGTTTATGGATTCTTTTTGAAGTGGGTTCGTTTGACTTTTAATAGCTCTGGAGCCACAAATTTTAGCAGGAGACGAGTGGTTTTATTCTTTCAATTTAGTTTATCTGAATCATGTGCCATTAGGAGTTGTTTTGTACATCATGTAGTGGCTGAACCCAAATTCGGGCTTTGAAGTTCTAAGGCATGTGAAAAGATTGAATTTAACGAGTTTTAAGGGCTTGAAAAGATTGAATTTTATGAGTTTTAAGGGCTGAAACCCAAAACTTTTAGTTGCAGGAATATTTTAAGGGGAAATTAAAGTTGTTTTGTTAAGAGTTTGTTGTGGAAAAGGCTGGAAAGATATTTGGAATTACAGGTTTCAATTAGGGTAAGGAAATGGTTTTGGTAAGAGTTCGTTGGTGGAAGTGACATATGATAGCATGTGCGAATGGTGGTGTTCCAAAGAGGTTGTTGGGTCCTTCGGGCTCGGGTAAGGAAAAACATTAGGGGGGGTGTGTTTCTCTAGATTTGTCAGATATGAGATGGGAGATGTGTTCAATATCAAGTTTTAGCATGATTTGACGGTTGAGGACCAGATTTTGAAGGTAGCTTTTACGGAGTCGTTTAATATTGCTTTGCCGTGAGGGGGCTTCGGTGGTGGATTATGTGTAGTTTTTTAATGATACTCTTTAGTGGAATATTTCTTTGGTGGCTTTAAGGAAGATCTTAACTTGTGATAGCTTGAGAAAGAGGCACATTATAATGATGGATTGGCGTTGCATGAGCAAGAAGAGTGGGGAGAACAGAGATCATCTTTTGCTCCACTGCGAAGTGGCTAGAGCTTTGCGGGTATTGATTTACTATCTTTTTGGATTAGAATGGATCATACCCCAAATAGCGGTGGACTTGCTAGCTAGCTAGAGAGGTCAATATGGAAGTCGCTGCAATTTAGAAGCCTGGAGGTTTTCTCGTTTGTGCTTAACGTGGTGTATTTGGAGAAAGCGTAATGCTCAAAATTTCAAAGATCGTGAGAGATAAGTGTTAAAATTAAAAACTATTATGTTCAAATCTCTTTATGGTTAGGTGGCGGCGGCTTACAACAATTCTTATTTTTCTAGTTTCTTGGAATTTATAGATTCGTGTTCTCCTGCTTCTCCCTAATTGAGGGTCTCTCTTGTACACTTCCTCTAAACTTGAGCTGCACCCCTCAACGATTTCTAATAATATAAGATGAATTATTTATATATAAAAAGAGTAATTCGAGAATGATATTTGGTATTGTGTAGCAACTATTTGATGGATGGGTGATAGAGGATTTTTGTTTTAATGATCTTAGGATTGGAAGGGGAAAAAGAAAATTGCTGGAACTCAAAGAGAAAAAGAAGAAGAAGATAATCTAGGCATCACATCTAGGTCTCCTAAGCTAAGCATCACATATGGGGGTTTTGTTGGCATCACACCTCATAGAAGGATTGCTTTATATAGCCTAATCCTAGTAAACCTTGGACTCAAAAAAGACTTGGCCTTTTGACTATTAAGTCCAAACTAGATAAATAATAGAACCCACAAACAAATCCCGAAAAAACTAATAAACTCAAACTATTAATTAATAGCCCAAAAGTAAAATCCATGTCCAAAATATAAAATTATAAACATATCCTCTTCTGGCAAGTGTAGGTGCTCATATTAAGAAGTTACAACAAGATTTTTTATGGGAAGGGGTTGATGAAGAGTTCAAATATCACTTGATGGGTTGGTCCAAGGTTTGTACCCCAATTTCAAAAGGTGGGTTGGGTATTAGGAATTTGGTATTGTTCAACCGAGCTCTGCTAGGTAAATGGCTGTGGCGTTATGGGATTGAGAGAGAAGTTTGGTAGAAAGTTGCGGTGGACTCCAAGTTTGGCAGTTTATGGGGAGGTTGTTGCTCATTTGAGCTTATAGGTGCCTTTGGGGTGTGGTTGTGGAAGAACATTAGGAAAATGTGGGAGATATTCTGACATAGCGAAAGCGATAAACGTGATTGAGAAGTTGTGTTTTCAACGCATAAACGTTCAACACCTACGTTGAAAGAGAAATCTATGTCCTTATTGATAAATAATAATAATAATAATAATAATAATAATAATAATAATAATAATAATAATAATAATAATAAATTCCCTTCTCTTACAAACATCTCATACTTATAGTAAAAACCCTAATGGTTACAAAAGGAAACAAAACAAAATAAGAAAATATTGGGCGCTATCAGGTATTCCCAAATTAGGAAAAATACTTGGTACCAAAGGAAACCCAATTTAGGAAAATTACAATGCAGAAATCAAATCTAGATGATAAGGGAAATAACTGATCAACTAAGAAATTTGCCAGCTATGTTAGCAAATCAGCAGGATTGCAAGGCGCGGGATGACCGAACCGAGTTATGTGGGGACGGGTTCGGATTGTCCTACATCACATTCTTAGGCTTTTCTAGATTTGAGGTTGGGGATGGGGCTAGGACCGAATTTTGGCATGATCTGTGGTTTGGGGATACAGTTCTTAAGGAAACTTTTCCTGTTTTATTTGGTATTGCTCGTGCGAAAGACACCTTTGTTGCAAATAATTTGGAGCTCTTGGGTGGTTCCAATCAGTGGAGTGTGATCTTTTATAGAGAGGTGCATGATTGGGAAGTGGATGTCTTTGCTTTTTTTTTTTTTTTCCAAGTGTTACACTTAGTGTAAGAAAAGGTAGTGAAGATAGGTTGTGGTGGGTCTCTTCCAAAAAAGGATTGTTCAAGGTTAGGTCCTTCCTTAGCTCTCTGGCTTGCTTTGTTGGGAGTCGCTTTCCTTAGAAGAGTGTCTGGTGGACTCAGGCTCCTACGAGAGTGGCTTTTTTTGCATGGTCAGCAGCCCTAGGCAAGATCCTTTGAATAATCTTAGGAAGATGCATGTTATTTTGGTGGATAGATGTTGCATGTGCAAACAAAATGGGGAATCAGTGGATCACCTTCTTCTTCATTGCGATGTGGCTTACGCTCTGTGGAGTGCTCTCTTTACTCATTTTGGTATGGCTTGGGTTATGCCTAGGAGACTCATTGACTTTTTTGCCTGTTGGTGGACGTCTGGAAGGACAAGGAGTGCTGCGATTTGGAAGATGGTGCCAACCTGCCTTTTTTGGTGTGTTTGGAAGGAAAGAAATAACATGTGTTTTAAAGACTTGGAGAGGTCTTTGGAGGATATTTTAGCTTCGTTTTTTCATACTTTGTATTTTTGGACGGTGGCTTTTGTGTCTACTTTATCGCTTAGTTTTGGCGATTTTCTTTTTTGTTTTTTGCCTTCTAGTTAGGTATTTTCTTTTGCATACTTTCGGTGAATTTAAGGTGCTTCATGCTTTTAATAAGACAATTTTATTACTATAAAAAAGAAACATATCATTGACTTTTAAAATTAAATAAAACTAAATTAAAATAAAACCTGCTTCTTGCCGCCTGCATTACTTAGTCAACAACACAATCAACGAGTCATTTGTTGATACTTGATAGTGTCTTTTTGTTTGTTTTGAATATGTATAGTCAATGGTGGAGCAAAGAATTTTACTTAATTGGGGGGCCTGAATATGGTTTCAAGGTAAAAATGGTTTCAAGGCAGAGGAATGGAGGAGATTTTTTTTTTTTTTTTTGATAAGTAAAATCAAAGGGTGCAAGGAATGGAGGAGATTTAAAAGGTGATTTGGAATTTTTGGTGCGGTTGTCTTGAGCGCTCAGTGTGTTGCTGGCTTGTTTTGACGATGTAATTGCTCGTGGGCTTTCCTGGAGAACAAGAGTTTATCAAGTCATTTAGGGAAGGGCCGAAGATCTTGATTGCCCATATAGGTGGCAACAAAGATGGCCGGTTCTTAGAGGAGGATGTGTTTAGGCTGGGTGGTCGGAAAGGGATCGTTCTGATCTCTGAGGGTCGTGAAGGATGGGGCAGGCACAAGTTTTCCAGCGAGTTAAGGAAGATTTCTACCTTCCTCTCTGATTCGGTGGGCTGTGGGAGGGAGTCCGGCTGCGACGGTAATTCAGGGTGCGAGTTTGGGTAGGGCTCCATTGTGGATTGGGCCTTCTTTATGCGGAGATGGTGAGGTTGGATTCGGTCATCGCGGCAAAGGTGACACCCACCGTAGGGGATCGACATTCCATGTTAAGGGCTTCGTCGATGGAGCTTGATATTCTTTCGACAGTGAGGCATGTAGAGGCAGTCACAAGAGCGGCGGTGGACTGCTTCACGCTGGAGGAGTCTTCTGTTACACGTAGGTTACTGTTTAGGGTTTTTTTTTTATGGAAATTAGATGGAATTAGGGAGAAAATGGAGAGAAAATATGCTGTAATTATACTGAAAGTTGCTAAGAAAACATAAGTGGCAGATTCGAGGAGCCACCCTCCAAGGAACAAGTCCAATTTTCCAGATTCCCTCATTCTTTGCTAAACGAGACTTATATATTGTCTCTTACAATGGCACTTCTAACCTTACTGAACGACAGTACTAAGGACTCATAAACGACTAGCTTAAGGGATAAAACGGTAGTTCCTTATTTAGTAATACGCACCGCATCAACCATCCTAGGACCCCCAAAACGCACCGCATGAGGCTTCTAGAATGCCTAGCTGGACCGCCCACTCCCACGTTCTGATGAAGCCACGTAACCCTCCTGTTCGACCACACAACTCCTCAACTATCTTTCTTCAAGCTCCAAGCTTGATTTCTTTCTCTCTCTTCGCAGAGCTGTGACAATACTCCCCCTCTCAAAACACCTTGCCCACAAGGTGTGGGTAGGCTTCCTGAAGGCTGTGGAGGTCCTCCCAAGTGGCATCGTCTGGGCCTTGGCCATCCCAGCGGACCAGCATCTCAATAAAGGGATGGTGGTCTTTCGGCCAGGAGCGGCGATCCAGAATCTCAATCGGTTCCGGGCGAAGAACGCCGTCTGAGTCCATCGGTGGTAGCTTCGGCAGGACTGATGTGGAAGATCCTAGCTTTAGCTTCAATTGGGACACATGGAAGACCGGGTGGATTCGAGCGGCCGGCGGTAGATCCAATTCATAGGCGACCTTTCCCACACGACGAATGATGTGAAACGGCCCGTAAAAACGGGGTGACCATTTGCAGTGTCTTATCATACCCTGAGTGCCCAGTTGCTGGGTCACTATGCACATACTGCAGCACCTGGCTTTTAAGAACCGGGGACCCTCCTAATAGAATCTTGTGCTTGTAAAGTAAGAGTCCATCTCGGAGAGAGTACTTGCGGGTGTCTAAGTCATTGCTCAGCCATTTCCCCATTAGCTGCTTGAGCTCCTCATCCTCAGTGTACTGCTGTTTTAAATCCTCTACCCAACTAGCAGTTGGGATAGATAGTAGGGAAAGGGAAAGTCCTTCCTCCCAGCCTTCTTTCCTGGATAGGGCATCAGCCACCCTATTCTCAACTCCCTTTTTATACTCCACCACAAAGTCATACCCCAACAGTTTTGTAATCCATTTCTGCTGGAAGGGGGTCCCTACCTTCTGTTCTAGCAGGAATTTGAGGCTTTGTTGGTCAGTTTTGACCACGAAAGGACGTCCCAATAAATAAGGTTTCCACTTCTGAATTGCGGTGACAAGGGCAAATAGCTCTTTTTCGTAAGTGGACATATGGAGTGCCTTACCCTTGAGTGCTTTGCTAAGGAAAGCTATAGGCCGGTTACCCTGCATAAGGACGGCCCCTATTCCAACTCCACTAGCGTCGCACACTATTAAGAAGGGCTGAGAGAAATTGGGCAGGGCTAGGACTGGGGCTTGGGTAACTGCTGTCTTTAGGGCTAAAAAGGCTCCTTGAGCCGGTTCTGACCACGAGAAGGAATTCTTCTTGAGTATGGCTGTTAATGGTGCAGCTATGGCTCCATAATTTCTTATAAACTTCCGGTAATACCCTATCAACCCTAGGAAACCCCTCAGGGCCTTGATGGTCGTAGGGTGTGGCCAATCCACCATGGCCTGAATCTTGCTTGGGTCTGCACAAACTCCTCGGCCTGAGACCACATGCCTCAAATACTCAACTTCCACACAACCAAATCAGCACTTGGTCATCTTAACGAACAGTTGATGTTTCCTCAAGAGTTCTAGTGTCTTTTGAAGGTGGGTGAGGTGTGTCTCCATGTCCGGGCTGTATATCAATATGTTATCGAAAAACACTAAGATGAACTTCCTCAAAAAGGGCTGGAATATGTGGTTCATTAGGCTTTGGAAGGTTGAGGGTGCATTGGTTAGCCCAAAGGGCATAACCAAGAACTCATAGTGTCCAGCGTGAGTTCTAAATGCAGTTTTGGGGATATCAGCCTCTACCACCCGGATTTGGTGGTACCCGGATCTTAGGTCCAGTTTAGAAAAAATTTGTGCTCCCCACAGTTCATCCAATAACTCATCTACTACAGGAATAGGAAATTTATCTTTGATCGTTACCTTGTTCAAAGCCCGATAGTCCATGCACGTCCTCCACGTGTCGTCCGCCTTCCTTATTAATAACACCGAAGATGAGAATGGGCTGTGACTGGGTCTAATAACCCCCGATTCCAGCAATTCCTTCACAATTCGTTCTATCTCCTCCTTTTGGTAGAAGGGGTACCAGTAGGGCCGAACTGACACCGTTTGGGCTCCCTCTTGAAGTGTAATGGCATGGTCGTGGGCCCTATGGGGCGGCAGCCCTTTAGGTTCCTGGAAGATGTCACGGTAATCTTCAAGTATGGCAGCCACTGGACCAGGTAACTGGGGCTGTTTAGGGACTGTCGGGGATTGTTTAGGCTCTAGGACCCCATTGGTAGTCTGTTCCATTAAGTATAGTAGAATGCCCTTCCCTTCCAGCCTTGAGAGTTTGAAAGAGTCTCCCTCCTCCCAACTCATCCGGGGACCTTGCCTGAGTCCACACAGGGTACAATCAGTATCTTCATACCGGAACCTCATTTCCAGCTAAGTAAAATCCCACAGGATGGGTCCAAGGGTTCTAAGCCATTGGATGCCTAGTACCGCATCACAGCCTGCCAGGGGTAGGATAAAAAACTCAGTTCGGAAGATGTACCCTTGCATCTTAACTTCCACCTCTCTGCTCTTCCCGGGGCTTGCCACTTCCTGTCCGTTTGCAATTTTCACCTTGATTCCGTCTTGCTTAACTGGTTGAATTCCTAATGCAGCAGCCAGTTTTGCATCCATGAAGTTGTGGGTACTACCCGAATCAATTAAGATAATAGCCTTACGGAACCGAATAATTCCCACAATTCTCATAGTTTTAGGACTCAGTGACCCCGTGATGGCATTGAGGGAAATTTCCGGGAACTCTTCCAAGAAAAACTCCCCTGGGTCCTCTTCAGCTTGAGAAGCTGTCTTGCCCCCTTCTCCTTCCTCCTGGTCCGCAATCTCAATGAGAAAAAGCTTGGGCACTTGGCAGACGTGGCCTCAAATCCACTTTGCATCACAAGAGTAGCAAAGTCCCTTCCTCCTGCGCTCTTCCATCTGGGCCTGAGTGATTTTTTGAACCGGCACCAAGGCTCGACTGGGACTTGCATTTTCTGACCGGTTTGATCCTCCCCCAGGTGGCGGTAGAACATTTTGCCTTAGGGAAACAGGCTGAGTGAACTTAGTAGGGGTAAAACTAAGCAACCCCGACTGGAAGTTCCGTGGATAACCCCCGATGCGATTGGGTTATCTGCATCGATCGCTAGCTCGATCGGAAACTCCTAGCCGTATTCATTACACACTCCTCTTGAATCCGAGCTAGTGCATACGCATCTACCAAGTTCTTTGGATTGAACATCCTTACCGGCAGTCGGATTTCTTCCTTCAATCCCCCCATAAAGCAACTTAGCTTGTGTGCTTCGGGCAGTCCCTGGACCTTAAGGGCCAGGGTGTCAAATTTGCTCTTATATTCATCCAAGGGTCCTTCCTGTTTCAACTTAGATAGGGACTCCATAGGATCGTCGTAAGCACCTTTACCAAACCGAATTTGGAGAGCTGTGACAAACTCCCCCCAAGAAGCCTCCCGGTTGGTAGACTTGAATTCTTGGAACCAGACCATGGCTTTTCCTTCCATGTGAAAGGAGGAGATGGAAAGGCGTTGAGGGTCAGGAGTGTTATAATAATCGAAGTATTGTTCCGCACGGCAACACCACGATTCCGGGTCTTCACCATCAAACTGTGGGAATTCCCATCGGATTGTTTTAGGCTTGAGCTCGTCGCTGGAATTAGATCCCTCTGGGTTCGAGGACTCCCCGCGCTCTACATTCCTTCCCCGTTCCTGGTGCCCGCCACCCAACCCATGAGACCCGCTAGATCCCGCCTGACTGGACAGCAGGGATTGAACCATCTGTATCATTTCCGCCTGAGCTTGCTGCAGTGCTTCATTCAGATTTGTCTGGAGATTAGCTAAGTCCGTTCTAGTAGCCATTTCGGCCTGAAGCTGAGTTACATGATTCCTCAATTGCTGCGTCTCTTCTGCCATAGTACCGGACCTGGTTTTCATAGGCCAGAACTGGGGCTTTGATACCAATTGTTACACGTAGGTTACTGTTTAGGGTTTTTTTATGGAAATTAGATGGAATTAGGGAGAAAATGGAGAGAAAATATGCTGTAATTATACTGAAAGTTGCTAAGAAAACATAAGCGGCAGATTCGAGGAGCCACCCTCCAAGGAACAAGTCCAATTTTCTAGATTCCCTCATTCTCTGCTAAACGAGACTTATATAGTGTCTCTTACAATGGCACTTCTAACCTTACTGAACGACAGTACTAAGGACTCATAAACGACTAGCTTAAGGGATAAAACGGCAGTTCCTTATTTAGTAATACGCACCGCATCAACCATCCTAGGACCCCTAAAACGCACCGCATGAGGCTTCTAGAATGCCTAGCTGGACCGCCCACTCCCACGTTCTGATGAAGCCACGTAACCCTCCTGTTCGACCACACAACTCCTCAACTATCTTTCTTCAAGCTCCAAGCTTGATTTCTCTCTCTCTCTTCGCAGAGCTGTGACATCTTCTCAGTTTGATCCTTTGGATAAAGATTGGAATTTTTGTCTGTTGGGCAAGAAGCTTCCACCATGTTCGAATTCAAATTTCAAAAGTTCAAATGTGCACACATGGAGCAAGCTGGGCATTGGTTTTGACTTGGCCTTGGGCCAAGTTGTAAGGAAATTTCTGCACCAGATTACAGGCACTGGCTTAGGTTGAAAACATTTAGGTTTTCGCCTGGCCTGTCTTATGTCGAAAACCAAAGTCTCCCATCCGTCGAGAGTCCTACAAGAGACAATGTCGGAATTTGAGGATGTAGGTCCGGTGTCGATGGTCGTTCTGGGGTGCTCTCTTCGGCTGGAGACGACATCGCCGGTAGACTCTGTGATGATTTTGGGTTTGTCTTCTCCGGGGGTGGGCCTAGTTGTCGGCATCTTGATCCAAACGAAGATGTGGGCACGGGTCTGACAGAGATTTCGTCGGAGATTTCTTTGGGATCAAAATTTGGGGTAGCTTCAGTGAATGTGGATCTGTTGGTCGCAGATGGGGACTCTTTTGTTGCCCCTCCAAGTCTTCCTTTGGTAATCCTTGGGTTTTCGAGTTCTGTAGCCAGTCTTTCTGAGGCTTCTTCTGGCTTTGGAAACACCTTCCATGGTATCTCCGATTGCCCATACGAATCCATTAGGTGAGAAAATCTGTTGTAAAAGGGTGAAAGCTGGGAAGTAGACATTTTTCAATTCCCAAAGAACAACATAAATCAATTATTTGTCTCTTTTTTTTAAAAAAAAACAAATAAAAAAAAAACCCAATTATTTAAACTTGGAAAGGTCCAATACAGGGGTGGTTGAGTTCATATATTGAAATATTAGATTAATTTTGT
This sequence comes from Alnus glutinosa, assembly GCF_958979055.1. NCBI lineage: Eukaryota > Viridiplantae > Streptophyta > Magnoliopsida > Fagales > Betulaceae > Alnus > Alnus glutinosa. The sequence continues at coordinate 5,396,854 of NC_084889.1, read as the reverse complement.
ATTTGATTTTGATTTTGTACGATATGTGTTGACCAACAAACAAAAAATGAAACTTGAAAGTAATTTATGCATAATCCAATACAATATTTCGTTGTTTAATAAATTTGTCCACCATCCTGATTCTCTCCTTATGGATAGTATGTGATTTTATTATTTAGTAAATACCATTTCAGAATTATGTTTATATTCAAATTTGTCTTAACCTTTATCAAGTTATACTTATTTTGGCTTAGTATTCATTAATTATTTCATATAATATATTCATTATTGGATATTTGCATACCACTATCTTCAAATTTTAGATTCATAATTTTATTTTTTTATTATAATACAATCAACTTTGAAAATAAATACTTCTAGCATATGAATGGGTTTTCGGACTCTAGCTAGAATATGCCTATGTTAGCAATGATACACAAGACTATATCATATGACCAATGTACAAGACAATGCATTGGATCTACAGTATAATGTATATAAATCATTTATAATGTTCATTATAATATTATTTAAATGGTCTCTTTAATTAATGTTTGATTGAGATGGTTCAAGGGATTTTTTTTCCAAATGCATTCTTTTTCTTTTTTGCTTTAACTGGAATTCATACAACTCTCTAATCTTTTTTAGGCCATGAGATAGAATTTTAAACAACCTTAAGTAATTGTTCTTAATAATAGTATTGTAATGTGCTTAAACCTGATAACCTTCTAGGATATGTTGTGATATAAGTTTTGAAATTAAATTATAATAAAAAATTTCGCACATAGCGCGGGTTATGAGCTCGTTATAATAATTATGAACAAATTGCAATATCAGATTCATTAATGACAGATAGAGTTTCATTTGGAAATCGAAAATAAACCAACAGTTCCAATATAAATTGATGCCTAGAACAAGCATTATTACAAACCCATAAACAACCTCTAATTAAGGGGGAACCCATGACAATAGACATTTGAATTCAATAAAGATCATGACTCTAACTTAGTAGCAAGATTTCATGAGGAGCCATTTAACTCATTTTGGGAAACTAAAACATTATTAAGAAATTATGTTATATGAAACAAGGGAACAAAATGATTGGGTACTTGTTACTTTTTAATTGGAAACAATGTAAGAAAGAATGGAAAATATGGTCTGTGTTAAAGCAAGCAGGAGCAAAAAGACAACTGCAAGAAATGAAATCATTGCCCATGGACTGTTGAAATACTTGTGCCTCAAGTTTGCCATCCACACATTCTTACGTCTGCTGCAATGCTCGATATGCGAAAATTTTAGCATAATAGAAGATTGATATAAAGACATTCTCAAAAAGCTTGTTAAACATGGTTGAGACAGCTTCATCATCGCCCAACCAAATTTCAATAATTCCTCGTCGAAGAAGTAATTTGACATCGTTTGAAGGGTTGATGAGATAATCCATGAAGATGATATAGTTTGTAATGTATTTGACATCATTATTTCGATCGTATTGCTCATATGCAATCAGATTTTGGAAGATAGATTCCGATCGATCTACTATTTTCAAAAATGGAATTTTCAGTACCCATTGTTGAACTTTATGTGAAAGAAGCTACCACTCTTTGGCTTCTTGAATTTGACTCCAACCTTTTGCAGCTCTGTGGCACTAGGTATCGAATTATTCCCACCTGCCCCAATTTCTACAGATGGTGGAATGACAGATTTATGTATCAAAGCAAGTAGATGCCCAATGTTTTGGAGCGATTCGTGATTTGATTCAGGGATACGGGCTCGAAATGGTAATAATCTGCATTGGAAGAAAAACGCGGCTAGATTAATAAGATTGTCCTGCTGGTTAGGAACCTTAGTCATTTTGAACAATTTAGTGAGAACAAAGAATGTAATTTGGTTCTCGAATAAAATTAGACCACGCTTTAAGCTACTGAACATCCAACCGAATTGGAGGATTGGGTCACGTACATCTCTTAGATCCGTCGAATTGTACTTGCGAAACAGCTTAATGATGAAACACCCATCAAGAAGCAATATTTCTACGAACTCATCAGTGGTTAGGCTAATGGGTTATGCATTGCGTCTACGAGCTCTTCCTTCCAATTCTCTCATGGCCTTAATGTATGTTTCCACACTTGTTTCGGTTCTCCTTTGAAGAAGTAGCTATAAATAGCGCAATTTGTGATCTTCCATAAGCCTTAAGCCATCTTTGTCGTAGTGGTAAGGACTGCTGGCAAGTAAGTGAGGGTCATATGCCTTCTCATTTACCTTGTGTAACTGGGTATGCACTCAGAATATACAACATTCTGGAGCATTCAGAGTCAAACCAACAAGCTTTTCATGAATACAAACGGAGACATGATCAGTTTCATCGACACCAACACGGCTCATATTCCGAATGAATTGAAGTAGTACACGTTTATGTTCCAAAAATATTGCAGCGAACCTGTCATGCACTGATGTTAATCAACTTCAAGCAAATAACTGCATATAATAAGGTTGTGGCAACATATTTTGTTTATATATATATATATATATATATATATATATCCTCCAAGGCCTGAGTAAATTTGACCTCTATCCATGGCCATCTTCTCCTGCTTCCTCCTCTAGTTCCTTCGCTACATTCATTGGTGAGAAGGTTTCCTTAGATTAGTGGCATCTTCAGCTTGGCCATTTTTAGACCTCCCCTATCGTCACTCAAGTCATTCAGTCCAATAAATTGCCCATGTCTCCATCCAAGTTCTTCTCAGTTTGTTCCTCATGTCAACAGGGCAAAAGTCATCATTTTCATTTTAGTTATTAAGTTTGTGGCACTTTTTTACGTTTCAAACAACTTATTGAAACATTCTTTAATACAAAAAGGTTTCTTTGGATCAGTGGCATCTTCGGCTTGGCCATCCTACACCTCCTATCATCACTCAAGTCATTCAGTCCAACAAGCTGCCTGTGTCTCCATCAAAGTTCTTCTCAGTTTGTTCCTCATGTCAACATGGCAAGAGTCATTATTTTCATTCAATTATTCTCCTTCTATTTCCAGTAGTCCTCTTCAACTGTTGTTTCTTGATGTATGGGGCCCTGCCTCAATAACTTCTGTAAACAACAAACGTTTTTATTTCAATATAGTTGATGATTTTAGCAAATATACTTGGCTTTTTCCTCTTGCTATCAAATCTGAAATGTGTGCCACTTTTTTACGTTTCAAACAACTTGTTCAAACGTTCTTTAATACAAAAAGGTTTCCTTGGATCAAATGCATCTTCAGCTTGGCCATCCCGCACCTCCTATCGTCACTCAAGTCATTTAGTCCAATAAACTGCCCGTGTCTCCATAAAAGTTCTCCTCAGTTTGTTCCTCATGTCAACAAGGCAAGAGTCATTGTTTTCATTTTAGTTATTCTCCTTCTATTTCCAATAGTCCTCTTCAGTTGTTGTTTCTTGATGTATGGGGCCCTGCCTCGATAACTTCTATAAACAACAAATGTTTTATTTTAGTATAGTTGATGATTTTAGCAAATATACTTGGCTTTTTCCTCTTGCTACAAAATCTGAAGTTTGTGCCACTTTTTTACGTTTCAAACAACTTGTTCAAACGTTCTTTAATACAAAAAACGTTCACAAACCTAGGACAATTTTATGCTTTAGTTATATATATATAAACAAAATATGTTGTCACAACCCTATTATATGCAATTATTTGCTTAAAGTTGATTAACATCAATGTGTGACAGGTTCTTTGCAATATTTTTGGAATAGAAACGTGTACTGCTTCAATTCATTTGGAATATGAGTCGTGTTGGTGTTGATGGAACTGATCCTGTCTCTGTTCGTATTCATGAAAAACATGTTGGTTTGACTTCGAATGCTCCAGATAGTTGTATATTCCGAGTGCATACCCAATTAAGCAGGGTAAATGAGAAGGCATACGACCCTCACTTACTTGCCATCGGTCCTTACCACCGTAGCAAGGATGGCTTAAGGCTTATGGAAGATCACAAATTACGTTATTTACAACTACTTCAAAGGAAAACTGAAACAAGTGTGGAAACATACATTAAGGCCATGAGAGAATTGGAAGGAAGAGCTCGTAGATGCTATGCAGAACCCATTAGCTTAACCACTGATGAGTTCGTATAAATGTTGCTTCTTGATGGGTGTTTCATCACTGAGCTGTTTCCCAAGTACAATTCGATGGATCTAAGAGATGTACATGACCCAATCCTCCAATTCGGTTGGATGTTCAGTAGCTTAACACGTGATCCAATTTTATTCGAGAACCAAATTCCATTCTTTGTTCTCACTAAATTGTTCGAGATGACTAAGGTTCCTAACCAGCAAGACAACCTTATTAATTTAGCCGTGTTTTTCTTCCAATACAGATTATTACCATTTCCGAGTCCGTATCCCTGTATCAAATCATGAATCACTCCAAAACATTGGGCATCTACTTGCTTTGATACATAAATCTGTCATTCCACCATCTGTAGAAATTGGGGCAGGTGGGAATAATTCGATACCTAGTGCCACAGAGCTGCAAGAGGTTAGAGTCAAATTCAAGAAGCTAGAGAGTGGTAGCTTCTTTCACATAAAGTTCAACAATGGGTACTGGAAATTCCATTTTTGAAAATAGTAGATCGATCGGAATCTTTCTTCCAAAATCTGATTGCACATGAGCAATACAATCGAAATAATGATGTCAAATGCATCACAGACTATATCATCTTCATGGATTATCTCATCAACCCTTCAAAGGCTGTTGAATTACTTCTTCGACGAGGAATTATTGAAAATTGGTTAGGTGATGAAGTTGTCTCAACCATGTTTAATAAGCTTTCTAAGAATGTTTTTATATCAATCTTCTATTATGCTAAAATTTTCGCAGATCTTAACGAGCATTGCAGCAGACGTAAGAATGTGTGGATGACAAACTTGAGGCACAAGTATTTCAACCGTCCTTGGGCAATGATTTCATTTCTTGCAGTTGTCTTTTTGCTCCTACTTACTTTAACACGAACTATATTTTCCATTCTTTCTTACATCGTTTCCAATTAAGAAGTAACAAGTACCCGATCATTTTGTTCTCTTATTTCATATAACATAATTTGTTAATAATGTTTTAGCTTTCCAAAATGAGTTAAATGGCTCCTTATGAAATCTTGCTGCTAAGCTAGAGTCATGATCTTTGTTGAATTCAAACGTCTATTGTCATGGGAACCCCCTTGTTGGCTTGTTATTGGCTGCATTCTGTTGGACAAAATCACTTCTATGTAATGATGCTTTTATACAGGGATTCAGTCTTTTTCAGAAGTCTTCTCCTTCAGAGCTATGCTTCTAAAAGATTCTGCACATATTCCAAGACAAAAAAATCGGATCCTTTGCATCCGTCCGGACGACGAGAACTTTCCATCTAAACCTTCCTCTGTGTCAAGAAGTTTCGAACTGTTCCAAGTTGCATCTGTCCGAACGTCTCAGCAACATGTCCGGACGCCGTTTAGTGTTCGACTAGTTATGAGATTTCTTTCTAAAACACAGATATGGGAAGACAACTACAATCGTCCGGACGATGTGTGTTCCCGTTCGGACGATCTCCTTCATAAGGCAAGTCGTGCATACAAAGTTCAACCGTCCGGACGACATTTTTCATAGTCCGGACGGTCAAGCTTCATATATGGAAATTGCGTGCATTAATTCAATCGTCCGGACAACAGCCTTCATGGTCCTGACGCTCCAAGCCTTGAAATGGAAATTGCGTGCAGCTAAAGTGCAACCGTCTTGACGCTAGGGCAACACCGTTAGGATGCGGCTCTATTCAGAAAAGAATATCGTGCGATTTTGGAAAGCCGGTTGCACAGTTGTACGTCCGGACGCCTTATGTCTACCATCCGAACGACGCCTAGGGAAACCTAATCAGACGCGATTTAGGTCTTCTATAACTTATAAATAAAGGCTCCTAGGCATGTTGATTGTAAGAATTCAATATTGAATTCCATAGAAGCTTAGAGAGTTTATTGTAAGAATTATTGTGCCATAGTGTTCTCTCTCAAGCCATTTCCAAGTGTTGCTGTGCTGAACTGGAGTCTATGTTAGGGGTTGGCCTTAAGGTAAATGATTCAATCAAAGACTCCTTCAAGTAGGAGATTTGGTTGGGAGGCGTTCATGTTGGGTTACACGTCAGAGTACTAGATACGATCGCTGCATTGGGTATATGAGTGTTACTATCTATGTACTAGCTTTGTCTTCTGAATAGTAGATATCCTAGGTTTAACTGCACCGGAGTGATTTTAATTGAGTTTCCACTTCGTCAACAAAATATCTGTCTCGTTATTTTTCGCATTGTGATATTTTATTACATACTATTTCACACACTTGTTAAAATTAGAAGTCCTTTAATTTTCACCCCTTAATTAGAGGTTGTTGGTTTGTAATAATAATTGTTCAAGGCATCAATTTATATTGGAACTGTTGGCTTATTTTTGATTTCCAAATGAAACTTTTTCTATCTCTCATTCATGAATATGATATTGCAATTTGTTCATAATTATTACAACTAGCTCATAACCAGCGCTATGCGCAAAATTCTTCATTATAATTTAATTTCAAAACTTATATCACAACATATCCTAGAAGTTTATCAAGTTTAAGCACATTACAATACTATTATTAAGAACAATTACTTAAAGTTGTTTAAAATTCTATCTCATGACCTAAAAAATATTAGAGAGCTGTATGAATTCCAGTTAAAGCAAAAAAGAAAAAGAATGCATTTGGAAAAAAATTCCTTGAACCATCTCAATCAAACATTAATTAAAGAGACCATTTAAATAATATTATAATGAACATTATAAATGATTTCTATACGTTATACCGTAGATCCAATGCATTGTCTTGTACATTGGTCATATGATACAGTCTTGTGTGTCATTGCTAACATAGGCCTATTCTAGCTAGAGTTCGAAAATTCATTCATGTGTTAGAATGAAGTATTTATTTTCAAAGTTGATTATTATAATAAAAATAAATAAAATTATGAACCTAAAATCTGAAAATAGCTGTATGCAAATATCCGATAATGAATATATTATATCAAATAATTAATGAATACTAAGCCAAAATAAGTATAACTTAATAAATGTTAAGACAAATTTGAATATAAACATAATTCTGAAATGGTATTTAATAAATAATAAAATCACATGATATCCATTAGAAGAGAATCAGGACTAATTTATTAAACAACGAAATATTGTATTGGACTATACATAAATTACTTTCGGTTTCATTTTTTGTTTGTTGGTCAATGACATATCGTATAAAATCAAAATCAAATACAAAATTAATCTAATATTTCAATATATGACCTTAACCACCCCTGTATTGGACCTTTATAAGTTTAAATAGTTGGGTTTTTTCATCTGTTTAAATCAATGGGATTATCAAATAATTGTGATCTGTGATTTATGCTGTTCTTTGGGAATAGAAAAATGTCTATTTCCTAGCTTTCACCCTTTTTACAACAGCTAATATCCAAAGTTATTTTTAAACATTTTATTATTATTATTCTTGAGGTCGGATGGTCCCTGGTTCCAAAAGTTACCAGTGGCATCCATCTCATAACGAAGGTTTTTAGAAATTTGCAAACGAAGTTTAGTCTACCTTTATCAACCATATATGATATGTATGAGCAATTTGAGCTGAGGACTGAAATCCAAATTAATTGCTTCCACTAGATTCTAAAATATAAACACGAACACGAACATGACCATGTATATGGAGATTACCCAATCTCCATGAGCTAATCTTTTATTAATTACTACTTATTTGAAAAGTTTAAGTTTATAAGAATAGTAAATTTAATCATTTAATTAATATTCATCCTTACGTGTGGACTCAAATTCTCTATCAACTAACAAGTAAGGTCCAATATCTGATACCATTATAAACTACCAGTTATCATAAAAGCTTAAGCCGATAGAATTCTATCCCTGAATTCTAACAAAAAAAAACCTATATTGGCAGAGTGAAATGAAGCCATGCAACATGAAACATGCGTGCATGTTAGTTCCAAATGATTTGCTTTTGCATGATGCTGGTTTAAACTAATTCATTTGACTTAATTGTCATACTCCGGAAAAGAAATCAGAAGAGCTGCTCAGGGTAAGTGGTAGCTAGTCCAAATCAAAAAATAATGTGACTTTTAAAATTACTATTGAGCGTGTGATATCGTAAGCGATCAAATAGAAATTTTAAAAGTCACTTTATTTTTTAATAGACCATTAATGTATATATAGAATTATTCAATCTTAAAAGTGGTCTCGAGCATGGGTTGGGTCAAACTGTTCTGGTTGCTTCTTGTGAAGGGTGTACTATACTCTTCAAAAATAAAAATATTAATAAATTACTCAAAAACAAAATATTTTTAAAAATATAAAAATATTTTTATAGTAATAATACTTTTTAACACTGAAACTGAAAAAACTCCCCACGTTAATAAAGAGCCTTTTCGGTGCTCTTCAATGCGTAAGATATCGATATAATTTTCATTATAGATAGACAAACTTATGCTCCGTTTGTTTTGACGTAAAATGGTTTCCGTCATAAAATGATTTTAGGAAAGTCATTTTTCAGGACAATGTTTTTTGCCGAAAGCATTTTTCGGCGTTTGGTGTATACGGAAAATTGCAAATATTTTTTTATATTTTCATGTAATCATATTAACTTATAAACATCAATTTTTATTTACAACATATAAATATTTATGTAAAATAATATAAAAATCACAGGTGACGAGATTTCGTCACTGAATCGGCAGGATTCCGGTCACTTTCACCGTATTCTGGACAATTTCGTAGGAATAAGGGTTGGCCAAATTTCGGCAAAAGTGGCCGGAATCCGGAAACGTCCGGTTGCCGGCCGGAATCTGGCCAGATCTGGCCGGACAGCTGGACTTCGACTGAATGGCTGGAATCTGGCCAGATCCGACCGATTTGGCCAGATTTCGGCCTGATCCGACTGGACTCCAACTGTATTAGCCGGAATCCTACCGGGTTAGCCAAATTCAGTTGGAATCCGGCCAAAACTGGCCGGAATTTGGTCCACCGAAATCCGGTGGCGGCCGAACGTCGATGGATTTCGGCAGAAATTTCCAGACTCCGGCACCGACCGGTGCCAAAATCTAGCTTGTCGGAATCAGGCGATGGTTGCCGGATTCCAGAGATGATCGATTGGAGCGTGAAGGTCTACTGCGTCGTTTAAAAGAGGGTCGACTGCGTCTGCCGTTTGGAAAAAATAATTTATGCTTTTAAAAAACGTAAATTATTTTTCGAAATTAACTAAGCATTTTTAATCAAACGGAAATCATTTTCTGATTTACTATTATTTTCGCCCTCACCAAATATCGGAAAATGTCAAAATTATTTTTCATAAACCATTTTATGCCGAAACAATCGAAACATTAAAAGAAAAGGCTCAAAAAATAAAATAAAAAATAAATAAATAAATAAATAAAGAAAAGGATTGATGGAAAGGAAATCTGATTGAATGGAAGGTCCGCCCAAGCAGGAAAAGCTGCAAACAGACGGGGAAATGGGAATAGTACTGACTGAAAACCAGATTACTTTAACGCTCCAGCCAAGAACACAAAAGAAGGTTGCACCAAAAATATCAAATTAAAAAGAAAACATTCTGGCTTGAGATTAATAAATAAAAAAAGAAAGCTCTTCACTAATTCCAGTACCCTTTTTTTTTCTTTTTTCTTTTTTTCTTTTTTTTTTTTTGTTTATTTTCTGGTGGGACGGTTTAGCTACGTAAATATGATATGCTAAATATTTCAGATAGTCATCTGTCAGGTCAGGAACCCTCAAAAGTTTGGAAAGAAGTCTCTCAAGAAATGTTTTCTTTAATTTTTTTCTTAGCAACCATACAGAAAGTAAGGGGTAAAGAAGAAATAGAATTAAAACCCAGGAACCTCTTGAAGAAGAATCATTAAAGACGTACAATGTTCTTCAAGAACTACCTAATTAAATCCCATCCAGAAAACAGAGAAACTCTACATCTACAAAAATATTCAAATAAAAAAAGAAAGGGAATAAAGAAAAGAAAAAAGAATCAGAAAATCATAGAGTCGGGTTTCAAAAATTTTGTGTTGAAGTCTCTCTTAATGCTTCATTGCTTCATAATCAATATGGCTAGTAGAGGTGGAAACATATACTACAAAGATTTAATATTGCTACTATCTGCTTTTTATGTTTTGGAGGACAATTTTCTGACTCAAAATGAAAAACAGGGCAGAATTTTTATCTATTATCCACTTGAAGAATAGAATATAACTTTCAGAAAGCGAAAATGAAAAAAATAAAAAATAATAATAATAGCAACAAAGTTTATATGGAATCATTGAGAAAATATAAATTACCTTGCCTTTACTGCACCAGAGAGAACAGTGACTCGATCTCTGCCTTCTTTTTCACATGCAGGAACACATATTAAATGCAGAAACTGAAGAGAGAGCTAAAGGCGAACAAGAGCAAGAAGAAAAATAAATGTTTAGAGAGAGAGCGAGAGAGAGAGGGGTCTTTGGATCGGGTAGATATTTTTCCACAACAAAAGTCTGCAGTAAGTAGGCACTAAGTACTTAGTGCACACTGTTGTTGTGCATGTACCACTGGTCCTTTAGATCTCCAAGAGGCAGAGGAGGTGTGATTGGGATATGGGCAAAGTGAAGCTTTATTTATAATAGAGATGTGTTATTCTTACATTACATTATCCTACATTAATTTTACATCAAAATATATTGGATGTGAGATCCATGTATATAAGATCCACATGCATGGGTTCCACACCCTATATGTCTTGGTGTAAAATTGATGTAAGTTAATGTGATGTAGAAAGATCATTTCTCTTTATAATAATAACAACGGACTCTCACCTTTCTTGAGAAATGCTAGAGTTTTTTTTTAGAGTGTTTTTTTTTTACTCTTTCTATGCTGACCCTGTTTTTAATTAAAAAATAAAAATAAAATTGCAACTTGATTTCTCTGTCTGCTTTAATTAAAAAAAAATGGTTAAATACCTTATTGGTACCTGAGTTTTAGGCTTTTTTAAATTTAGTACCTGAGTTTTCATTTGTTTCATAGGTAGTATCTAAGTTAAGGGTAATTTTCCGTCCAAATATTAACGGCTTGCCACGTGTCAACCGCTGAGATTGACACATAGCACTATATAAAAAAAAAAAAAAAATTTAGAATAAAAATCTTTTAAAAATTATATAAAAAATAATAATACAATTTTAAAAAAAAAATTGAAAAAAAAAAAGGAAAGAAAGAAGAAGAGTGGCTCCATTTTGGCCAAGGGGGTGGCCAAATGGCAAAAAAAAATTGATGGGTTTTGGCCATTGGGTCACGGGGGTGGTCGAACCACCCGCAAGGGCCAAAACCCATCAAATAATTTTTTTTTTCCCTTCTTCTTGTTGGAAATAATTTTGGATGGTGCACAAAGTTCTTATTGAAATAAAATAATATCAATATGAAAATTAATAATTAAATAAATAATTGTTAAACAAATAATTGATTGAAAAATTATTGTTGATACTAGACCAAATTGATCCGAAATAATAATAATAATAAAATAAATACTGTACAAGAGATTAAAATTAAATTAAGGAAAGATCTCACAATGCTATAGAATCACGCAAGAGCGTTGTCCTTAAAGGTTGATTCGTGCCTCCCGGAGTGTATAACTCGGTGTGATCGGATCTCTTGACACGCAACCTCCCAGGATTAGACTATAGCGTCTATCTTCGTTAAGGACACACTTCCAATAACAAAGATCAAATAGAACAACCCTTTGATCAAAGTGGATAGGAGATTGTAGAATATTTTTCTTGTAGAAAAGCTAATAATATAACAATAGCTTTATGGCTTAAAACCAAATTCACGTTCAAATATATGAATGCACACTAGAAAAATATGTTAGAGGTTTTAGCCAAAGAAGAAGATTGTTCTCAAATGCATTGGGAACTCAATTTATATAAATGATCAAAAAATGTTAGCACTATAGATTTTCTTTTAAGGTTCATGAATGACAAACGGTCATAAGACTCATAACTATTAACCGTTACAAATCAAAAGTAATAAACTTTAATAATGACAAAATGTTTGAAGATTAAAAAGCCATAAAAACAATTTTTAATAACCAACGGTTACAAAATAAAAACTCATAAATATATATTTTAATAAATCAATTTTTTTTCCTTTGTCATAAAACTCATGAATATATTTTAATACCAAATGGTAAAACATTTAAAGATGGCTAAAAATGAAATAATGTTTGTAACACACATATTACAACACTTCTATCATGGGGTGGTCGAAGAATGTAACAGAGATACCCCTAGACCAGCCAAGGGGTGGCTCAGCCGCCCCTCTTCTTCTTCTTTTTTTTTTTTTTTAAATTGTATTATTATTTTTATATAATTTTTTAAAGATTTTAATTTTTTAATTTTTGGACGGAAAATGTAACAGAGATACCAAACGGGTTTTTGCTCCTAACTCAAGTACCACTTATGAAACAAATGAAAACTCAGATACTAAATTTAAAAAAATTTAAAACTCATGTACCAATATGGTATTTAACCTTAAAAAAAGTGCAATATCAACATAGAAGGACACTAGAAGAAGTTCTAATATTCCTTCATCTATGTCTAGGGGTGGGCATGGGGCGGGGGGACGGTTTTCGCCCCTTTTTGCCCCCACCCCGCACCCATGCGGGAGTAAAAATTGCACCTGCGAACCACAAAAAAAAAAAGGCGAATCCGTGCGGTGCAGGGTGATGCGGGGCGGGAGGTTGCGGGTTGTGCGAGCTAGGGAGGGTTCCAAAGAAAGCCTAGATCTAGAAACACGAGAATGAGAAACCAACACCAGATTTTCTCAGGAACCAAACAAAGCATAGAGAAATCACAAACAATGAATTTTCGCAGCAACCAAACACTAAACTAAACCAAACCAAATAAAAACGAATTTTTAAAAACACTCACCTTAATCACCATTGTGCCCACCCCTAACTGCGTAAGAAAGTCCCTGCTTAGCTTTGTTTTGGTAATCCGGCCTTCAATCCTTTGATTCCTTTCTATGATTTGTAACCCGTGGTAGAAATGGACCAGGGGAAAATGAAGAAGATGAAGCGCGGGGTGAAGAACAAGGGGAAAATGAAGAGAAGAGAAATATGGACATGGTCGCCATTCTGCAAACCCTAGAAGAACCACTGAACTAGAACAAGAAGAAGTGGAGGAGTGGAGAGGGTAGAGAGATGGGAAGAAGAAGAAGAAGAATAAGGAAAATGAAAGAAGGGAAAAAGAGAGTTCTAGAGAGAGAAGAGAAGGGAAATTAGGAATAACGGTGCAGGGGGTAGGGGTTTTTTTCTTTTTTCTTTTGTTCTTCATGCGGTGTAGTGTGGGGCGGGTCCCTCGTATCTTTCAAAAGCCCCACTCGTAACCCGCCCCTCCCCACAAAATTTTAACATAAAATGACCCACACTAACGAATTATAAGGCAAAACCCGTGATTTAAAGGGCAGGGCGGGGCGGTCTGGGGAGAGTTGTGCTAGTGGGCGGGTTTTTGCCCACCCCTACTTATGTCGAGGCTAGGCGTAGGCGGGTGCTACTTTTAACTACATCACGTTCACGTCTCTTGTAAAAAAAAAAAATGTAAGGTTCAGATTTAACCAAATTTTATTTCAATCAAATGTAGTCGTTTTTTTTTTTTTTAGTGAAGCAAGCGTTTTATGGATTTTATTTTTGACGCCGTTTAAGCATGCTCTTGTCTTGGCCACCTAATTTCCCGATCCCTGATCCGTGACCCAATTGGTATGATTCTCATCCATACGAAGCCAAAAAAAAAAAAAAAAAAGAACCTAGCAAAAAATTAGCACTCAATAAACCGTCCTACATCATTGAACAAAGAAAAACTTGTAAATATATGAAAATGGCAGTTGCATGTTCTTTTTCGGTCGATGTATTAGTTCGTGGTGGCATATTGACAATAATAGATAGTTGATGGAAGAAAAATGTAATTACCCAAAAATATGCAATATAAAAACACCTCAAAGAGCAAGGCAAAAAGGTTATCTACTTATCAGGAGATAGATTCAGAACTGAAAAAATGAAATTTGCATTAAAAAAATTAATTTGCATAGCTAAAAAATTTAAAAAAGACCTCTACCCAAACCCTCCTATAAATAAGAATTTATTGTATTGTGAAAAGATAAAGTAATAAGAGTAACAATGTAGCCCTTTGGGCTTTAACTTATGGACGTAGGTCATAGACCGAACCACGTAAAATCTTATATTCTTATTTTATTATTTCTGCATTTTATCTTTAGTTTTCCAGTCTATTATGTTTTCTTTCATCTCTAGCTTCTTGAATTTTACTCTAGCCTCTTGAAGCTCTGTGACACTAGGCATCAAAATATGCCCACCAGTCCCAGTTTTTGGAGATGGTGGAGTGACAGATTTATGTGACAAAGCAGGTAGATGCCCAATGTTATTGAAAGATTCATGACTTGATTCAGAGATACGGCATCCAATTGATAATGATGAGCATTAGAAGAAACACATGGCTAGATCAATAAGGTTGTCCTGCTGGTAAGGAACCTCAGTCATCTCCAACAATTTAGTGAGAACAATGAATGGAATTTGATTTTCGAATAACAGGAGATCACGCATTACTCTATACCACATCCGACCCAATTAGAAGATTGGGTCTTGTTCATCCCTTAAATCCCTGTGTTAGTTTTATTGGCTACGTTATGTTGACAAATTCACTACCATGTAAGTGATCTGCGTAACAGGGATGCTATAATTATCCAGAGCTTTCCAGAATATTCAGAGTTTCATCATTGTTTGAAATTTTGAGAAACTTGTAGAGGCATAGAGGAAGTAAGGCATTAAAGGCCAGAGTATGTTCATTTGAAGCTACAGAACAAATTGAGACAATGACTAGTGAAGCTCCTAGTATTTCAAGCCAACAATTCTTCAAAGATACAGTGTATGTTCTGTCAAGTGGCAGAATTGTTGCTGAGAAAAATGAAAATAATATTTGCAGACAGACAAGTGAGGAATTTTCTATAAAGTTTCTGCGGGATCGTGTTGCTTTGAGAAGATTATATTGCCAGTGATATCTGAAGTGGAACAACGCCAGCCAAAGAGACTGGGTTATAAGTTTAACCAGAACCATCAGCTGGTTTATGAGGATCTCACTGGCATTCTTGGGATGCAGAGAATTGATTCTGAATACAGTTCGAAATTCTCAGAGTTAGTTCCACGGACTAGATTTGGGGTTGAAGCAGAGAACACGGCTTATACTGATAATATAAACAGATGTCGTTAGGAATATGGTGCAATTGGGCAAGTTACAAGTAAGTTTGCTGATGAGAGTATTCCTAATCAAGTAACTCCAGGACCAAGTGCTCCACCTGTATATGCGGCGGAGTCCCCTCATTCATACTATCCTTATGGGCCAGAATTTTCAGGAGGTTCTTTCCCTGGCAAAATAAAAGCTCTCTGCAGCTTTGGGGGAAGAATATTACCAAGGCCAAGCGATGGTAAGCTTAGATATGTGGGTGGAGAGACACGGATTATATCCATCAGGAAGAACATCACTTGGGAGGAACTCACAAAGAAGATGTCTGCAATTTGTAACCAACCTCATACAATCAAATACCAGCTTCCTGGTGAGGATCTCAATGCACTTATATCTGTTTGTTCAGATGAAGATCTTTATCATATGATAGAGGAATATCAAGAGCTGGAAAGAATTCAGGGTTCTCATAGATTGCGGATATTTCTCGCATCTTCAAATGAACCTGATAGCCCAAGTGATGCTGATTATTAGTATATTTTTGCTGTTAATGACCAAAGGAGTCGTTCGATTGACTCTTTTCTGTAGAAACAGAAAACCGCAGAAAACAGAACAGAAACTGGTTTTTAAACACAAAAAACAGTATGTGAACAGAATAAAAACAGCTTATAAATAGAATTTACAATATGGACAGAATCAAACTAGATACAATCCTAAATATCCCATAAACAACAGTTACAATCTCCGGCAACGACGCAAAAAATTGGTTGTTAATCCAACCGATGATTTAAAAAAATAGTTTTTGGTTCTAAAAACTTTATCAGCTTTGACAACTACGTAGATTTTAAAATTTATATCACTCGCAATAGTATGAATCTTTGCACTATAGTGAGGGTGTCGAACCACAAAGATTGTGGGTTGTTTTGCGGAATAGAATACTAAGATGTTATCTAACTTAACTTGAAAAACGGTTTTAGATTTTGAAACTAAAATAAACAAAGTAAAGGAAAGGGAAATAAGAAAAAGTAAAGCTTAGGGAAATGATGTCATCCAAACCGCTTACCAATGGAAAGCTTAGTATCTCACATGGATCTTCATAATATGCATAATATGAGCGCTTAATGGATGCCAACCATACGGCGACTTCGACATAAAGGTACTTTAGTTAAGAAATTATAATAACCCCTCTAGTTACATATAACCACCCACCTATCATCTACTTGTGAAGTGATTCAAGCTTCCTAGTATAGACTGTAAAACCTCATAATAAGCATACACAACATATGAATATCTTGGTTAGGAAATAATGATAAGACATATCTCTCTCTCTCTCTTAGAATGTGGGGGTTGTAATAATTTTGACTGTTATGGCAGTGATGAGGATGCTGTTACTTGTTCGATGTCATTAATTGTTTATTATCAACTATATATGTTGAGTCATCATTTGAATCATATATTTTAACTTTTTGTTGATTGATGCTTCTCACTTCTTCTGTCACTCATTTGAATCTTGAACTAAACGAAAAAAAAAAAATCTCTTTGAATATAATGCTCCTCCTCTTTTTGATGTTTGCTAAATTGCCAAGACATAGATGAATTTATGAATTACCAAGAGCATAGATTCCTTAGTGGACCACATACTTTGTCGATTTCTCACCAAAGCTGTTAGCTGCTTAAATATCTATTGATCTCAGAGGTGTGACCGGGCATGTTGTGATCATTGATGTCAAAATGTTTTAAAAAACAAAAGGATAAGATTAAAGAAATACAATATCTTGATTCGTTTGAAGAATGTAGCTTTGGCTTTTCAAGGCTTGCTCAATTTGTGAGCGTCTATTGAATTATATTGAGTTTGTACAATACAAGATAAAATCAAACTTCTAGCTTCCTGATCTAATACTACCTCTTAGAGATAGATAAGTCTAATCTAATACAAAACTATAATCAGTAAATTGAATTCAAATAAAACTCTTTCACATTACAAGTAAACCTCTTCTCTTTAGGAACCGGTTGTCACTAGGAGTTGTGATCAACCAGGAGTCATCTCAACACATTCACTAGAACTCTAATTTGTTTGATAAGAGCTAGGAGTGTGCTGTGCGTTAATATAGAATCTTACAAGACAAATTAGACTTCACATTGAAATGGATGATTAACTCATTTGATCTAACTGACTGATATTTCCGATGTAGCATTACTTGTTTTCTGTTCTTGGTGGAATGATTAATTACCACATTTATGCTTATGGAACCCATAATGGTTTCCACTTGTGTTTTGACTGAATTAAAGTATTATTTCTTTACTCATCATATATCTTTTTGATCCTTGATTCGTTCCCCCTTACTATCGATTTGTGTTTGACTTTGAATGTGAAGTTGGGAGGAGCCAAGAAAGAAAAGCTAATTAATGATGTACGTGCACTATCTGTAGAAGACACTAAATGTTAACCAAACAAAGATCTTCCTTGGATTCTTATCCTAATCTAATATCATTGTCTTGTAATCTTCTTTCAGAATTTGTATCATTTTGCTTATGCCATTTAAACGCTTTAAACCATCCCACTTCTTATGGCCTTACAAGAGAAGAAACTCATTATGCAGATCGATGTTGCTCTTGCTTTACGTTTCTTTTTATTTATTAGTTTATTATTGTCGTCATTATTATGGTTTTCACTTCTTGTTAGGCTTAAAACTCTGGTTTTTCTACTAATACCATAATATAACAGTGCAATCTGCAAAATAGCATATCAATTTCCTGGGCCCCTACATTTTTTTACTGAAGAGTTGGGCCTTGATCATCAAATGATTCAAATTATTCCAAACAGATCGAATTGTTCATTGAAATTCATTCTCTCTTTTTCTTTCTTGGAATTGATTATTTCCCATCAATATGCCTTCAGCTTTGAGGAATCCCCCACAATTCTGGATGGTTTATATAATGTATATTAGAAAACTGGTACTTTCCCAATGACTGCTACTGGTCATGTCACTGTTGCATTTTGATGTGGATATGATAACTTCGAATCATGGCAATCGCTACTAGCATAGAAGATATATTAAATTTAGTGAAATAAAATAATAACTATTGGATATTAAAAGATATAAGTAATTTCCACGAGGCGTTTGCGGAGAGAATTGATTAGCCAATTGACTTGCCTTTAGAGCATTTGTAGTGAACTAGTCAAAGTTTAAGCAAATTTTGACTAAAATATTCATTTTTGTTATTTTAGTTACCTACTTTCCAAAAGGTCTAAATATCAAATTAACTAAATATTCTCTACTTTAAATAAATACCATTTTTTATTAGTTTTAAAATAACCACTTTTCAACCAACCAACCAACCAAAATTGAATATCAGACCTCCACCGGACCCAACTCGTTCTTCTCTAGACCCAAGTTCCAACCCTCGACGACCAGCTTTTCCTCTACGGCCGAACCTCCTCTGCTTTTAGATCCACCGGAACCCTAGTCCCTTGCAATGTGCCTCGGATTGCCGCAATTGTAACACCCGGCCCCACCGTTGGGCCTATCTCCGGACCCAACCCGTTCTCTAGCTTCTCCTTTATCAGATCGATGTTAAGATCCACCGGACCCTCAACGGCCGACTTCTCCTCTGTCGACCTTAGCTTCCTTGACAACCGGCTTTTTTCTCCTCTGCTTCTAAATCCTTTGGCACCGAACACAAAAGAGGAACATGAAAGAGATGAAGGAAATTCGAACCCGCGAAATGGAATAAAAAACGAAAAAATAATAAGAGATGAGAGAAATCGACTCTGCTGAAGAGAAGAGGGTTTTTGACAATCGTCTGATTTACTGTAGCAGAGGCGAGCTTGTTGCAGACGTGATTTTGAGGGTTTTCAGCTGAAGTTGGTGAATTCGTCAAAGAGACGAGTTCACTACGACTGCTCTTAGTCTTTGAACTAGTAACAGTGGTTGTATAATTACAAAAATGCTCCGAGTATTATGTAGGCATAAATAATTAAATTTGGTTGTTGATGTGATAAGTATCACGTTAATTTAGAAACAATTTATTGTAAAAATTGTAGTACCTGCAGTATTCATATAATTATGGGAGAACTCCATTGAAAGGTACAAAACTATCGACCTTTTTGATTTGAGGGTACTGAACTTCAAAATGTCTCAAACTAGGACATTCAATTTTTCAAACGTCTCAATTACAGATACTCCATTAGGATTTGCTGTTAAATCATATCAAAATTATCAAAATATACGTGTTTATTTTTTTAAAAAAAAAATTATATAAATTTTCAAAGATTCATGGGTATTTTTGCAAATTTCATTAAATTCTGACCAACACCTAAATCCTAGAATTTTTTTTTTCTAAAAAAAAAGGAGAGATATTTTGAGAAATTTGACAGGATTTAACAACAAATCCTAATGCAGTACCTGTAATTGAGACGTTTTGAAAATTGGATACCCTAATTTGAGACGTTTTGAAATTCAGTACCCTTGAGTCAAAAAGACTAATAATTCGGTACCCTTGAGTGAAATTCTTCATATAATTATTATAGATTACATCCAATGCCATGATTTGAGTCAACTGACCTGTAAGCCAAAATGTGTGTTTCATAGAAAGAGTGATAAGCATGTATGTGAAAGAGATATGCATGTTCAATGTCAATACCAAAGTATATAATACATGATCAAATTTTTCGATATTTTCTTGGACTTGGCTAGGGTGCAATTAGCTACTCGTACCTATTGCCTTTATTTCAACACGCGCAGCGCAGTAGTGGTAGGTGGAGATCGATGACCCAGATCAATTCACAAGTGCCAATAGGTGAGATTTGACACATTTAATGCACGCGTCACGTGCTCGTTTGAATGAGATCAATTTTCATGCGAGAAATAGAGAGTTTGAAAAACACTAGAAATGAAGGATTTTTATTTTTCCTTATGGTGCGTTTGAGATTGCAATTTCGTAGACAATTAGTACAATTTTAAATCAAATTACAGAACATAAATCGTTTGGAAACTGCGTTTTTTAAAATTGCGATTTGAAAACATAGAAAATCTATTTTTTCAAATCGCACGTAAGATAATGCTTTTTTGAAAACGCATAATGTTAAAGGTTAAACTGCGATTTTGTCAAATGCTTAACTGCATTTTTAAAAATCATTTTTTCAAATCGCATATTTTAAAATCGTTATTTAAAATCATATTTTTTGAAATCGCAAACCCAAATGAACTCTTCATTTCAGCCCTGACAAATAGAGCTAGAGAGAGAGAGAGAGAGAGAGAGAGAGAGGGGAGGAGGGTAATGTGAAAGGTAATTTGTTTTCTGACACTACCACTTTGTTCCTAGCCATGTTCAAGAATTTTCAAAAGTGAACTCAATAAGAAATTGAAGTTTGGATGCACTAGTAAAGTCACCTTAAAACATGTGCTTCTCAAGGTAATTAACTGCATTCAAGTTGTTAAATATTACCAATTCAAATAAATTTTTCCTCATGATTTCAAACCAGGGCATCAATTAAGTTTTAAGTCCATGTATTCCCATCGTTAATGCCACACCACAATGAGTAGAATCACTTTCGACCGTCTTTATTGCCATTATAGTCTCGAAGAATCAAAAGCTTTTTGCAGCTAAGCAAGTGGAACATCTGGTGCACGCGTAGGAGCAGGCCAAATAAAATGACACCGAACCTTCTTCCCCCTCTAGCCCTTTCCTTTTATTGCTTTTGAGGAAAAAAGAAAATACACTAAACCTACCACAAAGAGTAGAGATTCCAGCAATTCAATTACTAGCAAATAAAGGCAATAAATATGGAGAGAGCTAACCTACAAAAAAAAAAAAAAAAAGACTATTCCAAGAGGGCAATTTGCTCATTCCTCTCACATTTTTTGTTGCCTAGCAATCATCAACATCAAATCATTAGAGATCTACATCTGGAAAGGACGAAGAAAAAAAGAGAATACTACCCCATAAAGGGAAATTTGCTCTCTGTCCCTAGAAATTCCTCTCACATTATTATTGTCTAACAATTTGGAACAGGAAATTGCTAAAAAAACAAAAACAAAAACAAAAACTACCCCGGAAGAGAAATTTTGCACTGCTTAATTCCCTCGATCTTGACTTTACGTCACGCTGGCGTGGTCCAGAAAAATGGCGAAATGGAGTCCCCCAATTGGCCCATTTTCAAAGCATCATTATTAAAAAAATGCCAGTCAAAATTCTAAAAGTTCACTTTTTTTTTTGATCCCCCGTTCATTCCTATTATGATTCATGACTCACGGCCAACTTGCATCTTTGCGAAATTTATATCTTGTTTTACAAAAAGCTTTTGGTGGGGCTCCAGTAAAGTGACCTGCCGGGACGCATAGTGACACAGCAAACTGTTGGCGGTCCTTCCTAGAAAAAGATAGAGGACGGCCAATTTTGACGTCTTTTGATGGTAAAAGAGTAAAAACAATTCGGTTCTTGTTCACTGATTGGATCATGTCCATGTCCAATGTCTTCCTGCGAGTAAATTAACAGAATACCATATAAACTATAGTATAATGATTCTTTCTTTCATACTATGTAGGCATGAGACGTGAAATATATATATACAGGAATCGGCTAAAGCAAGCCAAAAGAAGATACCTTTGAGTTTTGACTTATTTATTGACTGCCCAGTCCAGTTATTATTTTCTTCATCAACTTTGGGATATGCCAAGTCGATCTACTAGACCATGCTACTTCCCAACGTCTTTTAACAGCCAAGACTTAGGTGAGACCAAAAATTACTGCCCCAGCTGTAGCCTGCAACTTCCCAAGGGCCGTCTGTATTAAGTATGTGCATATATAGCTAGTCCTAAAATTTGAACTTTTTATATGTGCTCCCTTTTCTTAAAGCCGCCCAAGATTCACGTGCCTGTTACAACAGATCTATTCTTTTTGGATAAAGTACGAGAAAAAAATTTGAAAATTTGTTACGAAAAAGATGCACACTTTTTCTGGATAACACTTGTTTGGTGTGATATATATATTTTGTAGAGGGACATCATGACATTCTGTGGGGAATGGATAAAAGGGGTGGGTTTTCTGTGAGGATCTTGTGATTTCCTGAGATGGGTAGGGGTTGGTTTGTTGGGATTTTGGCTGTGTGGTTGTTGGGGGCGGTTGGTGTGCAAGGTTACCCGGCTGAGGATCTGGTTGTGAGGCTGCCTGGACAGCCTACGGTTGGGTTCAGGCAGTATGCTGGGTATGTTGATGTGGATGTCAAGGCTGGGAGGAGCCTGTTCTACTATTTTGTCGAGGCAGACAAAGAACCTGACAAGAAGCCCCTCTCGCTCTGGCTCAATGGAGGTTAGTTTCCCACTTCCCATGTTCTTTATGGTACCTGCTGAATCCTCACCTCATCATATGTGAAAAAAGTGGAATCTTTCTATCTCAAAAGCATTGTCACGATGTGTTGTTATTTAGTTGCATTTTTGTTGCATTTTACTATGTATCTTTTCATAAACTTGGAGATGTGTTATTTCATTGTACTTCTGGATCTTGTGCTTACTTTCTCTTCCTATGTGGAAAGTTGTTTATCTCTTTTTCTTTGTAAGTGTTCGCTTTGTTCTTCCCTGTGCAGTTGTATTTTGGTTTTTGCGTTTGTGTTTAAGGTAATTATAGCGCTATTCTTTTTCTCGGGGTTAGTTTTTAGTTTCTTTCAGGTATGAAATAATGTACTGCTTAATTCTTGAGACGGTGTATCAAAGTATTTTCTTAATTAGAACCGAAAAAAAATATATATATAGCTGTGTACGAAAAGAATAGAAAACTTGGAATCTTACAACATGCGCTTTCATCTCTGACCTTTTTGCAAAAAATAAAATAAAAAATGGAACTTGTATGAATGAAAAAAACTGTCTTTAGACTTAGGCATTTAGCAACTCGTGATTGTTCCTACAAAGCAGATTTAGTATGCATAACATGCTTTATGATAACTTGCCTTCTGAATTACTATTTCCTGTTTCTACTTGTCCGACAAGGATGCAAAAGGATGTAAATTTTAGAAATACTCAATGAAATTCATGAGTTTACATAACTATCTTCCATTAGTGTGAGGATCTTGGACGCCAAACAATTGATAGGAACTTTCTGTGTTCAGGCCCGGGTTGTTCCTCTCTTGGTGGAGGTGCCTTTACAGAGTTGGGTCCATTTTATCCTACAGGTGATGGTCGAAGCCTTCGAAAAAATTCAATGTCATGGAATAAAGGTATGGAATTTTGTTTTATTTTGCTGGGATCATGTATTATGGACTTAGTTTTTTCTTCATTTTGTTTTTTAGATTCTCATAATAATGCATCCCATCTAACACAATATTCCTATTCTTTTCGTTTTGTAGCATCGAATCTCCTCTTCGTTGAGTCTCCTGCTGGAGTAGGATGGTCATACTCAAACACAAGTTCAGATTATACATGTGGAGATGCCTCCACTGGTAAAGAGAATAGCTCAAGCTCACACCATAGTCTTTATACTTCATAAATTTTTGGCTTCTAAAAGTCTCTTCCACTCTGGTTTGTTCCAAACTCGATCTCTAATTTTTGGCAGCTAGGGATATGCATGTCTTTTTGTTGAAATGGTACGAGAAGTTTCCAGATTTCAAATCCAGAGAACTTTTCCTCACCGGAGAAAGCTATGCAGGTCTGACAAACAGTAATCAAAGAGTTTCATGCATGTACCGTATTATGTTCATGTGACTCGAATAGTAGAATATTACAAGATCTATATATTGACTTAAAAAAAGAACTGGATTCCAGTACTATTTCAGTAGCTTCTGATTGTCAATTTGTATAACACGGAGTGCATGGAAAATCAATTGTTTTTGTTCTTGAAGGGACTTGAAGTCTTATTCTACCTTGTTTAATAGTTTAACTTATTGAATCCTTTCTGAATGTGAAAAAGTCCAACTATGTTTGGTAAAGTAGTTGAAAAGTATGTTTTTGTGTTGTGTTTTGAAAAGAGTTTTGAAGAGGTGAAAATTGAGAATTGTTTTCGGTGGGTTTTCATTTGAAAAGTGTTGTTTGTGGGGTCCATGAAAAATTGTTTGGTAAACTTTTTAGATTTTTTTTTTTTGTTTTCAAAACATCAAAAGAAGAAAAGGAGAAAAGGAGAAAAGACCAGGGGTGGCTGCTCGGCTACCTGTATCTGGTTGAGGATGGCCACACGACCTCCCCTCTCCTCGTTGGCGTGGCCATCTCTCTATTTTTAAATCTTTCTTTTATAAGTAACAAGTCAACTTCCATACATTAAAAAAAAAAAGCATGTGTCTCTCAAAATATTCCTATAGAAAGGTGCATTTCGTTTTCTAAAAAGTGTGTTCGTTTTTTGAAAAGTGTATTGTGTTTTGTTTTCTGAATAGTGTTTGATTTGATAGCTGTTTTATTTATTTTTTTTTTTTGAAAAGTGCATTTCAATGATTGAAAAGAGAAAAGACTCTCCAAACACATTACCGAACATGGCCTTAACAGAAGATTCCCTGTGTTTGCTTATTTTCCCTTCATGCTTTATTTGTCATCTATGGGGTCCTTATATGTTTAAATGTGTTTGTGTAGGGCATTACATACCACAACTGGCTATTGCCCTTCTGGACCATAATGCACATTCAACTGGTTTCAAGTTCAATATCAAGGGGGTTGCTGTAAGAGAACATTAAGCATTTGAATTGATAGCTCCTGGAAATTCTTCATAAGATAAATTCTCAACTTTGTAGTTTTTTTGAAATCTGTTCACCTGTTTTTCTGTGGTTAGATTGGGAATCCACTTTTAAAACTTGATCGGGATGTTCCAGCAACCTACGAATTCTTTTGGTCACATGGAATGATTTCTGATGAAATTGGGCTTGCCATCATGAACGATTGTGATTTTGCTGACTATGTCTTTGCAAGTCCTCACAATGTGACAGAATCATGCAACCGTGCCATAAATGAAGCAAACAGCATTGTTGGTGATTACATAAACAACTACGATGTGATCCTTGACGTCTGCTATCCATCTTTAGTAGAGCAAGAGCTGAGATTGCGGAAATTGGTACTTATTTATTTACTCTTCTTTTTTTCAGTTTACCATTTTCCTGCTATTGTATCATTTCATTGTCCAATTCTTCCATTGCAACCTTTCCGCAGGCTACTAAGATAAGTGTTGGGGTTGATGTGTGTATGACCTATGAAAGACGGTTCTATTTCAACCTTCCTGAAGTTCAGAGAGCTCTTCATGCAAATCGGACCAAATTACCTTACAACTGGTCTATGTGCAGTGGGTAAGTGATGCCATGCAGTTTGCTTTCATATGAAAACCTTTTGAAAATATGTGAAAAAAATCTTCTTGACATCCCAAAAAATTTGAAAAAAGTCCCCTCTAAGGCCCTCCCAAAGATGAAGTGTTGGCTCTGCCACTTTCTATATACGGGAAGCCACCATATTAAACATATCTCGTGTGGAAGTGGAAGCATAATGTAATTTGAACTGCTTATTTCTCTTTCCAACACCAAATGTTTGTTTTCCACTTCTGTCAAGAAGAGGTTGTAACTATTTTTTTTAATAAACATTAAAAGAACAAAGAGCTAGCTCAATTCTATGAAGTTAGGACATGATTTAAATTGTGCATGGAAGCTAAACAAAAGTTCACTCGGACCTTATTCTTCCTCTAGGTTGATTTTTAACATTTTTGGTGGACTTGTTTCCCATAGAAGCCCTTGCTTAGGGCTTCTAATTGCAGTATGTCATGATTTTTTTGCAACTTGCAGGCATGGTATAACTGATATTTGTCCCCCCCCTTTTTTTTATTGATGCAGTGTTCTGAATTACAGTGATATTGATGGGAACATTGACATGCTTCCCTTACTCAAAAGAATACTCCAAAATCGTATTCCAGTTTGGGTTTTCAGGTACTGTAGAAAGAAAAAAAGATACACTGATTAAGCTAGCACAGTTTGAATAATGACTTAATTGCTACATATATATATTTTTGATGAATAAGATATTTATTCAACAAACCAACACATTTACAGACTCTTCAGCTAAACAGCTGAACCACCTGCCTGATACTACACATCGATTACATTGTTCCCCCCATGTACACATGCCTTCAGTTATACCAATATCTTTTCATTTATGCCCCAATTACAACAAAGTCCTACATTCTCTACTTCCTTCCTAAATCTCCCCCTCTCCAAAATCCTTGCTTTTACTCTTTTCTTGGCTGACTCACTGCTGAACTATAAACCAATCTGCAGACATTTGCTCTTAAACTCTTCTTCCTCCAATCCTGCAACCCTCGGCTAAGAACTAGATTGGTCTTATTATTGCTACATATAATATTATTGTTCAAACCAATTGTAGTGGGGATCAAGATTCCGTTGTACCGCTGCTCGGCTCACGGACACTCGTCCGAGAACTGGCTCATGATCTGAATCTCAAGATTACAGTACCATATGGAGTTTGGTTTCACAAACGCCAGGTACTTCTTCATTGCAATATAGCAAGTTTGTGTACTTATTGTGTTTGCATCTATGTTGATCACAATTTGCTGACGTATTTTGTTTATATTTTTGAATAGGCGGGAGGTTGGGCGACTGAGTATGGCAATTTGTTAACTTTTGCCACAGTAAGGGGTGCTGCACATATGGTACCCTATGCACAGCCATCAAGAGCATTGCATCTATTCAGTTCATTCGTGCGTGGCCGGAGGTTGCCGAATGCAACACGTCCTCCAATTGATGATTAAGAACAATGTGATCAGAAGTTTCAAATTGTTTCATGATCCAGAAATCCCACTCAAAAGCATTAAGATAGAATTGGTCTTTCAGTGGTAATAATGAAAAATAGAAACAGTTGCAATTGTATTTGGAGGAATGATAGAATCAAAATATCATCAAGAACATGAATTTTCTGCACTCTCTTTTTTGTTGGATGGACTTCAACACATTTCATTTGAGCAGCAACTTGCATTGATGGAGATGAAAGAACATTTAATAATGTGATGGAGTTGGTTCAAATTATTATCAGCTGAAACGCATGGCACTTAATCTATTTTAATAAAATAAAAATCAGGGATGATTTCAGGTAGGCATGTCGAACGAATTGTACTGCAGAATTCACTGGAGAAGCCAAGTATGCTTAGTGTGGATACAGTACCTAAATTTCACAAATGACTTCAAAACTTCATCAAGATCAATATAAAATATGGAATTTTTCCTGCAGGAAACATTTTTATGTACAAATTTGCCTCTAAAAATACATTAACCGGATTCCTTCCGGTTCAAATGAACTAGAGAGGATCCTTATCCGTTCCCAAAAGAGAGAAACAAAAAGCTTTAACAAACAAAGCTGAGTTTTTATCTTTTTTTTTTAAACATAAATATCCACACCTTTTAATTTTTTAAATTTGACACCCGAGTTTACAATCATTTTAATTTCGACATTCTGTCGAATTGTTTTTGTAAAATAAATAAACAAAATACAATTATGTTTCTCTAATTAAAAATAGAAAAAAAGTGACTAAAAAATAAAAGAGGAAAAAAAGGGAGGCTCAGTCATGCCTAGCCACCGTGGCATAACTGAACTGTGGTGGCTGGGTGAGAGCTCAACCTCAGCCACCACTGTGGTTTGAGACTTTGAGCACCCCAGTCAGGCTTATTGGGCACAAACCACCATTTTTTTTCTTTCCTTTTTTTAAAATTTTTTATTGAAAAGCATAATTGTATTTTTTTTAGTTATTTATATGAATATTCTAATTGGTTTGTAAGAAAGAGCACGTCAACAAGCACTACTTAAGTAACTTACCCAGTCGAGTGATGCCGCAGATGCCTCCGAGTCAATGCGCCTCAGACCTCCTTTCAGAACATTACCCTTCTCGAGCACTCGCTCCCTTCGTCACTTATACAAGTTCTCGACGAGTCCAAACAAGGCCACTCAACTTGGTCGAAGCCCAGAAGCCCTTCTGCCTTCCCAGCTCTTGCAAGCTTGCTTACAACAATGCAAACGAATCAAAACCCGCAATCTGTTCGACAAAATGCCTCAAATACTGGCTCAAGCTTCAAATACCGGCAAAATTATCCATGCCCAGAGCCTAAAGCTTGGTGTCGGGTCAAAAGGGTCGCTAGGAAACGCCATTGTAGATCTATATGCCAAGTGTGGCAATGTGGACTTTGCTGAGAAGGCGTTTAACCGGTTGGAGAACAGGGGCGTGTTGGCTTGGAACTCGGTTCTTTCCTTGTACTCGAGGCGGGGGTTGTTGGAACAGGTTGTGAAGTCTTTTGGGTTATTGAGGAACTGTGGGGTATTTCCAGATGAGTTCACATATGCAATCGTTTTGTCCGCTTGCGCAAGATTGGTGGATGTTGAGTATGGTAGGCAAGTTCACTGTAGTGTTGTTAAGACGGGGCTCGAGTCAAGTTCTTTTTGTGAAGGTGCACTAATTGATATGTATGCCAAGTGCAATCGTGTGAGTGTTGCTCGGAGAATATTTGATGGGGCTGAGGATTTAGACACAGTTTCTTGGACTGCCATGATTGCTGGTTACGTTCAAGTTGGTTTACCTGAAGAGGCGCTCAAAGTGTTTGAGGAGATGCGGAAAGTTGGCCATGCACCAGACCAGGTGGCCTTTGTGACTGTCATAGGTGCGTGTGTAAATCTTGGAAGGCTTGAAGATGCATGTCAATTGTTTGCCAAGATGCCCAACCCGAATGTTATTGCATGGAATATGATGATTTCTGGGCATTCCCGGGGAGGTTATATTGTGGAAGCTATTACATTTTTCCTAAAAATGAGGAAAGCTGGAGTAACATCCACTAGATCTACACTTGGGAGTGTTTTAAGTGCAATTGCCTATTTGGGGGCTCTAGATTATGGTTTGTTAGTTCATGCTCTGGCAATTAAACAGGGGTTGGATTCTAATGTCTATGTGGGCAGTTCTTTGATTAATATGTACGCCAAGTGTGAGAATCTGGATGCTGCAAAGAAAGTATTTGATGCTTTAGATGAGAAAAATGTTGTCTTGTGGAATGCGATGCTTGGAGGTTATGCACAGAATGGGTATGCCCATGAAGTCATTGAATTATTCTCTAATATGAAAGGATCTGGCTTTCATCCTGATGACTTTACCTTCACTAGCATTCTGAATGCATGTGCTTGCTTGGAATATCTAGAAACAGGCCGCCAATTGCATTCTTGTATTATCAAGAACAGATTCTCATCAAATTTAATTGTGGGTAATGCATTGGTTGATATGTATGCTAAATCAGGGGATCTGAAAGAGGCGAGGAAGCAATTTGAGCTCATAAGTAATCGAGACAATGTCTCTTGGAATGCAATTATGAAGGGGTATGTGCAGGAAGAGAAAGAGGATGAGGCTTTCTACATGTTCCAAAGAATGAATTTGTGTGGACTTGTTCCTGATGAGGTGTCCCTGGCCAGTATACTCAGTGCTTGTGCAAAACTTCAAGCACTTGAGCAAGGAAAACAAGTCCATTGTTTCTCGGTTAAATCTGGCCTGGAAACAAGCGTTTATGCTGCGAGCTCTCTTATTAACATGTATGTGAAGTGTGGGGTGATTGGGGCTGCACGCAAAGTTTTCTCTTGCATGCCTGAACGAAGCGTGGTCTCCATGAATGCTATGATTGCTGGGTATGCTCAAAATAATCTAGAGGAAGCAATGGATTTGTTTCGCAAGATGCAGGCTATAAGAATGAAACCAACTGAAATAACTTTGGCAAGCCTTTTAGATGCGTGTAATGGACCACTTATGCTAACACTGGGAGTCCAAATCCACTGTGTTATAGTAAAGTGGGGCCTTTTGAATGGTGGTGACTTCTTGGGTATCTCTCTCTTGGGCATGTATTTGAAATCCCAAAGAAAAGCAGACGTGGATATTCTTTTCTCAGAGTTTCCAAATCCAAAAAGCAGAGTGTTATGGACTGCCGTTATTTCAGGACTTACTCAAAATGATTGCAGTGAGGAGGCTTTGCAGTTATACCGAGAAATGCGTAGCGAGAATACCCTACCAGACCAAGCTACTTTTGTTAGTGTCCTTCGCGTATGTGCTGTCTTATCTTCTTTGATAGATGGTAGGGAGATCCATTCCCTCATCTTCCACACTGGTTTTGACTTGGATGAGTTAACATGTAGTGCCCTTGTAGATATGTATGCTAAATGTGGGGATGTAAAAAGCTCTGTGCAAGTTTTTGAAGAAATGGGTTGTAAAAATGATGTAATTTCTTGGAACTCTATGATAGTGGGGTTGGCTAAAAATGGTTATGCCGAATATGCACTTAAGATATTTGATGAGATGAAGCAAACGTGTGTTATGCCTGATGATGTCACATTCCTTGGTGTCCTCACTGCATGTAGTCATGCAGGGAGAGTATCTGAAGGCCGTCAGATCTTTGACACTATGGTCAATTATTATCGCATCCAGCCCAGAGTAGATCATTGTGCCTGTATGGTTGATCTTTTTGGCAGATGGGGTTTCCTTAAAGAAGCGGAGGAATTCATTGACAAACTAAAATGTAAACCTGATGCTATGATTTGGGCTGCCTTACTTGGTGCTTGTAGATTACATGGAGATCACATAAGGGGGCAGTGGGCGGCTGAGGAACTCATTGAGTTAGATCCGCAGAATTCTTCATCTTATGTGCTACTTTCTAATATATATGCTGCATCAGGAAACTGGGATGGAGTTAATTTTTTGAGGAGGACAATGAAAAACAAAGGAGTTAGAAAGTTGCCTGGATGTAGCTGGATTGAACTGGGACAAAAGAAGAACTTATTTGTTGCCGGAGACAAGTCTCATACCAGTTCTGGTGAAATCCATGCAACTCTGAAGGATTTGACAGCACTAATGAAAGAATATGGTAATGTTGCTGAGACTGATTCTTGCTTGCATGAATAAGAGTGCTAAAGGCGCTCTTATGTCAATCCATGCTTTAGCAAACAATAAGTAAAATCCTGTCTGTGCATGCCAGAGTGGGATAAAGTATATTGACGAGTAGAAGACATTGACACAGGCTGAAGGACCATTTGGCTAAGAACAGGAGGATTAAGTTGGCTAGACCAATGTTTTTGGAGGTCTAGAGCTGCATAAAGTCCCTCATTTCTAATTCTGTGTTGGGATTCTGTCACTCGAGCATTTCCTGACCCAGCGTCCTATCAATTTGGAGAAGTAGAAGTTTCTTGACGGCTCAAATTGATCTGTCCAGACTCCAGAGTATCAAGACTCAAAATTAAATTACAGTGTCCCACCCATGGGCTTGGAAAAAGTGCACACATTTTGAGATGACTATAGAGGAAAGTCAGATTGGATTAAACTTCTCTGACATGGTAAAAGAAGCACCATAAGTAATAATTTTATTTCTTTTAATGATTGGAATTTTTTGACAATTTTTCCCTTTGTGGATAGTAAACTCTCTTGACAGTTACGTGCTATAATATGAAGAAGGTTGATCTGAAACTTTGATGAAAGCTACCTGAGTAATGAAGATGATAGAGAAATTGTTGGTTGTATAGACGATGTGGTAGTTAATATTTTTGTAATTTGACTAAACTCTTATTCATAAAGCTAAGGATGAAGAACACATCATGCATAAATGACAAAATAATGGAAGTTGACATTGCTCTGAGAGTTACATAATACTTTCCTCACGTGTAAAATTAGCATTCAGCAACTTGTTAGAGGATTCATGGTAATGTTCTACTGTTATCTCGTTTCTATTTGCTTCAAGTAATTCATTTAATAATATAAATGTATGGTCATGGTATTTGCTTAGATTTTGTTTCTTTCTCTGTCATAGGAATCATCAACTATTTCTTGATTTATTTAGAAAAGCTTTGTTGCTGAAACAATGAGACTCTTCGTCTGGTTTGTTCCAGAGAGAGTACCATGCCTAGATTTTGTGTAAAAGGTTCTGGATTTCAAGTTTCACCCTTGATGCCTTATGTTGTGTGCAATATTGTGCATACGGCTGGTCGGTACAACCATAAAAGAAAGAAAATACACCTCTCTGTGTGGTTAATATAGAAACGGAAGGAAATAACTACTGTAATTCGGAAGTAGAATTCAGACACAGCAAGAAAAGAAAAGAGTTGGCGTATAAGAAACTTTTGATGGTTCTAAAGCTAACTTTTTTTTGGACAAAAATTTCTTACAAGTCGGTTCGTAGAAAATTTTATATAACCCACATATAAGACTGACATGTGTCCTTGAAATATATGAGAATCACATTTTTTTTTTATTAATGCTATTAAAAAAGCATATGAGAAGCATATGTTATTAAAACAACATGTGTTTCTCACATGCCAAGGGACACATGCCAATCTTATATATGTGGGTTGTATAAAATTTCCTACAAATCGGTTTGTAAGAAATTTATGTCCTTAATAAAAAAATATGTGCTTCTCACATATTTAAAGGACACATGTCAGTCTTATATGTAGATTGTATGAAATTTTCTACAAACCGGTTTATAGGAAATTTCTGCCCTTTTATAGGGGTTTCATTTAGGTTTTTAATGTTTTCTTACGGTAAATGCATAACTGGTTCGATTTCAGAATTGTAGTATAAATTGAATCTAACAAATCTCTTAATGTGCTTAGGAAAAAAAACCAATCTCTTAATGTTCATGAATTATCAAAACTCAACCACTTATAGATTCCTCGATCAGTTACTGTTCTTGACCTTTAATTGTAAAAACAAATCAATTTAACTTGCTTTCAGTTTATTAAATGTTTTTTGACATTTAATTGTACATAAAACTCAATCAATTTGAGTTTATTTTAGTTTATTAAATATAATTAATGTGAACCGTGCTCCTTTGTCAGCTTCAACAATACATTCTTTCATTCGTGTTAAACGTAACTGATTTCTCATTACACCTTAATTTTTTCAGTTAATTATAATTAATGTCTTGTAACCAACCTGCAGGTATTACAAGCCACTTATATATATTTGCTCAACCAGCTCCCTACTCCACCACCATTTTTAAGCCTCTTCCCACTTGCTGAAACTATTTATAACATATGTGTTTATATTTGAGTTGACGTGCTTAACTTAAAATCCATGCGTTTATGTTGGCAATATAGTCTTCACTTTCATTGTTTTATCTGTGTTGGTGTTTTGGGTTAATAGTGTTGACAATTGCATGCTCTTGTTTGTGTGTTGTTAAAAAGGAGAAGATGATCAGTAAGTTCAGGTTCAATGGGCCTATTGCATTTGCCTCATTGATATACTTTCTTTTCGCCATGGCATTGGGATATTTGTGTTTGTTTCACAGTCTTCGCCCGGGCATTCATAGTCCTGAGATTCCCAAGTCCGACGGGTCTAATGGCACATGCAATGTCTTTGAAGGAAGCTGGATGTATGATGAAAGTTACCCTTTATACGATGCCTCAGAGTGTCCATTTGCAGAACCTGGATGGAATTGCTGGGCTAACGGGCGGAAAGATAAAGGCTACGCAAAATACAGGTGGAAGCCGAAGAGCTGTGACCTTCCAAGGTTCAACGCACGTGCAATTCTCGAAATGTTTCGGGGGAAAAGAATTGTTTTTGTGGGTGATTCATTGGGCAGAGCACAGTGGGAGTCTTTTGTATGTTTGCTCATGACAGGAGTGGATGATAAGAAGAGTGTGTATGAAGTGAATGGGCACAAGATCACCAAAACGATCAGGTTTCTAGGCGTGCGGTTCAGCTCCTTCAATCTTAGTGTCGACTTTTATCGATCGGTTTTCCTGGTGCAGTATGGTTCCGTGCCAAGGCATTCACCTATGTGGGTGAAGAGAACGCTTAGACTCGATGAGTTGGATGATATTAGCCACGAGTGGGTTGACTCTGATATTCTCATCTTCAATTCAGGGGGCTGGTGGACAAAGAGTAGGCTATTTCGTGAAATGTAAGTCTAGCTTTCAATGTCCTGTTTCTGTGTCATTGTCAACATACTCTTAATGGATCTCCATTAAGCTTTTCATGAATTGTTAATAAAGCTAGCTCTTAAGTTTTAACACATACATGTGTCCACACACACATGCAGGGGCTGCTATTTTCAGGTAGGTAATACATTGGACGTCGGGATGGAAGTCACTGCAGGCTACAGAAGAGCATTAGACACATGGGCATCTTGGGCTGAGACTGCAATCAACACATCCAGGACAAGAGTATTCTTCAAGACTTTTGAAGCCGGCCATTGGAGGTGTCTTTTATACCTTTCTTTGCCCGTTAATTACGTGTGTTAAATTACCACTTATTTCAAAAACTTAGACTTTTAATAAAGAAAGGTAAAATTTAGTTATTTAATTTGACTGATAAGTGATTCTTGTATATGAGCCATTATGCAGTGGTGAAAATTGGAGTTCTTGCAAAGTGACTCGACGACCTTCGTTAGCAAGCGAGGGTAGAGACCGAAACGAGGTTTCAGACATCATGATCCAAGTTGTGAAGAAAATGAGGATTCCTGTTACAATTCTTCATGTTACCTCAATGTCTGCATTCCGTAGTGATGGACATGTGGGCAGGTGGAGTGACAACCCATCCGTACCTGATTGTAGCCATTGGTGTCTACCAGGTGTACCTGAAACATGGAATCAGCTTCTCTTCTCATTTCTCCTGCCCTAGATTTGGGTTCCCTTACAGATATTTTTGTACTAAAAGAGGTGTTATTTGGACTCCAAATTAATTGGGTTGGTTCCTCCGACTCAATTTATAAAAATAACATGTGTCTCTTTGGATGTGAGAAGCAATTATTTTATTTTATTTTTTTAATTATAATGACAATTTTAGAAGAAATTTTATTAAAAAAAAGTATGTGAGAAACACATTCTATTTAAAAAACATGTATTTCTTAAATGCAAATGAACACACATGTCATTTTTATAGACTGAATTGAAAGAATTTCCTCTAATCCAGTTTGGAGAAAAATTACGTGTTATTTATCATCTTATTATCAATTGATAAGTGCTCTTGAGGCACTACACCCTTTTATTTTTTCATTTATTTTGTTTCATGTGACACTCTTGTAAGCTACCACATAAATTTGTAAAGAAATTGTAATCTCCGAGCATTTTCCTTGTCAATTTACTCTCATGATCTTAAAGGCATTAAAGGCATGTAACTAACCATCGATAATTTTTAAACACTGAACCGGTCTTTTAATTACAAAAAGTGGTAAATTTTAAAGGTTGAATCGATTTTGTCAAGATTTTAATAAATTTATTGTGCTTTAATGAAAAATGTCATAGGTTTGAATCTTCAGTAGACCAAAATAAGGATATATATATATATAAGCCGAGTTCTAACTCAGAATTGACATAGAATTATGACACGTGGCATGAACCCATAATTTTTAAACATTGAATCGGTCTTTTAAATAATAAAAAAATCAGTGAATTTTAAAGGTTGAACCGGTTTTGTCATGATTTTAATAATTTATTGTGTTTTAATAAAAATATCATGAGTGTGAATCTTCATGAGACCAAAATAAAGATTTTTTTTCGCATTATCATATATATATATAAAAGTCGAGTTATTATTTAGAATTGCATAGAATAGTGACACGTGGCATGAATCCATAATTTTTAGTGACTAAACCGGTCATTTAAGTATTGAACCGGTCTTTTAAATAAAATTGAACCGGTCTATTTAATCTCTCTCTCTCTATTAATGATACAAGTAGCCTCTCTCTCTCTCAATTAATGATATAAGTATGACTCTTTGGTATTTTTATATTTTTGGTTGAAATCTAAATATGTTTCCATTTTGTTTGTGAAATTTGTGGTTGAACAATTCTTCATTTGAATGTTTATGAGATTTTTTTTTTTTTTTTTTTGTTCATTTCTTTTTCGAATGTTCAAAATTATATAGGATTGAAATATAATAGGTATCACATCGAAATTAAAAAAAGTTCTTGTTAATTTTCTATTTTATATTTTGATAATCAAAATCGTGGTTTTCTTCTTCATACTTATTTTCATTCTAAACTACACTTATGGGAATAAATATTTTAACATGTTTTAATTTATATGAATTAAACTAAAAATAAGGGTCTTATGTATTAATTCATTTAAATGTTTTATGGGATATTTGTTTTTCTTTTATGTGATTTTTACGATTTTCACTTATTTTTTGTAAGTGTTATTCTGCTTTTGAAAGTAAAAAAATGCAAAATTTTATTTGATTATTGTGCATAAAAGGAATATAAATGCTTTTAAAACACTAACTAAAGAGTTAATTAAGCATTAAATTTGAAATGTTTTTTTTTTTTTTAACATATCATATATATATATATATATATATATATATATATATATATATATATATATATATATATATATATATATATATATATATATATATATATATATATATATATGTATATGTATATATATAAAAGCTGAATTCCAACTTAGAGTTGGCCTAAAATTAGGACACGTGGTATGAATCCATATTTTTTAAATATTGAACCAGTCATTTGAATAAAAAACTGGTAATTTTAGTAAAACTAAACCGATCTGTGTATTTCAAGTAAAATAAATGGTGCATTTAATATGACTAATTAACTCTTTTATATTGAATAAAAAATGAATAGATCATTAAATTCTCATTAATTTCTACCTCTTTCTCTTCCTTTAAGTAAAACTGAAAAAAAAAAAAAAAAAAAAGAAAGAAAAAAAAAAAAGAAAAGTAAAATTGAACTGCTCCATGTATTTCAAGTGAAATAAATGGTGCGTTTAATATTCCTAATCAAATCTCTTCCGTTGAATAGAAAATGAATAGAAACACTTAATTTTGTTGTCATTAAATTCTCACTAATTTCTACCCCTCTCTCTCTTCCTTTAAGTAAAATCTTTTACTCCAACACCGCTTCCCCTCCCACTAAATGTCCATTACAAACTAAACCTCAAAAAGTTAAACGTCAGTTTTTTTTTTCTTTGGGAAATGTTAAAAGTCGCTCCAATATCTCTCAC
This sequence comes from Alnus glutinosa, assembly GCF_958979055.1. Lineage (NCBI taxonomy): Eukaryota > Viridiplantae > Streptophyta > Magnoliopsida > Fagales > Betulaceae > Alnus > Alnus glutinosa. The sequence goes on along the minus strand of NC_084889.1, from coordinate 5,359,589 downwards.
TTTCTCAAATAAACATATGGAGAAGTAATGGTTTGTGGCTATGCAAAACTTCAATGTTGTTTACATTACCGGAGAGTGGTTCTTAAAACAAAGAGAGCAAAGTTTTTGCTATTGTTGGAAGCTTTTTGTTTGTAATACTGCTATAGCCTTTTTTTTTTCTTTCTTTTTTTTTTTTTTTTTTTGTTAGTTTGCCTTTCAAGTTTGTCGGGACAGTGTTCAATAGAATTGTAAATAATATGTTTTTATTTATTTTATGTACTTCTGTTTTTTATTTATTATTATTTGATTTTCTATCATTATTTTTGCATTGATAATTTATAATATATTTTTTATTTTTATTGAAAAAGTAGTTTCTTTTACGCTATATATAAGAATGATGGTCGAATTAAAAAACATCTATCTGACCGTAGTTTCTTTTTATACTTATAAATTTCTTTGGAACTAGAAAACGTATATAAAAAAAAAAAAAAATAGTTATTTTCTATTATATTAGTGGTTATCATTTTACGTTTTTTTTTTTTACTTTATTTTCTATGATTTTGTTCTTTCTTTACATTTTTTTTTGTCCCTATTTCCTAATTTATATTATTTTTTTTGTTCAAATTGTTTTATTATTATTATTTTTATTTATTTTTCCTTTTCTAAATTTTACATTGAATTCAAGGAAAACATGGAGAGAGAGAGTTTACATTAATTGTTGTTTTGAGTACGAGGTATGGCGATTTTTTAATTTACATTGTTCACTGAATTTTTTTTTTCCCGGTATAATACACATTGTTAACGTCCTTAATTGATAGACAATATTGATTTTCAAGGTTTCATATGAACCGAAAAAGTATATGGAAAAGAAAACTCATTTTTTATTCTATTAGTATTTTTTATTTTTCATTTTTTGTCCATATTTTCTATGGTTCTCTTATTTCGTTTCCTCTCTTCTTCTTCTTTTTTTTTTTTTTTCCTTTTTTTTTTCTTTATTTTTTATGTAATTAATATATTATTTTTCATTCAAATTGCTTATTTTATCTTTTGTAAATTTTACACTAAATTCAAGAAAATGATGGTAAGAGCGAGTTTCCTATGGTTGTTTTTTGTACGGGGTATGATTTTTTAGCGTATTATGTTTATTGAGTAGTTTTTTATTACTTTGTGTAATATAAAAAAGATAACACTATTATATGGACAGAGATTTCTTATAAACCGGTTTGTAGGAAATTTCTTACAACTCACATATAAGATTGACATGTGTCCTTTGGCATGTGAGAATCACATGTTATTTAAATAGCATGTACTTTGTACATGCTTTTTAATAACATTAATAAAAAAAATGCGATTCTCACATGTTTAAAGGATACGTGTCTTTTTTAAATGTGAGTTGAAGAAAATTTTCTATAAATCAATTTATAAGAAATTTTTGTCCCGATTATATTATATTAGTATTTTTCAATTTTCATTTTTTATCTATATTTTCTATGCTTCTCTTCTTCCATTTTGTTTATTTATTTATTATTATTATGAAACTAAATTATAAGGAAGAATCCCGCGCATAGCACGGGTTACGAGCTAGTAACATTAAGTGGTGAGATTTTAGATATCACCCCAATAATATTATAGACTCTTGCTATTTTTTATTAATTATTTGATAATCATAAACTACAGGCTTTCTTCTTGCCTTTTTTTTATTATTATTATTTTTATTTCAAACTATTCATATGGAAACAAAGATTTTAACATGTTTTAATTTAAGAAAAGTTATAATTTAGCCTTCCAAATTACCAGCCGTTCTACAGATAGCTTCTTGAACTATCAACGCTTAGATTCTGGCCCTCCAAACTACAAAAAAAAAAAAAAAAAAATTCAAAAATGTGAATAGGCTCAAAGCAATCAAATTAATCAGATTCCATCTTCTTACCGACTTATGATTGTCGTGCGAGTAACATCACAAGCACATTGGCTATAAGAAAAAGTTAACTATTGCTGGAGATAATGAACATTTTAATTTCCTATAAACCAATCAGCGACGTCAAGGATCCATAGTGGCAAACCTAATGCCCCCGCTACATGTCAAGATCATCGATCTCATTGATGGAAGATTAGGCATTTTAAGTAATTCAATGGGCTTTGCAAACACCTCTCGATCAGGGTGGTCGGCCACGGCTGCTGGTGACTCTTTTTTTTTAAAAAAAAAAAAAAATTAGTTTTTTTAGTTTTTAAGTTTTTTTAATTGTGGTTTTAGTTTTTTTTTTTTAATTGGAAAATAACACATGGCAGGGGTATTATAGTTATTTTTTGTCAAACTTGGCCTTTTTAAAAACTTTTTGATAATTTGGAGAGTCTGAGTCCTAGCATTGGTAGTTCGGAGGGCTATCCATAGAACGACTGATAGTTTAAAGGGTTAAATTGTAATTTTTCCTTTAATTTATATGGATTAAAATAAAATTAATGGTCTTATTTTTTTAATTCCTTTGGATGTTTAATGCTATTTTATTTTTTCGTTTGTATGATTCACTCATATTTTTTTTGGAAGTGTTTTTTTCTCTACTTTTGAAAGCTAAAAAAGCAAATATTTATTTGATTAAGCATTGAACATGAGTGATGTGAGAGAATTTATTTAATTGGATTAAATGTTGAATGAAATATTTTGTTTTATTTTGTTGCCATAAAAAAAAAAAAAATTGTTTATTTTGCTCTGTATTATTTTTTTAATGTTCAAAATTTTATTTGTTTTATTTGTATTGAAATTTAATATGTATCACACAAATATTATTATTATTATTATTATTATTTTAACAAGCTTCAGAACCTTCATTACTGAAATGAAACCTCAAAGGGGATTACATCAAGGCCAAAGCCACATAACAAATACAGGAGCAAAGAAGCTGAGAACACTGCCCGAAGACTACATCAATGCCCAAAAGGTAGACTGTAAACAAAGATACAAGAATGTACAAATACAAATACCAAAAAAAAAAAAAAAAAAAATTACCTTGAGAACCGCCACCGGAGCTCAAGGCGTGTTGAGCACGCACCTACTCCGAGAACCCTTCCAGCCATCGAACGACCTCCAAAAGTCCAGATTGTTACTAAACAAAGTCGGATATGCAAACGGTGACCCTCACACAAATATTATCACAAATTTATACTAATTTTGTATTAATTCTTTAATAACCATAATTTGGATTTTATTCCGTGCTATGAGCTAGTTAGTAATAATAAGAAGTAAAGATAATATGTGATATGTACTTTTATCCGCTATATTTATAATCAATACTTATTAGCAAAAGTAGATGATATAATTAAATAAATCTCCCATAGCCAGTAGAATTCGCACAGCATGTTCAATCTCACAGAGTCCGACCACATCTGATTATTCCCACCTTTCTGTTTCTTTTTAGAATACCACCGACAAGACAACACTCAACTTGCAAACAGTTGCAATGAACAGCCACACGTTTTAATAATTATAATAAACTTTTGTTTCAGTTAGTTAAGAAATCAATGTCCAGTTGAAGGATTGAAGCAAGATCGTTGCGTAAAAGCCATTGTCAGAAGACTCTTTACGAAATGAGCAAATGACCAAAACGTCCTCAACCTTCACCAGTAATCCTCCTCGCTCATCCAGCTCCAGCTTCCCCGAACGCCCTCAATCTGCACATCATAGTTTTCCCTCGGTTTCTAGCTGCTCAAACTGTAAGATTGCTGTTTACTTTTGAGCATTTTGTGGTTGTTCCAGATTCTGTGCTTCATGGGTCCTCCAGTGCTGAAGATTTTGTCTTGATTTGATACTTTTCTGGTTAAGTTGGCACTAAAGTGTTTTGGTTCACTTTTGTAGTTTCGTCTGTGTAGCCACTTTGAGTTAATGGGGATGTATTTTGATGTGGGTTTGCTTCATTTTCGTGGTTGATTTTGTGGGGTGTTCAAAAGATAGTGATGATCAGTGAGTTCGATTGGGCCACATTTGGCCATTTCCGGCCTTTCTGCACAAAGGTTCTCTGTTTTCGTGAGAGAATGGCAAAGGGTCATTGTAAAATATTGGTATTTCTATCCTTCGATGGACTTGTGGGAATGATTTCATTGATATCCTTCCTTTCAGCCATGGCATTTGGATATATGTATTTATTTCCCACTTTTAGCCCAGTGAATCGTAGTTATGAAATTCCTAAGTCCAATGTATCGAATGGTACATGCGATGTTTTTTATGGAAGGTGGATCCATGATGAAAGTTATCCTTTATATGATTCCTCAAGATGCCCATTTGCAGAACGTGGATTCAATTGCTTGGCTAACGGGCGGAAAGATAGTGATTATACAAAATGGAGGTGGAAGCCGCAGAATTGTGATATTCCAAGGTTCAGTGCTGGTGCGATTCTGGAGAAGCTTCGTGGGAAAAGAGTCGTTTTTGTAGGTGATTCATTGGGTAGAACACAGTGGGAGTCTTTGATATGTTTGCTTATGACAGGGGTGGAGGATAAGAAGAGTGTATATGAAGTCAATGGGCATGAGATCACTAAACAGATTATGTTTTTAGGTGTACGTTTTAGTTCTTTCAATCTTAGTATTGACTTCTATCGATCAGTTTTCCTGGTACAGCCTGGTCTAGTTCCAAGGCGTGCACCGAAGAGGGTGAAGTCAACATTGAGACTCGATAAGTTGGATGATATTAGCAAAGAGTGGATTAATTCTGATGTTCTGATATTTAATTCAGGACACTGGTGGACAAGGACTAAGCTCTTTGAAATGTAAGCTACCTAATCTCCTCAGCATTGACTGCCATGGATGATGTGTGTTGAATTACTTACTAAAAAACGTATTTGAATTATGACTTTGGTATGCAATCTGATACCATCAAACTCTTAAGCCTCTTATGTGTGGGTACATGTGCTATTCGATTCTACATTAACATGATACATTGTCCTTTCATTTCTGTTGTAATTTTGGTCAGTAGTAGTTACTATTAATGTATCTTGGAGCTTGCTCTGTCCTTCATGCAATTTTTGACAAATTCTAGTAACAGCATAACACAAACCTTATTAGTACTTCTTTGATTAAAGCAGGGACATTTAAATGGCATTTTACGTTCTCACATTAATCAGCAAGAATTATAGAGGTAAAAACTTGGAGTCCTGGCTGGCTTCAAGTCGGGCTAGCTTTTGCACTATAGAATATCCTCATAAAAACGATTAACAGATCACAATTTCAAATGTCAACTTAGAGAATTTCTTAGACAGAGAAAATATTTCAAATTGTTCTAGTTTACCAACGCCTAAATCTTATTAGTAGTCTCTTGTGAATCATTAATGGTTTAGAAGACTCTGTCAGGTCCATACAAAACTTAGCTGTAATTTCAACTTAGATCTTAACATGAATGTCTAGTCCTTAGTCACCATTAAAAGGCACTTCTCTTCAAAGATCAGAATAGTTGAAGGAAAGGCCTGCAAGCATCAATCAAATGTGTATTAGATGATGAATCAATGATAGAACACGCGGAAAGGATGGATCTTTCCATTGCACCCATATATTTGGTTCAACAGTACCCTTTTAGTCCTCTTTGTTTAAAAAACTATTCATAAAAGTACCTACTACCACCAGAATAGCATTGTATCAATAAATTATGGACAAAAATATAGAAGTCACGGATTTCTTTATAGTTTGTAAGATGTTTTGCATCTTAGGAACACAGCGATTCAGCTGCAAAAGAAATGTATCTATGCACTATCTCTTTTGCCATTCTGTGTCCTTTCTGACTACTGTTGTGCTTGACATATACATTAATTATCTTATTGTTTCTGTAAGTCTTTCATTTTTTTTTAATCTGTTAAATTTCACTTCTTATTTATTTCAGCCGGGGCTATTTCAGTATATTTTTGTTGGGTATTCATTTTATGGGTTTAATCTGTATATGGTTCTCACATGCAAAGAGAGGTTGGGACTTGGCTTTAGGCCTATCTGAAGAAATAGTTCTTGAGATTGGATGGGAAGGTGCAGGGTGGGAGTGGATTGGAATTGTATTTCTGTAAATAGAGTGTTTTTCATTTTGGATTTAGGCACTACATGAAACCCAATAACATATTTAGACATCTTACAACATCGTCATTATAGGCAGAATAGAAGATTTGCAAGAACTATTGATAGTAAAATTCCAAATTTTAAAACTGTGTATTGTGTTGGTGGTAACAAGAGAAAGAACGGGATGTGTTTGTGGTGATTGTGCATAGAGCAACCTCGAAGTTTGAAAAGTTTTAGATAAGAAAATCTTTAAAGGAAGATATATCATATATCTGACTATATCTGACTTGGATTTATCATAAATTTCCTTTGGAAAACAAGCTTATTTTCATAGGGGGCAGTCATTTATTATGCAGAAAATACCCGTGACTTCAATTTTGGTAATGAAACCTCTAGTTCAAATGTTGTTTCCTCTCCCCATAAGAGTGGAGTGGAAGATGCGGCCCTGAGTTCAAAACTCACTGAGTGTGTGTGACTTATCAATGAAAAAAAAAAAAAAAAAAAGAAAGAAGAAAAGAGTTGGTATTTGTTTCTTCTATTTTCTGTATTTCTTTCCTTGCCAACCAGTATATCTGAATATGATATATTATATGCCCCTTGATTTTCCTTTGTCCACATGGATCTCCATTAAGCTTTTAATAAATTTGGAAGTATATAATTTTCAGCTTTAGCTTTTGCAGTTAAGATTATGCTTTTAATAATTACATATGCAGAATGGTCCTAATATGTTTCCACACAGGGGCTGCTATTTTCAGGTTGGCAATTCGCTGAAGCTTGGAATGCCAGTCTCTACAGCCTTCAGGAGAGCATTAGAGACTTGGGCATCTTGGGTTGAGACTATGATCGACAGAAATAGAACAAGTGTATTCTTTCGGACTTTTGAATCATCCCATTGGAGGTGCGTTGTGTAGTTAGTTTGTGTGCTGCCATTTTATGTTCGTATTTTTTCTTCTCTTTTTGTAGCCAACACGTTAATAGCTTCTTGAGGTCAACTCTATAGGTCAACTTTCAGTTGGATATAGATTTGGTGGATCTAGTACTCTGCAACTTGTCTGCTTTAGTCTTTTAGCTCGATGTGAGTGTGTTACTGTTCCTGGTTGCTGAACTCAATGGCCTGCTTGATAGAAAATATAATAGGATAGAAAACTTAAAGACAAATAGTAGAATAATAGAATAGAGACAAGAGAATTTTATGTAAGAAAGAGAGAGAAAGAGAGAGAAGAAGAGAAAAAGCGGAAGTTTATAATAGACTACATTGTGCTTCTTTATTGCATAGTTGTTTACAATACAAAGGTCCCTATTTATAGGGTGTAAAGTAAATACAAATATGGTAATCAAATTCTCATAAAATATAATAATTAAATCCCTATGATTTGGTTATGACACACCATAAATATGAAATATTACAATATCAATCAAATATGGAATATATGGAAAGTATATTATACTTTCCATATATTCTAGCCCTTCATATCTTCTAACATCCCCCTTCAAACTCAAGGTGGAAGATGCTGGAATCTTGAGTTTGTAATAAATGCTTATTCTTCTTCTTTTGGAGATGACAACGATCGACAACGGTCTACGACGATGAGTGGAGGAAGTCGGCGACGGTGAAGATGCGCCTTAAATATCAATGGGTCAACTGTGAGCCAACTATAGGCCAAAGAAAGTGAAAAGAAAAGAAAGGTTGGGCCAACTATGGGCCAAAAGAACGTGAGCCAACTATGGGCTAAATAAGGCATGATATCACTTTTCAAATGCCAAAATAGAATGAGCCAACTATGGGCCAAAGAAAGTGAAAAGAGAAGAAAGATTGGGCCAACTACGGGCCAAAAAGAAACTGAGCCAACTATGGGCTAAATAAGGCATGATATCACTTTTCAAATGCCAAAATAGAATGGGCCAACTATGGGCTAAAAACAATATGGGCAACTTTGGCCTTTTTTTTTTTTTTTTCCTTCATACCTTGCATCTGCATCACACAAATTGTTTAGAAACGCAGGTTACGCAGCACACACTTCCTTTCTAGCTGAACTAGGAAACGGCACCGGTGCTTCTGGACGGTGGACTGACGCTGTCGAGGGCTTTGGCGGCGGCGGCGGAGGCAAGATGGGTTGCTGTTGGAGAGAATTGCCGGAAAACGGTGGCTCACTAGTGAACGGTGATGGTGGGCTGCAGAAGCATGGAAGGAGGTCGGAGGGACTGTGTCGTGTGGTGTCGGAGACGATGGCCAGAATTGGTTGAAGCAAATCAGAAACCTCTTTTTTTTTTTTTTTTTTTTTTCGTCAAATACACTGCAGAAACTATAGAGATGAGATATGCAAAGCATTGACTATAAGAAAAATGAAATTCAAGAAAATGAAAAACAAGGGAAATAAATCACAGGACCATTGGATCGAATACTGGCGTTAGCCTATATAGCTTTGATACCATGATAGAAAATATAATAGGATAGAAAACTTAAAGACAAATAGTAGAATAATAGAATAGAGACAAGAGAATTTTATGTAAGAAAGAGAGAGAAAGAGAGAGAGGAAGAGAAAAAGTGGAAGCTTATAATAGACTACATTGTGCTTCTTTATTGCATAGTTGTTTACAATACAAAGGTCCCTATTTATAGGGTGTAAAGTAAATACAAATATGGTAATCAAATTCTCATAAAATATAATAATTAAATCCCTATGATTTGGTTACGACACACCATAAATATGAAATATTACAATATCAATCAAATATGGAATATATGGAAAGTATATTATACTTTCCATATATTCTAGCCCTTCATATCTTCTAACACTGCTAAGATGTTATAACAGGTTTCTCAAACCCATTAACCTTAAAATCCGTTTGTTTATATAACAGGTTCAAATGGGGTGCTAGTTTGGAATTGGATACTTTTGTTTATATAGCTTATTCTCTTGAATAGCTTTTAAGGCTTCTTGAGCTGCGAACTAGTACTAATCCCACTTGTATCTTTCCATAAATTCTGGACTGATGAAAGTGTTTTCTGTATCTTTGCCAGTGGCCGTAACCGGAATTCTTGCAAAGTGAGTAAACGCCCATCATCAAGATCTCATGGGAGGGACCGAAGCCTAATTTCAGACATCATAATCAAGGTTGTGAAGAAAATGACAGATCCCGTAACAGTTCTGCATGTTACACCAATGGGGGCATTCCGGAGCGACGCTCATTTGGGTACTTGGAGTGACCATCCGTCTGTGCCTGATTGTAGCCACTGGTGTCTACCTGGTGTACCTGATACATGGAATGAAATTATTTTCTCATATCTGCTGTCCAACAGTGGGGTTTCCTTCACTTAACAATAGAAGTTCCAAGATTGTTTTCTTCTCTTGCCTCCAGTATATTGGTCCAAACTTCTTCGTTCACTCTATTTCTCAGTTATGGTAGTTGAGTTGATGAAAAAGCTGTGCTGGCTCTCTTGTTCTTTACCCATCTGTCTGTTTATTTTTTCAATGCCGGTCGCCGAAGAGCTCAAGCGAGTTTGGGATGGTGGTTGCTAAAGATCTGTGCTTTAATCCCGCTCATATCAGGGAATGAGAGTTTAAGGGGAAGGATTACCGATTGAACCAAAAAACAAAGGGGAAAGAAAAAGCAAAGTTTGAGATGATTCATGAAACTGCATGTTGCATGTCAGCAACTATGGCTGTTAGAAATTAAATTTGTATGAGAACTCGTACTTGTGAAGTCCTGAAGCATTATTCTTCCATGTATTTGTAGAGGTATCTAGCCGGTTGGTTTGATACAGTGAGATGAACCAAAGGAAAAAATAAAAATTATTTTGTTCTAGTTGCTTGTCAATGTCTCTTCTTTTTTATTTTTTATTTTTTTGGGGGGGCCAAATTATAATACCTTATTGATTTCTTTACAGCTAAGACTGATCAAGACCTTCATCTTAATTAGGGAAGGAGTAACACTTGACCTTGGTACTTTTCAATGTCTAATCAGTGGATTTGTGACTAAACTTGTACAAAGAATGAAGAGAGAACTTTAAGATAAATAAAAAATAAAAAATTGAAAAAAAAGAAGAAGTGCTTACCTCGTTACTCCATGACGCACACAATTTTGAACCCTTTCACGATTTGGTCAATTTATAAAGGCCAAGGCTTACGCAAAACTTCCTTTGGTTTGTTATATTCTCCTATGTGAATATGACTACTAATTTAAAGCGCCATCATTTTCACAAGATGACTGTAACATATAATACAACCAAATTTTTTTCTTTGTTATCGTGTAATTAAAGGGACAACTACTAATTCATTCCAATAATCTTAAGGCCATTGTAATGTCTAAAAGGTCTGTACAGAGCTCTTTGGTAGGGTTTTGCTCCCAGATTGGCTGAGACACAGGGTACGTCTATTTATGGTCCTTTATGAGAGTCTTTTTCGTTTCTTCTTACAGCTACTGTTGTCATCATTGATATTAATAAGGTTACAGATCCCTATCCAATCTCAGTATCTTGTGCCAAAGAAATGGAAAAAAAAACTTTTGAGAAGTGTTTTCCAATGCAAACAAGCCAATCCCAAATCTTAGAATGGGAGTCAAGTCACTAAAAACTCGCAATAGATTATCACAAAAATGGCAAACCAAATACTCCCTATAAATAGACACTCAATGCTTCCCCATTCTCCACAACTCAAATCATTCAAATTCATACTATCTGTATTGACATCAACATGGACTCTCCCCAGACCAAATACTTCTACTTCCCTCCACCACCCCACACTTTCCAACCACCACCTCCTCACCCCTTTAAGCCGCCACCTCCGGCAGCAAAGCCGCCCAGTCCCTCAAGGTCGCCACCGCCACCACCCCCATCTCACCCTTTTGCTCCACCACCTCCTCATGTACCACCTCCTCATGTACGCCCTCCGCCGCCACCTCATGTGCACCCTCTGCCGCCACCTCATGTGCGCCCTCCACCGCCTGCACCGTCACCAAACAACAATCCCACAGTAATAGTCATTGTGTTCATCTCATTTGGAGGTCTTTTCTTCCTTGCATTCCTTGCAGCTGCTGTCTTTTGTTGCATTAAGAGGAGAAAGAAGAAGACAGTTGAAGAAACCGACATCATTCACGTCGATGAACACAGGAAGGTCAATGAGGCTATCATAGAGGGGCCCCATGGATCTCAGGCTGTGATATTGTCAATTGAGGATGATGTGCATATTGATGAAGTGATTAAGAAGAACGAGAAGTTTGGTGAAGGTTTGCATGCTAAGTCTGCAGAGGGCAAATCAGCTGGCACCCTTGAGGGGGGAACATCTTCTTCAGATCACCACCACCTTGAACACAAGGCTAATTGATCACACGTCAATTACACGAATAATATCCCTCATCAATCTGAGCATATATTGCAAATTATTATGTAATAAGTTCGTGATTATTTTATTTTATTTCTCTTGCTCTTAAGAATAAAAGTTGCAGCCCAGCAGCAACTGAAAAAATTAATAAAACTTGCAACTAAACAGTGTCTTATTTCTTTATAAGGTGTTTGATTGACTCAAATTAATTTTAATTGTTAAAATATTGATTAAATGATTAAATTTACCTCTTCTTATTAGCTTAAATTTTTAGGACAATTGGTAGTTTAATATGGTATCGGAGCAGATGTCCTGAGTTCGAATCTTGTCTCCATCATTCACCTTTCTTTTCAATTAAATATTTTACGTGTTGGACATAACCTATTAAAAATGAGTATGAGCCCACACGTGATGGAGAGTCTTAAAGTATGATTAAATGATTAAATTTATCTCTTCCTATCTCCTTAGCGAGAAATTCTCTTTGGTCCTCCCAAATGTCTTGTGGCTTTTAAAATCAGTATTAAATTTGAAATGATTTTTTATTGAATTTTGATCCAATGATAATTTTAAAATCACCTAACATTGGGAGGACACAAGGAAGATAGCCAGGGGCAGAGTATCATAATAATAGCTAATCCATATGCATCTACCAAATTCATCCTTAAGACCACCCAAAAAAACAAATCAATTTCTAAACTTCAGAGAGGCTATAGACCCTATTAACTAAGGCTTCAAACAGACTGTTATACTCCTCTACTGAACCCATTTGCCTTAATTTTGTGAAAGATTTCGTAGGCTCATCATAGCACTTGGCCCAAATCTAACTTGCATGGCTCTCACAAAAGTATTCCAATCACTAAAGCCTCCACTTTTTTCTCCCTTCTTGAAACCAAGTTAAGGGCTTTAGGCTTATTACCTTCCATAATTCTTTGATGGGGGAGTGTATTATGATAATTGAAAAATTGGGTTGCCTTTTAACTCCACCCAAAACGATCTAATCTTCCCCATCAAACCTGAGCAATCCCAAGTGGATTGATCTGGCCGGTTTAAATCCCTCCATCCAAAAAACAGCTCAATTTCCTGGTTTAAATTCAAAGTAATTTTTTTTTTTTTTTAACCAATCATCCACTTTATTAAATTGATGAGTTAGCTAAATTATGTGAATGTAAATAAATAATTTTTACTTTATACTAACAGGAATTCACAGGGTGCATGTAAGAATCATCTGTAGAGTACAAACATGGCTATATTTGTTGCACCCAACAAAGACTGGTGCAACCCAAATTTTGGTTTGACCAACCTGACCAAATCCCAACGACCCTGATGCATGTTTAAGATGGCTCGAATCAAAAATACTTTGAGCCTTTAAATCGATAAATAATCTGCTTCCCCTTTCTTTGACAAAATGAAAAATAAAAATACAGTATTTAAAACTGCCTATATTTATACTTTTTTGTATATTTTTATATTTTTTTCATATGGACATGTGGGTGAAATATTTAATGACTTTGTCCATAAATATAAGCCGATAATGAGAATACAGAATCACCTAAAAATAGAGGTATCTTAAAAGCTTATCCAATGATCCTGCAACATATGGAATTTTAACACGTGGTTAATATTTTATTTTGTTTTATCTAATAATTTATATAATGTCACATAATAAATATATTGTCGTGTCATTTAAAAAAATTTCAATAACGTGGCTTGCCTATGCTCCGGGGCTACTTTTGTTAAAAATTTTGTTATCTATATTTTGTTTTCTCTTTCTCAAAACACAAAATAATTCAAACATAAAACATTCTTAATATAAGAAAACATAATAAAAACACTTTTTCAAACTATAAATAAAATGTTTTATTTATTATGATGTAACAAAAAGGGTGAAAATAATATATTATGAATAAATTGTGAAAAAACAAAAATCATACCGTATGATTCAAACGCAAAACGCATTATTTAATTTTAAATTATTAGAATGAAAGTTACTAATTTTTATATGAGATGTATTTGACGTGATTCTTTTTTTTTTGTCTTTTTTTTTTAAAAGAAATTCACCTTAATAACACAGAATATTGATGCTACCAAAAGAAATGCGGTGTCAATTAGCAATCGCGAGAAACCCACAGAATCACACATAAATATCTCTCCCAGCCTGGCAAAACCACTGCACCCCTTGTTTTCAAATCCACTGCATCGATTTTTCCAACTTGGTGACTTTTACTCTACTAAGTGACGGTAATGCCCTTTGCTACCTTTTACTGTATCAACTACTATGTTTTAGTATTTGAAATGGCATATGAGCAATTATGGAAAGAAGAAAGGCCAAATTATTACTCTCCCAGCATATAAATAAACTACAGCGACTGTAGGAAGCCGTGATACACTCCACTTAAGCACAAATAGCACCAAACCAAAATAGCCATGCAGGCCACACAGTGCTTCAACTTGTGCTCCCAAAGTCATGCATGGAACCCGCGTGGCCAAATTCCGACCCTCCACCGCCTCAGGCCACGAGCCGCCGCCTCGGTCGTCAGATTCCCACCACCAATCTCTGCCGTGGCAACACCTCTGAGGCACCAAAAGACCCACTCAATGCCACCTGAAAAGGCGGAAGTGTTCAAGTCGCTGGAGGGCTGGGCCTCCCAGCGTGTCCTGCCACTCCTGAAGCCCGTGGAACAATGCTGGCAACCCCACAGCATGCTCCCTGACCCCACACTCCCATCCGATGATTTCTTCGATCAGGTGCGGGCCCTACGCGATCGGACGGCCGAGCTGCCCGACGACTACTTTGTGGTGCTGGTGGGTGATATGATCACGGAGGACGCGCTGCCCACGTACCAGACCATGATCAACACGCTTGATGGTGTCAGGGATGAGACCGGGGCCAGCACCAGCCCGTGGGCTGTGTGGACTCGGGCCTGGACCGCTGAGGAGAACAGGCACGGGGATTTGCTTAGGACGTATTTGTACCTCTCGGGTCGGGTTGATATGCTACTGATTGAGAGGACCGTGCAGTATTTGATTGGAGCGGGCATGGTGAATATATACATATATTATATATAATAAGCATAATTTTTTTTTTTCTTTTTATTCAGATGAATAATTTATTGAACATTTTTGTTTAAGAGACAAGTTTTTGGATAATAGCGCACATCGTGTGTTGACAGGATCCAAGGACGGAAAACAACCCGTACTTGGGCTACGTGTACACGTCGTTCCAGGAGCGAGCCACGTTCGTTTCGCACGGCAACACGGCTCGGCTGGCGAAGGAGGGCGGTGATCCCGTGCTGGCGCGCATATGCGGCACCATTGCATCGGACGAGAAGCGCCACGAGAACGCCTACGCCATGATAGTCGAGAAGCTACTGGAGGTGGACCCCACGGGGGCGATGCTGGCCATCGCGGACATGATGCGCAAGAAGATCACCATGCCGGCCCACCTGATGTTCGACGGGCAGGACCCACGCCTCTTCGAGCACTTCTCGGCAGTGGCCCAGCGCCTGGGCGTGTATACTGCGGACGACTATTCTGATATTTTGGAGTTTCTGGTCGGACGGTGGGGATTGCAGAAGCTGGAGGGGTTGTCCGGCGAGGGAAAACGCGCGCAGGACTTTGTGTGCGGGTTAGCGCCGAGGATTAGGCGGCTGCAGGAGCGTGCCGATGAGGTGGCAAGGAAGATGGAGCCGCGTGGCGTCAAGTTTAGCTGGATTTTCAATAGGGAGGTCAAATTGTAAATTTTTTTTTTTTGAAAAAAAAAAAAAAAAGAAGAAGAAGTTGAAAGTTTGTGCACGTTGTCATTTATTATTAGTTAGTGAAATTAAATTTTCTCCAAAAGGTGTGTTCTTCACCTTTTTTTTTTTCGACAACAAAACATTCTTATATAAATGAGAGCCAAAGGGTGGCTGAGCTAGAATTTTAGTTTGGGTATTTTTTTTTTTTTTTTCTCTTTTTTAATGAATGAGAAAAAAGAAAAGAAAAGTAAAGTTAAACAAAAAATTATATTTTGTAAAATTCATCTATGCCACAAGATATTTAGTTTCAACAAATAAAATATTTTGTGTCCAGCTACGAATAATCGTTTTATGTAGAATTTAACTTGAGCAAAATAAAATTTTACTTTATTTTAAACATTCTGAAAAATAATTTTTGTACACATATATGATACTTTTACAATAAAGTGTATTATCCATATTTCTTCATTTTTTTTTTTGGATTTTTCTAGAAAAAAAAAAAAAAAACTTCAATCATGGCTCGATAGTAATTGATTTTTTAAGAGTTCAAATCCCTAATAAATTTTCATTCAATTCACATAAAACTTTAAAAATCCTAAGAGAATAATACGATGTTTATACGTCGATCTAGAAATACTCTTACAAAGAGTTAGGACATCCTTAATTCTTAAAAATTAGTTTCGTTTTTATAATATTTTTTTATAAGTTTAAACTTTTAAATAATTGGTGATTAAACATAGTATAAAATAAAAATATTAAAACTTTATAATTTATTTTCTATTTCTGGTAGATATAGTTTCGCAGCTTTCGCTTGTTGAAAAAAGGTTAGAATTACTCCAAGTACTACATAAATAGGATGTAAGGCTTTTTAAGCTACTAAATAAAATTAGGAAAATGTATCTAAAATAAAATAAAAAAAAATTAGGAAGATGAATATTTTAAGAGCACCCACTGCACAGCAACTACTGCTTTTTAATTAAAAAAAAACAAAAGCCTATGAAGTTGTGCGGTGCTTTGTCGCTTCACTTGTCATTTTCACAAAGCAAAGTTAAAGTAGGTGCAGATTTTTAAACAAAAAAAAATGGTAAAACAAAGTCGGCAAAGTTTTCAAGTCGTGCGTGCCTCTCTACCTTTTAGTTAAACGGTGCGTTTTTAATTTTTTTTTAAAAAAAACAAAGCTTAAACGGTGCATTTTGAAAAAAATAAAAAATAAATAAATAAAACTATTACCGGTAAGAAAGAGGTCGTAATTTGGACTTAAGAAGGGTTAATTTCTCTTAAAACTTGTTATTTCGAAACTTTTTACTAGGGCATTTGGACTCAGAGCCATTACTTGCTAACCAGTTTGAGGCTCTCTAGTCCTTTTATGCAAGGATTAGGAAGAGATCGGGAAGAGTAAGGAATGAAGAGGAAAGGAGATGCCCTGTGAATACATTTGCAGAAACAAGCTTCATAATCACAAAAGAAAACATAAAGATTCCCATAATACGAGACAAACTGGAAAATATTATTGAAAAAGGCAAAGGGAAACTTATGTGAAATTTCATTTATACATAAAACTGCTTGTTCTCTCTGCACAAATCATAAACCACACTACAAAATCTTTTTATTAAAAGTCCCCATCACGCCAAAAAGAAAAGCCCTCTTCCCATCACTTGCACAATCTCCCTAGTGTTTTAAGCACCCATGGTGATAATGCACCGGATAGACTTCCCCTGAAGCATGAGGTCAAAGGCTTTGTTGATCTCCGAGAAAGGGACTGAGTGAGTGATAAATTTCTCCAGTTCCAGCTCCTGCAACATCAGCAGATTAGATTAGCCATTCCAGTTGCTTATAAAAAAGATGTATGTAAATGAGAATTGTTAATCAATTAGTATGTTTGTTCATCTAAGTCACCGCAAAAGTTGTTAAACAGAAACAAAAGCTTACCTTGTTCATGTACTTTTCCACGACGCCGGGAATATCAGTACGGGGCTTGTAGTTGCCAAAGAAGGTACCCTTCAGAGTCCTCTCATTCAACAAGTTCATAGGATGAGTCTTGAATGCATCATCTTTACTTGGTACTCCAACAAGTACTGCAACACCCCAACCCTGAAAAGAAGCAAATTTTAGTTTCAAAAGGAAACGTAATTGGATAATTGGAACTTCTAAGAAATTTGTTTAGTGATTACATCATGAACGCATTCAAATGCCGAGATCATGGCCTGGACGCTTCCAGTACATTCAACAGCCCGATCCACTCCACCGTCGGTCATCTCAGCAAGCACCTGACAATCGAAATTCAAATGTTAAACAGAGACAAGTGTCTGTAATCAGAACTTAGATATAATTGAGAAGTCAAAACCCAGATTAGCTTCAACAGAATGAGAAGTGTAATTTCATGCACCAAAACAAGTTTTTTCATGCTAGTCTTGGCTTTGATTTCAGCAAAGGAAAAAGCAAAATGAAAAAGAAAAGAAGCAATTGAGAAAACCCCCAAAATTCATGCTTGCCATGCCAACTGATTGATTACAGAAAAGCAACACTCATGATGTGTTGAACTAACCTCTTGAACAGGCTTGTCATGATCTTTTGGATTCACAAATTCAGTGACACCAAACTTCTTGGCTGTCAAAGAGATTAAGAATATACCATCGTCAATACATAAAATAGCAACTTAATAAGATTATGAAACCAAAGCAAAGTATCTATCCTTGAATGTGTGTGTGCATATACATATATATATATTCAGCATATTGACTCACCTTCCTCGAAACGAGCAGGGTTCAGATCAACACCAATGATTCTTGAAGCCCCAGCAATTCTTGCCCCTTCAGCAGCCTAAATATCAGCACAAGAGAAAATTAAACATTACAATCCTTTTGAAGTTGACAAAAGCAATAAAACATATAAACAACAAGAACTCACAGCAAGGCCAACAGCACCCAATCCAAAGACGGCTACAGATTGACCCTTTTTGGGTTTTGCAACATTCAAAGTGGCACCAAGACCTTTCAAGCATAAAACCAAATATATCAATGGAAACTGAAAATTAGTGAGAATAAATCACTGTATCATTACTATTATACAAATGCAGAGAACTCCTCCTAACCTGTGGATATTCCGCAACTAAGAATACAAACTTTGTCTAATGGGGCGGCAGGGTTGATCTTCGCGAGGCAGCCGACATGGATAACAGTGTATTCACTAAATGTGGAGGTGCCAACAAAGTGGTAAATGGGCTTTCCATTTATTGAGAATCTCGTCTTGCCATCATTAAGCATAACACCCCTGTCAGTATTAATCCTGAGGAGGTCACACATGTTGCTCTCCTCCGACTTACAGTGGCGACACTCCTTGCACTCCCCAGTGAAGACAGGGAGAACATGATCCCCTGGTTTAACATCAGTTACGCCCTCGCCTACACTCTCCACAATTCTAAGCCACAAAAAAGAATATAGTAAGTACTAAAAACTAGTTTTTTTTTTCAAATTCTTAGGCATTTTAATTCACAAAGGAATTCAACAACTGACCAAGTTTACTATAGGAAATAAAATTCGTATCACTGAGAATGCATTATATTTAATTACTCAAAGACCGTACTGAAAAGAATACTCTTCAAAATTTAGAGGTATACATACCCTCCAGCTTCATGACCAAATATGCGAGGAAACAATGGCGTCTGCCCCTGCAATACAAAGGAACGTTTGAGTTTTAACTACAAAGTGATCCAAACGTAATTGTTCTCTAGTTTCCTTTTTCTAAAATTTTGTAAACAAGTTTTCAAAAATTCCAAAACGAAAAAAACATGAAACGTTTCCAAACGGTTATTTTCAGTATCCCCTTGCCTTGGCTTCCCAGAAGTAAACATCAGTGTGGCAAAGGGAGGTGAAGAGGATCTTCACGCGGACTTCGTTTGCCTGAGGTGGTGTCACCTCCACTTCTTCAATCACCAATGGCTTCCCAGCCTCCCATGCCACCGCGGCTACAGGAAACGCATACCCAGTTAGGGGATTAATCCAAACAAAACATCAAAATACCGAAATTCCAAGAATGATACAAGGAAGAGGCGTCTTAGAAGTTTTCTAATCAAGAGCAGAGAGAGAAACATATAAAAGAGATTTTCTAGAAGTTTCCGCGTGCAGTGTTAATCAGAAGAAAAAAAAATTATTTTTTTAATATAATATCTTTCAACGATCACAAAGCCGATCACAACCCAAAAACACCATTTTCTCGGTAATCGAAAAAAAAAATTAAGATTATTCTGAAAACATTCAACAGAAAGACCAGAATGCTACACACACACACACACACAAAAAAAAAAAAAACCAGAATGCCCGAGTTTAAATTTTAAAAGAGAAAAAGAAGGAAAAATAAGGCCATGCATCTGAAACAATCTGGATATTTAATTTACAAAATGACAAAGACTAAAACCCAGGAAATTTCAAACACTAAAACCACGAGCCAGCAAATGAAAAGGAAGCAAAAAACATATGCTAAAAATAGTGACAAATGATCCCCAAAACCACCATGCAACAGTATTGAGCCAACCCCGAATCAGAAACAGAGAACCCAGTAAAACTAAGATCCTAAAGCAGAAAAGAGCTGGTGGCGATGGCGGCTCACCTTTGCACTTAATAACCTGACCGGCTGTGCTCGACATGGGTATCTCAGACGATGATGATGATGATCGGTCTCTTTGTTTTGATTGTGAAAGACGCGTGTCTGTGTCTGTGTCAGTGAGAGGAGGAGAGGTAATCGCCAAGAATTTCAACTTGATGAACAAGTATAATTAATTCCATGTGCTAGCTAGCTGTTAAGCAAAAAGCTGAAAATGTGAAATCAAGTACGGTTTAACTGGAGCTATGATCGGACCGGGGAGGAAAAGGCCATTCGACAGGGAGATTAAGAAATAGCAGGGGCTTGGTTGGATGAAGCCGGTGGCGGTGAGTTTCTCATTTTTCCATGGAAAACAAAGTTAGTGTATATATACCTTGAAAATCAGACTTTATGGAGAGAACGGGGAAGCAAAAACGCCCGGTTTGGGTGTGAATCCTTCTTCTTTGAATTGGGCTTGCTTGATCTCTTCTCCTTTGGGAACCTTGATGGGTTGCAGTTGCAGATATTATATGCCTTACAGCAAGTGACTCCATAGCTGCCTGCACCTAAGACGACAACGCACGGTTTTTGTTAAAAAAAAAAAAAATATATATATATATATATATATATCTTCTTGGCAAGAGAGGACTATAATAGTCATAAAAAAACAGGTGTTTCGGGGATACTTTCCGGAGCTACTCTCCTTTTCCTTTAATTTACCTGCCGTTGTGCATGAGACAAGAGTCATAAGATGCCAAAACGTACTGTTGGTGATTTGTCTTAGCCAATAGCTAACAATGACTGAATATTAATAAATTAACATAAAGATATGTCATATGTCGTAGACTTAATAAAATCAAGACCTCTGTTATCGTTAAATTTTCTTTTTTGAGTTTATTGGAAGAACAAGCACAAGCTACCAAATGAGGCGGTGTCAATTAATTAGCGGCTGATCAGTTGTAAACTTCTTTTTTTTTTTTTTTTTTAAAACAAAATAATCTCTAATTCTTCATTCATCAAAATATATAGGAGCTGTTTGACAATCAATAGTAAAATTTTCAATTCCCATTCCACTTCTCTAAAAAAATCTAATAAAAAACATTCTAATTTTTTTACACTTTTTACATCACATCAATAATTTTTTATTACTATTCAAATAAAAACTCACTACAAAATAAAACTTTTTTACTTTTCTATAAAACATTCACAAATTTTATATCGCATCAATCACTTCTACTACTATTCAAATAAATATTTCATTTCACAATTACTTACCAAACAGCTCCATAGTGATCCCACAAAACAAAAAGAATCTAGGGAGAAACTGCTTTCCTAAAAACAATGGTGGAGATACAAGAAGGAATATCATCCCACAACAACACATTAATTTTATTACAAATAGCTTCTTTGGCAAGACAATGGGCTGCCGAATTCTTCTCCCAGGGAGGGTAAATAAACTGACTGGACCCTAGCCCAAGTTTTTCCTTATTGATGCTCTCTGTGAAATGGCCGGAGTTAGAGAGGTAGGGGGGTTTAAATTAATCTCTGACACTACCTGTTTTGCATCCCCTTCAAAAATGACATCCAAAAAACCGATTTCCTTCCTGAACAGCACAGCTCCAAGGGCTACAATGGATTCTGCAATCTTTGCCTGCACCTTCAATTTATAAACAATGCTCCGAGCACCCAAGAAGAAACCCATATGATCCCGAGCAATAATCCCCACACCAACATATCCCTGCTGAGCATCTGGAGCTGCATCAAAATTAATCTTAACAACACTTGGTGGGGGCAGGCGCCATGCTTCAAAATGAAGATTTTGTCCCAGATGACCCAAACTCGGTTCCCTTATTATTTCCAACTGCTTGCTCATCCGGAAATCTTCCAAAGACTTCAAAGCTCCTTTATAAGTTTCATCTGGATGCTGAAATTGGCCCTAAAAAATAAGCTTATTTCTACGAAACCATATTGCTCGTGCCACCACAATCATAAGCTCGACAATCTCTCTAGGGAACTGTTGCAAACATTTGGCAAAAAGTTCCCTAAAAGAAGAAACTACACAGCTGCACTTGTGGAAATAAGATAAATGGGATCCCCACACATCTTGGGCTGCTGGGCAAGCCCAAACAGCATGAATTAAATTTTCTTCAGCAGTTTCACACCAAGGACATGTAGCTACCTCCACAACCTTTCTTCTCCTTAAATTAGCACCAGTAGGCAGCACCTCATGGTAAGCTCTCCATGCAAAGTTCTTCACTGCATACGACACTATCAAAGCCCATAGAGATTTCCAAACATCCTGATCCTCGCTTGATGTAGAGCTTTGAGCGGCCATGTTATCTCGCAATTCTTTCCCCAAATGGTAGGCACTACACACAGTAAACACCCAATTTGTCGTTCCTCGCCAAATTAGCCGATCCGGTGGTTGGAGGGGATAAAGAGGAATATTAGAAATGACAAGAGCTTCTTCATGTTGAAACACCTCCTGGAGTAGCTCAGAATTCCAATTTTTAGTGAGTGGGTCAATAAGAGAAGCCACCAATGAATTACAATCCATAGACTGGGGGCAAGTTTGGACTTTGAAGGTGTGAGGTGTGGGGAGCCAATGATCCCCCCAAATCTTAATAATTTTTCTGTCTCCTACCCTCCAGATTAAGCCTTGTGATAACAACTCCTTGGCTTGCCAAATGCTCCTCCAAACATATGAATGACGGTTTCCTAGAGCAACTCCTAAAAAATCCCCACTTGGGTAGTACTTAGCTTTAAAAATTTGTGCGGTAAGAGAAGTTGGGTTTTGGAGAAACCTCCACCCTTGCTTTGCCAACATAGCCTTGTTAAACAGCACTAAATCCCGAAAACCCATACCACCCACAGATTTGGAACGCCCAATTTTCTCCCAACACATCCAGTGGATCTTAGAATTTTTATTCATATGTTGCTACTAAAAATTTTGCATCAAGTTGTTAATATCTTTACAAAGCGAGATAGGGAGTTGAAACACACCCATACAGTAGGTCGGGATAGCCTAGATCACGGATTTCAAAAGCACCTCTTTGCCAGCTTGAGATAGAAACTGAAACTTCCAGTTGCTAATCTTCTTCCATACCTTGTCTTTGACATAACTAAAAGCATGTTCCATGGATCGGCCCACAAAAGAAGGGAGCCCGAGATAAGTTTCAATCCGGTGAGATTCGGACAGCCCTGATAGTCTCAAAATTTTCTGCTTCCGCTCCAAGCTAGTGTTGCATCTAAAGAAGAGAGAAGTCTTTTGGAGATTTAGCTTTTGCCCCGATCCCTTCTCGTAAACTCTCAGTATTCTCATGATTCTTCTTCATTCTACTGAGTTGGCCTTGCAGAAAAGAATACTATCATCTGCGAAAAACAAGTGACTTAACCTTGGACCCCTACGGGAGGTGGGAATACCAGTAATCGCTCCATTTCTTTCTACCTGCTGAAGTAGAGCACTAAAAGCTTCTCCACAAAGTAAAAAAAAGGTAAAGGAAAATAGGGTCCCCTTGACGAATGCCTCTTGATGGCTGGATATCTTCGACTGGGCATCTGCTTATGAGAATAGAGTAAGATACAGATCGAACACATACCATAATCCACCGAATTCATTGTTTTGCAAAACCCAATCGTTTAATGACAGCCTCCAAAAACGGCCACTCAATGCGATCATACGCTTTGCTCATATCGAGTTTAAAACCCATGAAGCCCGTTTTACTCCACATTCTAGTTTGCATGGTATGTTGTTTCTAAAAGGCCGCCAGAATATTGTTTGTAATAAGCCTGCCTGGAATGAAAGCGCTTTGGGCACAAGAGATAATATCAAGTAAAACCAATTTCAGCCTATTGGCCAAAACTTTGGAAATTAACTTATACAGAACATTACAGAAACTTATTGGTCTAAAATCTAAGACCGATTCAGGGTGCTCTTTCTTTGGGATTAAAGCAATATGAGTTTTATTAATTGCTCTATCCAAGGAACCAGAATGGAAAAAATGTAGTACAACTGAGCATACCTCATTATGAATTATAGCCCAATTCTGGTGGTAGAAACTAGTCGAATATCCGTCCGGACCTGGCATTTTTAGCGGGGCCATTTGCTGCAAAGCCACTCTAATATCTTCCATAGTGATATCTGCTAGAAGAAGTTGATTCATCTTAGGAGTGACCTTGCAGTCGAGGGCACCTAGACAACCCTCAATATCTAGGTCAAACCCTGCTTTAAATAAGTTTGAGAAATAGGCAATAAAAGCAGCTTCTATATCTTCTTTGCTTTCACAGAACCGGCCCCCCTCATCCTTGATCATCTCTATTTGATGCCAGTGTTGCTTTTGATTTGCACATTCATGAAAATATTTAGCATTTTGGTCCCCATAATGCAACCAATTCTCCTTTGCTCTTTAACGCCAGTGTAAATCTTCCTATTGCAAAAAAGAATTCAACTCCTCCTTCACGTGAAGCTCCTTATCTAGCAAAACTGAGTTTTCCTCCTTTTGGATTGAGTGGAGCTCTAGGGTCTTCTTTTGAATCTGTGCCGCAATGTTATTGTTTGTTTTCCTCACCCATTATTGTAAAACCTTCATGCATCCTTTTATAGTGCTGGTGATTGTCTTTCAAGGATGGTCCCCTCTATGCTTAACCTGCCAAGCCTGTTTAAACACATTGCTAAAATCTGGCCTTTTGGACCAACTGGCTTCATACTGAAAAGTGTTGTATTTTTTCCACTTGACAACAGAGGACTTAGATAAATGTACCAGGAGTAGATGATGATCCGAGACTACTCTGGCTAGCACTTCCACCTTAACCGTACTGAAATGTTGAATCCATTCGGCATTGGCAACCGCCCTATCCAGCCGTTCCCTAGAAAGATCCTCACCATATCTCCCATTGCACCATGTGTATTTAGGGCCAGAAAAACCCAGATCAGCTAGATTACAATCATCCAAGGCCGACTGAAATGCTTTCATTTGTTGATAAGGACGGATGGAACTGCTGGTCTTTTCCGAGGATACTAGAATTTCATTGAAGTCCCCAACACACAACCAGGGATAGGCTCCATTTTGGATAGAAAATGAAGGAGATTCCAAGCTTCTTCCCTCTTAGCAACTTCTGGATGGCCATAAAAGCACGTGACTTTCCAGACAGGTTCATTATCTCCTTTTTGTATCACAACATTGATATGGCAACGGCTGTAATTTTGGATTTCTAACCGAACCTCAAACTTTCATAGCAGCAAAAGGCCTCCACTACGCCCTTTACAATCCACCGCGAAACACCTGTCAAACCCCAACTTCCTCCTAATATAGTCCACTTTATTCTGCAGCATCCTGGTTTCCATAAGAAACACAAGATGGGGTTTCTTGTTTCTCACCAAATTGGTGAGAACTTGAACTATCCAGGGGTTCCCAAGCCCCCGGCAGTTCTGACTTAGTATCATCATGGCAAAGGGTGAGGCTGCATGGCAGCCACCGCTGAAGACCTTGAAGCATTTGGTGTTGAGAGAAAAGAAGATCTACCTCTCTTTGAAGTCGACTGCTCACCGGAAGAAACATGCTCCCCTGCCCCTCAAGTTTTTACTCCTCCTGGATTCACTTCCAGCTGGGTTGTCTCCTGTTGCCCCTCTCTTGTGCATTTCTTTCAATTACTAGTACGACCATGCCCAGATGAAGCTTTTTGAATCGGACCCTGAGTTAAAGAAGATGTTACTAGAACAATCGAGCTCTATGTGGAAATGTTCACTGGGTCCTCTGTCCAGGTGACAGGAGAGGTATTAGATGGACAGTCATGGCCCATTTTCAGCTTAGTAATTGGCCCCCCTTCACCACGTGGAAAAAACATTTGAGTGTGTGGGTCTTTTTCCAGCTGGAGGTCCGGATCCTCTAAATTTAATTCTTCATACACCATTTTCCCCAATTTTGAATCCCAGCTGCCCACGTGTCTCTTAGGGATCACTCCTTATTTAATATCTGCTACTTTGGTGGGATCGGAACCCTTGACTTTCCCCACCTCCTCATTACTCGCATGAAAATCTTTCCTCTTTTGCCCAGACGTTTCCATTACAGACAAATGCTCTTTCCCCCTTCCTTTTCTTGCCATTGTAGTTATGGGAGTTAATGATTTGGCACCATATTCCTTACCGTTAGCATACTGATCGTCATCCATAATCAGGCCAGGGCATATCAACCTAGATTGTTCCTGGGTGGAAACTTTTGAAACAGGCCCTGAATTCGCAGCCGTTACCTTAGTAATGACTGCATCTCGAGATTTTCGGTAACCTCCAGAAACGGGTTCCTCCATCAAAGCTCCATCTATGTCATGACCGGAACTCTCCTCGCCGTCGGGTCTGGTTGTTTCTCCGACTGTGTTCTCCGCTCCTGCATCAGTGGGGGACTGTGGAGCCCTCCATGCATATCCTCCTTCTCTTCGACGGCCAAATCTAGTTTCATCAATTGGACCCCTCCTAGCGGTATTTGAGACCCGTAACCAATTACCATACGGGTAATCTTCCTCCCCACCATGCGGCCAGCGACATCCAAGCTTGCTGCATCCTAATGGACCATGCTTAATCACTCCACACATGAAGCAGAACCGCGGCAATTTTTCATACTTGAAAGGGATCCAGATGGACCGGTTTTGAATGTGTAACATTCGACCCCTTGGAAGGGGTTTGGTAAGATCAAGCCAAACCTTCACCCTAAGATACTCCCCCCATCCTGTCTCTCCCTCCATAACGTCTACATCCTCAACCTTCCCCACTGAAGCCCCCATCTTGAAACTAACTTCACGTCCCATGCATGCAAGAGGCAGCTTATACATGCATATCCAAAAGGCAGCACTATCAAAATTTATGTTGGCCAGAGACATTAAACCATCGAACTCTACTAATGAGATCAGATATCCATCAAACAACCAGGGCCGTCCTTCCATAATTCTTATTTTTTTGAGAGGGGGATTATGAAACTTGTAAGGAATTCGAAAATAAGGATGTATGAGAGATATATTGGAATATGGAATTGGATTGATAAAATGGGTTGCAAATAAAATCAAAGCAACAAAATAAATTTGATTTTCATTCTCTCAATTCATCTGAAACCAAATCTCTTTTTCTCTCGCCCCTTTCTTCTCCCTCACTGAAACCCTAATCTTACCCCTCTGTTGACCAATGTTTTTATTCTCACACACGACCGTTATGCCCCTTTGTCTCTTCTTTTGCTGGAATGATAGGATCCCCAAAAATATCTTCATAATATTCCCATGATATTTTTCATAATAGTCTCCATAATTATTGCGATCTCCTTATTTTAGGCATTATTCTTTATTATTATTATTATTATTTCTAGAATAAGCTGCAATACTCAATATATAATGTAGATATTGTACGGCAATTCAAGGAGTGAAAGCATCTATTGCTTTAAGCATAATTGACATTGTTGGGTATATATACCATTGTGCGAACAAGTACCATAGCCTCAATTCAAGGAGTGAAAGCATCTATTGCTTAAAGTCCTTTTATGGAAGGATTTAGGAAGAGTTCGGGAAGAAAAAGGAATAAAGCGGAAAGGAGATGCCTTATGGATACATTTGAATAAACAAGCTTCATAATCTCAAAAGAAAACATAAAGATTCCCATAATAAGAGACAAACTGGAAAATATTATTGAAAAAGGCAACGGCAAACATATGTGAAATTTCATTTATACATAAAACTGCTTGTTCTCTCTGCAAAAATCATAAACCACACTACAAAATCTTTTATTAAAAGTCCCCATCACGCCAAAAAGAAAAGCCCTCTTCCCTTCAAATGGAGAGAATTACATTTCAAATGGAGAGGATCCAAATTGCTCTTCCCATAATTGCACAATCTCCCTAGTGATTTAAGCACCCATGGTGATAATGCAGCGGATAGACTTCCCATGAAGCATGAGGTCAAAGGCTTTGTTGATCTCCGAGAAAGGGACTGAGTGAGTGATAAATTTCTCCAGTTCCAGCTCCTGCAACATCAACAGATTAGCCATTCCACTTGCTTATAAAAAATATGTATGTAAATGAGAATTGTTAATCAATTAGTATGGTTGTTCATCCAAGTCACCGCAAAAGTTGTTAAACAGAAACAAAAGCTTACCTTGTTCATGTACTTTTCCACGACCCCAGGAATATCAGTGCGGGGCTTGTAGTTTCCAAAGAAGGTACCCTTCAGAGTCCTCTCATTCAACAAGTTCATAGGATGAGTCTTGAATGCATCATCTTTACTTGGTACTCCAACAAGTACTGCAACACCCCAACCCTGAGAAGAAACAAATTTTAGTTTTGAAGCAAACGTAATTGGATAATTGGAACTTCTAAGAAATTTGTTTAGTGATTACATCATGAACGCATTCAAATGCTGAGATCATGGCCTGGATGCTTCCAGTACATTCAACAGCCCGATCCACTCCACCGTCGGTCATCTCAGCAAGCACCTGTCAATCGAAATTCAAATGTTAAACAGAGACAAGGTGTCTGTAATCAGAACTTAGATATAATTGAGAAATCAAAACCCAGATTAGCTTCAACAGAATGAGAAGTGTAATTTCATACACCAAAACAGGTTTTTTCATGCTAGTCTTGGCTTTGATTTCAGCAAAGGAAAAAGCAAAATGAAAAAGAAAAGAAGCTAATGAGAAAACCCCCAAAATTCATGCTTGCCATGCCAACTGATTGATTACAGAACAGTAACACTCATGATGTGTTGAACTAACCTCTTGAACAGGCTTGTCATGATCTTTTGGATTCACAAATTCGGTGACACCAAACTTCTTGGCTGTCAAATAGATTAAGAATATACCATCGTCAATACATAAAATAGCAACTTAATAAGATAAAGAAAACAAAGCAAAGTATCTATCCTCGAATGTGTGTGCGCATATACATATATGCAGCATATTGACTCACCTTCCTCGAAACGAGCAGGGTTCAGATCAACACCAATGATTCTTGAAGCCCCAGCAATTCTTGCCCCTTCAGCAGCCTAAATATCAGCACAAGAGAAAATTAAACATTACAATCCTTTTGAAGTTGACAAAAGCAATAAAACATTAAACAAGAAGAAAAACTCACAGCAAGGCCAACAGCACCCAATCCAAAGACGGCTACAGATTGACCCTTTTTGGGTTTTGCAACATTCAAAGTGGCACCAAGACCTTTCAAGCATAAAACCAAATATATCAATGGAAACTTAAAATTAGTGAGAATAAATCACTGTATCATTACTACTATTATACAAATGCAGAGAACTCCTCCTAACCTGTGGATATTCCGCAACTAAGAACACAAACTTTGTCTAATGGGGCGGCAGGGTTGATCTTCGCGAGGCAGCCGACATGGATAACAGTGTATTCACTAAATGTGGAGGTGCCAACAAAGTGGTAAATAGGCTTTCCATTTATGGAGAACCTCGTCTTGCCATCATTAAGCATAACGCCTCTGTCAGTATTAATCCTGAGGAGGTCACACATGTTGCTCTCCTCCGACTTACAGTGGCGACACTCCTTGCACTCCCCAGTGAAGACAGGGAGAACATGGTCCCCTAGTTTGAGATCGGTTACGCCCTCGCCTACACTCTCCACAATTCTAAGCCACAAAAATATATATATATATATATATATATATAGTAAGTACTTTTTTTTTTTGATAAGTAAGAAAAAATATAGTAAGTACTAAAAACTAGTTTTTTCTAAAATTCTTAGGCATTTTGATTCACAAAGGAATTCAACAACTGACCAAGTTTACTATAGGAAATAAAATTCGTATCACTGAGAATGCATTATATTTAATTACTCAAAGACCGAACTGAAAATAATACTCTTCAAAATTTAGAGGTATACATACCCTCCAGCTTCATGACCAAATATGCGAGGAAACAATGGCGTCTGCCCCTGCAATACAAAGGAACGTTTGAGTTTTAACTACAAAATGATCCAAACGTAATTGTTCTCTAGTTTCCTTTTTCTAAAATTTTGTAAACAAGTTTTCAAAAATTCCAAAACGAAAAAAACATGAAACGTTTCCAAACGGTTATTTTCAGTATCCCCTTGCCTTGGCTTCCCAGAAGTAAACATCAGTGTGGCAAAGGGAGGTGAAGAGGATCTTCACGCGGACTTCGTTTGCCTGAGGTGGTGCCACCTCCACTTCTTCAATCACCAATGGCTTCCCAGCCTCCCATGCCACCGCGGCTACAGGAAACGCATACCCAGTTAGGGGATTAATCCAAACAAAACATCAAAATTCCAAGAATGATACAAGGAAGAGGCGTCTAGATGTTTTCCAACCAAGAGCAGAGAGAGAAACATATAAGAGATTTTCTAGAAGTTTCAGTGTGCAGACGTGCAGTGTTAATCAGAAGAAAAAAAAATCATTTTTTTAATATAATATCTTTCAACGATCACAAAGCGGATCACAACCCAAAAACAACATTTCCTCGGTAATCGAAAAAAAAAATTAAGATTATTCTGAAAACATTCAACAGAAAGACCAGCATGCTAAAAAAAAAACAGAAAGACCAGAAATGCCCAAGTTTAAATTTTAAAAGAGAAAAACAAGGAAACAAGTCCGTGCATCCGAAACAATCTGGATATTTAATTTACAAAATGACAAAGACTTAAAACCCACGAAAAGGATCAACCCAGGAAATTTCAAACACTAAAACCATGAGGAAAAAAAAAAACCTTTTTGCATTAGCTAGCAAATGAAAATGAAGCAAAAATCAACATATGCGAGAAATAGTGACAAATGATTCCCAAAACCACCATGCAATAGTATAGAGCCAACCCCAAATCAGAAACAGAGAACCCAGTCAAACTAAGATCCTATAGCAGAAAAGAGCTGGTGGCGATGGCCGCTCACCTTTGCACTTAATAACCTGACCGGCTGTGCTCGACATGGCTATCTCAGACGATGATGATGATGATCGGTCTCTTTGTTTTGATTGTGAAAGACGCGTGTCTGTGTCTTTCTCTGTGGGGGTATATTTATATATAGTGTCAGTGAGAGGAGGAGAGGTAATCGCCAAGAACTTTCAACTTCATCTGTTGAAGGTTTTTCCATTCAAAACCAGTGGTGGTTTTCAGGGGCGCCTCCGGGTTCAAGCCCAAGTGGCGACTTCGGTTTCAAACTCCTTGATTTGGCTTTTCAGAGTCAATGGTAAATTGCGGACGGATTTGTAGCTAATTTTATGAGACTAGTTTATAGAAATTAGTTAAAAACCAATTTATAACTTTTTTTTTTTGACATGAATTTATAACTAATTTATGTCTATATTTTAGAGCTTTTGTTATCACTTATTAGGATTAAGATGATATAATATTTGGTCTATCTTCAAAATTAAATAAATATTGCTTACCTTGTACTACCAATTAGATCTAAAGTTCATTTATAAAATTTTACCATATGATCATGGTTAGAAGTTAAGAATGACACTCGGTTCTTTTTTTTTTTAAGTCGGCGTTAATTCACATGGAAATGCTAAAGATGAGTCTCTCATCCTCCCTTCATCACCCTCTTTTCCTTAAAAAAAAATTGATTTTAAGAAAAAAGTTGTCTCTGATGTCACATCAGAGACAACTTTTTAATAAAAATCAATTTTTTTATTATCAAAGGGGAATGAAGGGAGGATGAGAGACTCATGTGTAGAAGGACTCTTGCCACTTTGGTCGGCTCAGCGTTGTGGTCGTAACAAAAACTGATTTCCATCTCAAGCTTCATGTATTATTTAAACCGTGTGTTTTGTTAAATACTGAGGTCTCGTTATTCTTTTGTTGATAGACC
This sequence comes from Alnus glutinosa, assembly GCF_958979055.1. Classification (NCBI taxonomy): domain Eukaryota; kingdom Viridiplantae; phylum Streptophyta; class Magnoliopsida; order Fagales; family Betulaceae; genus Alnus; species Alnus glutinosa. The sequence continues at coordinate 5,328,146 of NC_084889.1, read as the reverse complement.
TATTCTTAATTTCTTAGGCATGGGAATAACTATTTTATTTCGAGAAATATCCATTCCTCTTAAAAATAAGAAGAATAGCTATTCCTTAATAATAGACAAAGTTTTTTTGGGGGAAAAAAAATATATATATATATATTTTATCTTTTATATTTTAACCTTCCAACCCTCAAAAAATATAAAAAATAAAACATTGTTGTTGCTATGAGTCGACCACCCCAATGGGTGGGCAACCACCCACAACAAAATCTAGGGGTGGCCGCACCACTCCTGGAGTTCCTCGTGGTGGACCCCCAAGGTATTCCAGGGGTGGTGCAACCAACCCCAATGAATTTCGAGGTGGCATTGGCCAACCCTAATGCTTCCGGTTGGCGTCAGGTGTAGATAGGCCACCCCCGTTTGGCGTCAAGGAGGGCCTTGGACACCCCGGAGCCAGGATGACCTCGTGGGTCCACCACAAGATGATCTAGGGGTGATGCAGCCATCCCCATGTTTTTCTGTGGGTGGGTGGCCGACCTATGGAGTTGTGCAATTACCCACAACAAATGTTTTCTGGTTTTTGGTTTTTGAAGTTTAGTTTAGAAAAAAAAAAAAATTACGTAGGGTTTTATAGCGGTTTTTATTCAATTCCAATTATGACATATCTTTTATCATCAAACTACAAAATGTGAATAACTATTCTTGTTGGAGAAATAATTAGCTCAAAAAAGACGTGGGCCTAAGGTAGTATTGGGGGGCTTAACCCATCGGGTCGGCCCGGCCAAATCAAACCTAAGTACAAGACCATTCGTTATCTCCAAAAAGACGCATATCCCAAGTATATCAAGATAAACTTTTATCCTATCAAATATGGGATAAGGTACCTAATAGTATGGCATCAGCTGAAGAAAGTGTCCTATCCAGTTTGGACTCTACTACCCAATTTGAATTTTATGAAGATAAGATTAAAGACTATGTAATCTAGGACTCAGACTCCTAATCTGATTATGCTTCAAGCACTCCAGTAGTTTCATAACTATGAGTTGTGAGCCTATAAACAAGACTACTACGTGAGATATTTTTTACACACACATTCTCTAAGCTCTGAGATCATTGATACTCTCCAAAAAATAAATAGTTTGAACTGACTTAGGCATCGAAGTGGGCGTAGTCGACACCCCCGACTAGTTGTTTGCTATTTTGCAGATACGAAGAAATGCGAAGATACCAAGGGAGAAGACGAATCATAAGGCGACACGTCACCATACTGGAAATTGAACCAACAATTTGGCGCCATCTGTGGGAACGATGAATCATTCTTGCGAAAAAGAAATCCGTAACGGTGACTGCGCGATCAAAATTAAATCTGCAAATCTTTCTTCGTCAATGGACAAAGATCTTCAAGATTAAGGGTGCAATCCGTGTCAAGATAAAACAAAAGAAAATCTAGAATGCGAGTTGGCACAGATCTCATGGCTATTTCACGATTTGGGCTTTTCTCCGATCCCGATCAATCCACGGCTTTAGAAGAAATCAAGGGTTAGAAGAAACCATGGAGACCCAGAACCTCCAACCTTCGACGATTTCCATGGATCAAAGAGAGAGGTACAAGGGCGTGAAAGGCTCAGTCTGTGGCCAGTAGACCTGAACCAGAATTCTGAGGTGAATCCATCCACCACGATGCGCAACTCAATTCCAAATTGAGCCACAAGATTTCGAAAGGTCTGGCGCCCACGATCCAAGTAGCTAAAGGCTCAACAAAGTGCAAACAATGGGTTCGGTCTCACTGGGACGTTGGAGCCCCGAACGATCTCGAGGATTCATCCCAGAAACCCGAATAGAGCCCAGTCCCGACTATGATCCACGGGACGTCAAAGTGTTTCGGCACTTCAGGTTTTGCACAGTGGGAAGCCCCAGTAATCTGGAGATCTTCAAGTAAGGAAAGACGTCAGAAAAAGGAAGAACGGCGTGCAGAAAAGCTGAAAGTAAAGAGGCCAAACCCGGATCGGTTGGACCAAGAATTCGGATACTCTCCTCCGACCCAGTGACCACCAGTTATCGAGTCGTGGTTTCCATAGGTGAACATTAGAGAAATTGAAAGGGGCCAATCCATCGCCCAAGCTTCGTCTCAACGGTTCGGCCAACGCCCGAAACAGAGAACAAGAAGCAGTTAGGACCCCTATGCTCTAGTTTTCGCGGCTCAGAAACCGTGAACCTCCGAGACTCACCCAATCTCTGTGGGTCTTCCCTCGATGACAACCCCTACATTCACATGATGAGAGGCCGGCTCGTCCATGCCCTTTTAGAGCTCCGCCCAAGAAGTGCCTACTCGTGTATCGTCCATAAATTGGTCCCGCGGGAAAAATCGAGGTGCTTAGAGTTGATGTGTAGAAGGAATTGTATAAAGGGAAATTCTTGAAAAAACAGTTGAAGGGCAGACTTTGGAGAGATTCTCCATCAATCTAGTAGCTGGCAGAATCGAGACGCTTTCCACCGAAGCCCAAAACAAGGTCCTCAAAATTTTGGCTTTTAAAAAAGAAAAGAAAGGCCCAAAAAGAAGAAAGAGACAAGGCACATAGGAGATAGCAGTGGAAGGCAGTAATGCTTCGTGCTCTTGTGAGCATATCTAAATCCGAAGGGCTCCAGGGTCTATAGAAGGGATTTGGTCCTAGTTGCGTGAAGTGGGCCTCTGCTGGTAGGATATCTTTCATATGTTATATTATTGATTAGCAAATAAGAAGAGCACAATGTTTCGGTCCAGGAGATAAAAGCAAGAAAGTAAAGTCTGAGGCATTTTATCCCGAGGTGGCCACCCTTCCAAAAGTTAGATCCAAGGGTATTCGACCGAGGACAAAAGCTAGACCCGAGGGTGTTCTACCAAGGAGAAAAGTTAGACCCGATGGTGTTCTACCGAGATGACACATACCGAGAGTATTATTCCGATGGTACTATCCCGAGGACCCTATGCCCAAGCTTCTAGTTTCGAAGGGCACACCCCAAGGACCCCTCCAGATTTTCCATCCTTCGAAGTGCATAGTCATGTGCCAAGGGTCCAGTTTGAGGAACTCTCCCAAAGAGCCCCATATCAAGCAGCGTGCAAGATGAGAAACTCCAGGTTCATCTTCATCGAATGCACCAGATAAGTTCATATTCTTCTTTTACAAACATAATTTATGTTAAAGTAAGAAAAAATGTTGATTCTCATTTTATCAACCAGAAAAAATATATATACACATGCACATGTAGGTTTTGCCGAATATATATATATATTGATAAAATAAGACTCTTGTCAATGACGAAAGCCCATAAAGTTTTTATTGGGAGTCAACCCACAAAAATTGCCTCTTTATCACAGATCTTTCATAAAAAATTGGATTGTTGTACTAAGCAAAACAGACTCATGTGTTGAGACCCCACTCCTATCGTGAGTGCAAGGACTACAAAATCATCTCGACGGATGACAAAAAGAATAGATAGTGCCACTGTGCATTCTGCTATTTGGTTTTAGTATATGCAGTGCTTTGTTAACCCTTTTCGCAGAAAAGATACGGGGAGACAACCCCTACAACAAATCGTTCGGGGAGATAACCCAATAAAAAATCAAAGGAAGAACAGACAGTTCCCAGGTACTGATTGATCTCAGCTAAGAATAAAGCAGCAGCCCGGAACAGAGCAAAAGCACTTCTTCATCAAACTTCTCCAAAAATGATCAAGCAACATCAAAATCCACCCAACTCCCTTCCTCGAAAGAGCTATGGAAGGGATACTCAGGGGAGAATCCGCCCGACTCCCTTCCTCAAACGATTTGAAAGAGTTATGGAATGGATACCCAGGGAAGAATCTGCCTGACTCCCTTCCTCGAACGACTCGAAAGAGTTATGGAAGGGATATCCAGGGAACTATCCGCCCGACTCCTTTCCTCGAATGACTCGAAAAAGTTATGGAAGGGATACCCAGGGAACTTTCCGCCCGACTCCCTTCCTCAAACGACTCGGAAGAGTTATGGAAGGGATACCCAGGGAAGAATCTGCCTCACTCCCTTCCTCAAACGACTTATAAGAGTTATGGAAGGGATACCCAAGGTACCTAACTATCCCCTTCGGGGGGTCTCAGAAAAGATAAGGATAAGGATAATTTAAGGCTTCATCATCATAAGATATGGCTCCTCAGAGACTGAGATAAAGGGAGATTTCATCAAAGCTGATTCATGCTCACGGGCAGAAATCTCGCAGGAAGAGGCTTAGACTTAAAGGGATACCCATGGTACCTAACTACCCACCTCGAACGACTTAGCCCACGGTCGCAGACTAAAGTTATGGGGGTAGCTCAGAAAAGATAAGGATAAGGAACAAGAAGGTAAAGTTTCAAGAAGACAAAGCTTCAGGAAGGTAAAGCTTCAGGATGACAAAGATTCAGGAAGGTAAAGATTCAGGATTACAAAGCTTCAGGAAGGTAAACAGAAAGGTAAAGCGTCAGGAAGAAAAAGCTTCAAGGATGTAAACATGAAGGTAAAGCTTCAGGATGAAAAAGTTTCAGGAAGGTAAAGCTTCAGGATGACAAAGCTTCAAGAAGGTATGAGGATAAAACCTCTTCAAAAAAAATCATCAAGGGTAGATTAAATTTCAAAAATAGTTAGACCGATTCTTCACTCAGACAAAACTTATACAAACCGATTGTTTGTTCAAGTTTTAGGGGTAACTCTAGTATAAAAAGTAAGATTTATAAGAAACCGAGACAAGTGTCGGAAAAAGTTTTTAAGTGGGAAACTTTAAACTATTTTCCAAGTAAAGATGTTCAATTCAATTTGAAAAATTATGATGTTCCACGGCTAACTCTAAAAATAACTTAGAGGAATTTTCATTCCTTAAGTTATTTGGGGGATAACAGCTCGGATGTAAGAACACTTCAGGACTAGTAAGATAAGGGAAGTGAAAGTCAAAATGTCTAAGACTTTCATTCATTAACATTAAAATTTTGTTCATTACAAAAAAAAATAAATAAATAAATTACATGAAAAAGTAAAGATACATTTGAAAAAGAAAGTTCAAGTATTTACAGGCTAAAGCCCCGAGGCTCACTTCGAGATCTCTTTTACAGCATCGTTCGGGATACCAAGCGACTTGACTATCTGCCTCGAACGACTTAGCTCTTGGGCGCGGACTAAAGTTATAGGGGTAGCTTAGCGAAAATAAAGCTGCTGTAAAGGAAGGTAAAGCTCAGCGACCTGACTACCCACCTCGAACGACTTAGCCTGCGGTCGCAAACTAAAGTTATTGGGGGTAGCTTAGTAAGGTAAGCTTCAGGAAGGAAAAGCTTCAGGATGACAAAGCTTCAAGGAGAGAAAGCTTCAGGATGATAAAGCTTCAGGATGATAAAGCTTCAGGAAGGTAAAGCTTCAGGAAGGTAAAGCTTCAAGAAGATAAAGATTCAGTAAGGTAAATAGGAAGGTAAAGCTTCAAGATGATAAAGTTTCAGGAAGGTAAAGCTTCAAGAAGATAAAGATTCAGTAAGGTAAATAGGAAGGTAAAGCTTCAGAAAGATAAAGCTTTAGGAAGGTAAGCTTCAGGAAGGTAAAGCTTCAGGAAGATAAAGTTTCAGGATGACAAAGCTTCAGGATGACAGAGCTTCATGAAGATAAAGCTACAAGAAGATAAAGCTCCAGAAAGGTAAAGCTTCAGGATGACAAAGCTTCAGGAAGGTAAAGCTTCAGGAAGACAAAGCTTTAGGGAGATAAAGTTTTAGGATGATAAAGCTTCAGTAAGAAAAAGCTTCATGATGACAAAGTTTCAGGATGACAGAGCTTCAGAAAGATAAAGCTTTAGGAAGACAAAGCTTCAGGGAGATAAGGCTTCAGGGAGATAAGGCTTCAGGATGATAAAGCCTCAGGAAGGTAAAGCTTCAGAAAGGTAAAGCTTCAAGATGACAAAGCTTGATAAAGCTTCAGGAAGGTAAAACTTCAAGAAGATAAAACTTCAGGAAAGTAAAGCTTCAGGAGCATAAAGCTTCAAGAAGGTAAAGCTTCAAAAAGAAAAAGTTTCAAGATGACAAAGCTTTAGGATGATAAAGCTTCAGGAAGAAAAAGCTTCAAGAAGATAAAGTTTCAGGATGACAGAGCTTCAGGAAGATAGAGCTTCAGGAAGATAAAGCTACAGGAAGGTAAAGCTCCAGGATGACAAAGTTTCAGGAAGGTAAAGCTTCAGGAAGATAGAGCTTTAGGAAGATAAAGCTTCAGGAAGACAAAGTTTGAGGGAGATAAAGCTTCAGGATGACAGAGCTTCAGGAAGATAGAGCTTCAGGAAGATAAAGCTACAAGAAGGTAAAGCTCCAAGAAGGTAAAGCTTCAGGATGACAAAGCTTCAAGAAGGTAAATAGGAAGGTAAAGCTTCAGGAAGATAGAACTTCAGGAAGACAAAAGCTTCATGAAGACAAAGTTTTAGGGAGATAAAGTTTCAGGATGATTAAGCTTCAGTAGGAAAAAGCTTCATGATGACAAAGCTTCAGGAAGACAAAGATTCAGGGAGATAAGGCTTCAGGATGATAAAGCTTCAGGAAGGTAAAGTTTCAACAAAATAAAACTTTAGGAAGATAAAGCTTCAGGAAGGTAAACAGGAAGATAAAGCTTTAGGATGACAAAGTTTCAAGATGATAAAGCTTCAGGATGACAAAACTTAAGGAAGATAAAGCTTCAGGAATGTAAAGTTTCAGGAAGATAAAGCTTCAGGATGGTAAAGCTTCAGGAAGGTAAAGCTTCAGGAAGAAAAAGCTTCAGGATGACAAAGCTTCAGGGAGATAAAGCTTTAGAATAATAAAGTTTCAGGAAGAAAAAGCTTCAGGAAGATAAAGTTTCAGGATGACAAAGCTTCAGGAAGATAGAGTTTCAGGAAGGTAAAGCTTCAGGAAGGTAAAGCTTCAGGAAGACAAAGCTTCAGGGAGACAAAGCTTCAGGGAGATAAAGCTTCAGGATGATAAAGCTTCAATAATAAAAAGCTTTAGGAATGTAGAGCTTCAGGAAGGTAAAGCTTCAGGAAGATAAAGCTTCAGGATGACAAAGTTTCAGGAAAATAAAGCTTCAGGATGACAAAGCTTGGTAAAGCTTCAGGAAGGTAAAACTTTAAGAAGATAAAGCTTAAGGAAGGTAAAGCTTCAGGAAGATAAAGCTTTAGGAAGACAAAGCTTCAGAGAGAGAAAGCTTCAGGATGATAAAGCTTTAAGAAGATAAAGCTTTATGAAGATAAAGCTTTAGGATAACAAAGCTTCAGGAAGGTATGAGGATAAAACCTCTTTAAAAAAAGATCATCAAGTAAGACTCAACACTTCGATGCAAATAGTTTTTTTCCATCCTCCTCGATCATAACTTATGCAAACTGATTGTTTGTTCAAGTTGTTAGAGGATAAGTAAGAATTGATTTGTTATGAAAAATCTTTTTCCATAACAAAGCATTCAAAGATTACTAAGTTCAAAAATAAAGATATTCACAGGTGAGACCAAGCTAGATAGTGTTCAGATAAGAAGATTCCGTACGCCAAGCACAAAACCTCGGGCCTCTAGTCGCTGTAAGTCTTGAACAACCAAAGCCTCAGCACCAGTCTGAGCCTCTAAAGTTGTCAACAAAGATTTTTATGGAAGCGGTCTGTGAAGCACTACCGGTGAAAAAGCTTCGGGTATGTTAAGCCCTTTTCTTCAACGATTTACCCTTTTTTTGTAAGACAGAGCCTTGCTCTCAGGAAAGTTGTACGCAAAGTGTTCTCTCAGAGTGGCATTTCACCACGATCTTGGTGAAATCAACTACATTAGTCCGATCCATCTCCTACCGAGAGTAGGAGATCATCTTCACAACTTTGGCCCGACCGGCAATATTATGTAGAGGCACTCATGAGGAAGATATCTATGGGGAGTTGCTATTAGTACTTTGACAGATCACAAGTGCCCAAGAATTGAATTGGCATCCATCAGGTTAGACGCCAGTCCAATCTAGAGATTCGAGGCACTATTCGTCATAATTACTTCGAAAGAGGCGGCAATTGTTAGATACAGATTATGGAAGATCTAGATTCAAAAATTGAGGTACTTAATTCTCTTACATTCTAAATTCAAATAAGAGAATTAAAGGGTAACTGTTGGAGAAAAAATTAGCTCCAAAGAGACGTGGGCCTAAGGTAGTATTGGGGGCCGAACCCGTCGGGTCGGCCCGGCCAGATCAAACCTAAGTACAAGACCATTTGTTATCTCCAAAAAGACACATATCCCGAGTATATCAAGATAGACTTTTATCCCATCAAATATGGGATAAGGTACCTAATAGTATGACATCAGCTGAGGAGAGTGTCCAATCCAGTTTGGACTGTACTACCTAATTTGAATTCCATGAAGACAAGATTAAAGACTATGTGATCTAGGACTCAGACTCCTAATCAGATTATGCTCCAAACCCTCCAGTAGTTTCATAACTGTGAACTGTTGTAACGCCCCAGATTTTAAAACATATTAATATTTTGAGTAAAGATGGAAAATAATTATTTTCTATATTTTTATAATATTTGCAATTGATTTAATGAACTGTATTATAATAAAACTGGTAATTATTTATAACCGAATATTACTGAGTTAAAATAGACAAATGATTAATCATTAGATTAATTATCTTTATTTTATAGTTGTGCAAAATATTATTTTGACACTTTATTATTTAGTATAATAAATACTATGTCTATTAAACCTCGTAATAAAATGTTTTCATTTATGAAACGAACTAAACTCAAAACGGGTTTAAAATGTTACTCTAGTGATTTATTAAATTGATAAAAACCTAGTGTAAAAATACCTGCATATTAACTTGATCTGCAGGAGATTCGATATATAATTTATTGCTTTAAATTAATCAACCACTTATCTGTTTTAAAATCAGCCGACCTCCACCATTTTTATTAAACTCTCCAGCTCAGGCACTTATTACAGCCATTCGTTCTCCAGCTCCCTCCACTCATTACCCTCACGCTTCATCAGCTAACTCCTACACTCATCACTCTCGCATGCCCTTATTTTTAATCCAAGTGATAATGAAAATCCTCTTCCATTAGCATTTTAAAATGAATTCAGAAGCCGCATGTTATTCCAATCTCCCACTTACTTTTCCACTCTAATTTTAATAAGTTTTCTCTTCCATCATCATTTTGTTTTTCTTTTAGTTATTTTATTCTCTCTTTCTTCATCACTTTCTTTCTTTACATTATTATAATCTTCTTCTTTCTTCCTTATATTCCCTCTTCCTCTACTCCACGAACACAGAAGAACAAAGCTAACAGAGACTCAGAGAAGGAAATTGATTAAGAGAGAGGCAGAAATGGTATGGCTTGAGAGAAGAGATGAGTCCGAGAGGTGGAAAAACTGGGAGAATCGGTTCTGCCATTTACCCACAACCCAGCTGACCCGAAGCCGGCAACCCATAAACTGGAGACCCGAGTCCATAACCGCGACCCATGCTCCAGCAGGATTGTTGCTCGGACAGTCTCGATCCCGGCCCAACCCGAAGCCCAAAACCGTAGCAGGCCGAGCAAAACCCGACGAAGCCGTGACCTGACTCTTCTGGGTTGACACCCACGACTTATGGTACGATTTCCGGCGGATCCAAACAGAGATGAACCCGGTGGCCGGTGAGACGATTCCGGCAACAACCGTGACCCAGCCGATTGTAGCAGACTGGAAACTGTGGACATTCGGCCAGAACCAAAGCAGCCCATACAACCGATCCTAACCGCATCCTCCAAACAATGAGCAGAATCCGGCAATTTTGTTGAGAACTTCCATCACTGTGATGGATTTTCTGAGAAGACTTCGGCTGAGTGAAGGTGAGTATGTATGAGATTTTGTGTCGGCTGTGTCTCCTACTTGTAGGTTTGGACTGAAATTATGTGAGTGTTGTGATTTGGACTTAAGCAATGATGGATGAGTATTCTGGACCCAAATCTCCAACCCATTAGGCCCAGTTGTGGTCCAGCCCCATAGCCCAGCAATGAGCCCAGCAGAAACCCAAACTCAAGCCCATGACCCGAATTCAGTGATCCGACCCGCCGTTGACCCGCCGCCGGCAGTTTCTCCGGCGACTTTTCCGGCGACTTTCCGGCCACTTTCCGGCTATTTTCCCCGGCGACCAAACTCACCGTTTCGCTGGATTTTCGAGTGGAAATCCTTAATGTGAGTTTCTAAGTTTTTAATTAGCCTAAAAGTATATATTTTCATAAAATCAAGTAACTAGTATATTAGAATATAACTTTAACAATTATAGAATTGAATATTCTAATTATAACTTATTTATGTATATTATATTTTGAAAAATATATATATACTCTAAAGTATTGATTATGTTTGATTATTGATAATTAATGAGTGATGTTGTTTAAACTAAGGGCTTGATTAATTATAAAACTCTAGAATTAAAGAACGATTTCATGAGTTTAATCATGTAATGCATTGTTTTAGAAGTTGAGTATTATGGAAATTGAGCATGCTGTATTATTATGATTTCTCAAATATATTGGTTGAAATAATTGTTAATATGTTTTGTTAATTGGTTTGGTAATTGGATTGATGTTCCCTAAAAGTGATTAGGTTTTGTTAGAAAAATACATAGGTTTCTTGTTGGTTGATTTCTCTATGCTATAGAGAATGATATTAAGAATTTTAGATTTGTACTCGAGTGATTACTTGAGACCTAGATTAGATGTTATTCCAAAGTATTGATTTGCTAATTGATTAAGTAAATATTAAGTTTTAACCATGTTGAGTGTTCATAAATGTAAGTGATTTTCCAATTAATAGATGATCGCTTCTATGTATGTGTCTATGTATAAAAATAGAATTCATGTTGAGGCATGAGTTTCTAGAAAGTAATGATATTGACCTTGTATGCACATGTATATGTGTTTGATGCAGATGATGAATTGAGACAGCACAAAAAGGACTGTAAGTATTTTTATACTTACTGAGGGTAGCACTGGATTTCAGTAATGTTGTGTTTATGTTTTATTTTAATTGGATGCGTGTGACTGATTATTGCATACTGTTAATAATCAACCTATTAATATTGGGCGCGACGTCTCCCAAAGGTTCATGATAGAGTTGAACCGGAAACAATAATAATCATATTGATTGGGACGGCTTTCAAAGTACTAGAGGAGGGAGGTCTCCGATAGTGCGAAAACAAGTTAATTAAAATGTAATGTAGAGGGGACGGCCTCGAGAAACACGATTAAACGGGGGGACGTGCCCTTACAAGAGAGGAGTGTAATCACTATATAAACTGTTAAACTTTGCATGAAAAACTATCACCTCATCATTATGTCATATCTGTTCCTTAAAATAACGCATAAATCATGATGTTGTTGAAAGACAGTTAGCTCACTCATGGAACTATGGGATTGTGGCGGTAACCACCTTCTCATAGATGTTTGCGCAGGTACTGAAGATTATGGAATGGATTAACTGCTAGCTTAAGAGATTTATAGCTGTGTAGTTAGGATTTTAGTACTTTGTACTCATAGATGTTTGTACTATTTGCTTGTAATATGTCTAGACATTTACTTGTAATTAATAAGTTCCATGCAGGCTTTAGTGTCATATGTGACACATGTTTCATTGTAAATAGTGTAAAGATTTTTAATGTATTTTCTAGAAGATGTCAGTTAAAGCTCTGAATATATCGCAAGGGAGTTGTCCCTATCGGTGATGTTTAAAAAAAAAAAAGATATTCGTATTTTTCCGCTGCTAGATTTTATCAACTCTGAATGGTTAACGATACGTAATTATCCAGATATAATTACTTACGCTTTTTTGTAAAAAGCGGGTCGTTACAGTATGGTATCAGAGCGGTTTGCTCTGTGGCCTAGTGAACATTCAGAGTCATACTATAACTTAGGTAAGTTACAGTATGGTATCTAAGGCTATCAGACTTGACCTTAGGAGTCTAGGATTAACACAAGAGCTATAGGAAAATGAATTTTTTATAAACTCCTTAAAAGCTTTTGTATGAAGTTAAGCAACGTAAGAGAATAGTAACTATCATTAATGGTTAGGATTTTTATGCTTGTATGAATGTATGCATTATATGGTTCCTATGACTATATGTTTACATAGCTATGCAACTTAGGAAACATATTGATATGATCTATTAAAAATTGCATGCCAAATAAAGAATGTACTATGAATATGCGTAAGAATAATATTATTAACCACTGCGTACAGTTAGGACTTGTGTAGCATGATGACTTATTCCTCTATAGATATTGGACGATGTATGTTTGTATATGCTACCTAACCTTGATAAAATAGTACACCACACTACCTTCGATAAATCGATCATACCTTTAAATTTATTTATTTAGTTTTTGTATAACCTCTAAGTTATCAGTAGCTTTATAACACTAAGTGTGAATACTTTAAAGCTATCTATAAATGTTTGAATTATTATCTGTCTAGTGTAGAGTTGAATAGATATGCTTTATTTGAGATTAACAATTTGGATGTTTTAAGTACAGAAGGATTTTACCATAATCATGATCTCAGCATCATGATGATAAGATTCTTGGTTTTGGGCAGCAGCATGCCTATGATAAACAGAAGATTTGAGGTATGGAAGTACAACCGATCTCATGATTAGGATGATTAATGCTTAATATTATTTCGAGGTATAGTTATGAAACAATAATTGCATGATCTCGATACTTGATATCTTTACAGATTTATGAATATTAAGTTGATAGATTGATATAGCACTCTATTGATGTACTTAGAATTGATAGTTGTCCTATGATCATGATAAGGTTAACCTTGGAATCAAAAGAACATATATGGAGATTTTGAGGTACACCTGATTAACCGTAGAGAGTAAGGAAAAGATAAATCTTAAGGATTAATGATTCATGGCTTGTTGTATTACGAGCATCTATGGTACCTTTTGAAGATAGGTATATAATTAGTAGATTGATGGATCATGTGAATTTTGAGGATATATAAGTATGTCATTTAGATATGTTATGATTAACAAATATCTGTCATCTTGTATATGATATCTTTTGGAGATAGGTGCATAAATTATAGATTGCTAATTTATCGGAATATATATATTCGATGATCTATAGGGAAGGGAATTGATTAAATAATTTGATGACACTTCGAGATATTGTCTTTTTATGCATTTGATAAACTCTGGAGAAATTAGAAATTTATGGATTGATAAATTGTTGAGGTTTTCTAAAGCTTAAGAGAATTGATATAACTGATTTGATCAAAAGATTTGATGATTTTTGGAGAGATTATTTTCCCTATGCATCTGACGAACTTTGGAGAAGTTTATATATATTTGAGGTCTTTCTAGAGCTTAAGTTAAATAAAATTTTGATTTTGTGATTCTTAGATATCCTTGCTTGGCAAATAAGTTTATAATTAGCAGATCTGAGTATTGATTGACTGCATAACTAAATTGGAGTAATATTAGGGTTTTAAACTATTGCAATTTGAGGATGATAGTAATTATGCAGGAATAAGAAAGTAGATCATAGTTCAAAGGATTACAGACATATTAGAAAATAAGAACGGTACGTAGAAATTAATGTTTTACAAGAGGAACCACTTTAGATTTAAAGAAAAACCATAAACTTGCAAACAGGACCTTTTCTGCACCATTCCCGGAGAATACTGGTATGCTCATACCTGCAGGTGTTTCATAATACTGCAGTTAGTTATTTATTTTTGTAAATAAAAATTTGCTAGATCAAATAGAATACCTGGCTAAGCCTCAGGGCGGAAAACCCTAAGGTTCTGGACTGCAAGCAAAAGATCCTTATGCTGTTCTCGGAGTCGGTTGGTGTTCTGCTCCAAATCAGCATACCTCCTTCCCAAGTCTTTCTCATACGAATTTACCACCTTCTTCAGCTTTCTATTTTCTTGTTGTAGAACCCAATTCCTTCGCCTAAAGTCCATATACATTCGCTGCAAAGTCAAATTTTGAGCTTTCAACGCTTGAATTTCGTTCCCTCGAGCTTGCAGACGGCGAGCCATATTGGAAACAGAAGAGGCGCCCTGAATACTGAATGTCAGGGAGTCATTGATGGCTTGGGCATCGGTCCTATCTGCCAACAACTTTTCATCTCGAGGAGTCATGATGCCTTGAGCTACGGATGCAGCTACTGCATCACTCAGCATCGCAGAGTCATTAGTCAGAAGAGGACCTCTCTGAGATAGGAACAATGGACGCCAAATCTCTGGTACTACAGGCGCAGTATTTAGATCAAAATTATTTTGAGAAGATGAGGAAGCCATTTTTGGAAAAACTAAGGAAATGATGATACTCCTCAAAGGATCTGAAGGAGAGAAGATAGAAATGAAGCTGTTATTCGAAAGATCTGAAGGGAAGGAATGAGAACTTAATCAGTGGACGAGACGCAGTCTAATCAACGTCATTCTGGGCGCAGCCGCCTCTACCACTTGTAGACAGCCCTCGAATCACGAGTGCTTTTCTTTTCGGCTTTCACCCTTTTCACCTTCTCGAATTTCGAATTCACCTAATAGCTTTTCCGGATTTCTCGCCGCACTTTTCGCACCGTGCAGAGCTGGATGAGCATTCCGAGAAAAAGGAGAGAGCGTATCACGATACGCTGTCGGCACCACTTGCACCGTTGCCTCTCAAATCTTCTCTATAAATACACTCGTCTTCCCTCATGCAAAGTACACCTTGAGCTCTCAACCCTTCACACTTTGAGAGCCAAATTTTCCTTCTAGTCTGAACTTATCATCGCCTTCTACGAAAGAAGATGTAGTTCCATAACCCAATTTCCAAGCCTAAAGTTAGAGAATGCAGCATCACAATCAGATTCACAAACCACGAAGCAAGATTATTTTTGATCATATCATCCAGAAGCAAGATTATCCTTGATCACGCTTCTGAGATGAAGTATCTTTCTCTTCCTGCGCATCACCATAAAATTTTCTAGCATCTACTCTCAATCCGGTGATGGCGATCTATGATAGAAGAGAGAGAGCACTACGATATGAGTACCGCACTCGTATCCTTTCTGGATTGCTTGCCTTGACTTCCTTTCCTTCTTGGATTCCATGTTTCCGTTTAGCAAGCTTTCCACCAAGATTATCAGAAGACATCATCACAAAAGAAATTTGTTGTACAAGAAATTTTCCGATAACGAGAAATAAATTTTTCCTTTTCTACAACTTACACTTCAGCTTAATTTGTCATACAGTGTTGAGTGTTTGTTTTGCTTGTTTATAATTAGATGCTTCTTATAAAATCTGCATCACTAGACTTAAAAATTTAGGAATCTAAATATTTCCATGCGAATCATAGTTTACGAATTTCGAGGACGAAATTCTTTTAAGGGGGGGAAGGATGTAACGCCCCAGATTTTAAAACATATTAATATTTTGAGTAAAGATGGAAAATAATTATTTTCTATCTTTTTATAATATTTGCAATTGATTTAATGAACTGTATTATAATAAAACTGGTAATTATTTATAACCGAATATTACTGAGTTAAAATAGACAAATGATTAATCATTAGATTAATTATCTTTATTTTATAGTTGTGCAAAATATTATTTTGACACTTTATTATTTAGTATAATAAATACTATGTCTATTAAACCTCGTAATAAAATGTTTTCATTTATGAAACGAACTAAACTCAAAACGGGTTTAAAATGTTACTCTAGTGATTTATTAAATTGATAAAAACCTAGTGTAAAAATACCTGCATATTAACTTGATCTGCAGGAGATTCGATATATAATTTATTGCTTTAAATTAATCAACCACTTATCTGTTTTAAAATCAGCCGACCTCCACCATTTTTATTAAACTCTCCAGCTCAGGCACTTATTACAGCCATTCGTTCTCCAGCTCCCTCCACTCATTACCCTCACGCTTCATCAGCTAACTCCTACACTCATCACTCTCGCATGCCCTTATTTTTAATCCAAGTGATAATGAAAATCCTCTTCCATTAGCATTTTAAAATGAATTCAGAAGCCGCATGTTATTCCAATCTCCCACTTACTTTTCCACTCTAATTTTAATAAGTTTTCTCTTCCATCATCATTTTGTTTTTCTTTTAGTTATTTTATTCTCTCTTTCTTCATCACTTTCTTTCTTTACATTATTATAATCTTCTTCTTTCTTCCTTATATTCCCTCTTCCTCTACTCCACGAACACAGAAGAACAAAGCTAACAGAGACTCAGAGAAGGAAATTGATTAAGAGAGAGGCAGAAATGGTATGGCTTGAGAGAAGAGATGAGTCCGAGAGGTGGAAAAACTGGGAGAATCGGTTCTGCCATTTACCCACAACCCAGCTGACCCGAAGCCGGCAACCCATAAACTGGAGACCCGAGTCCATAACCGCGACCCATGCTCCAGCAGGATTGTTGCTCGGACAGTCTCGATCCCGGCCCAACCCGAAGCCCAAAACCGTAGCAGGCCGAGCAAAACCCGACGAAGCCGTGACCTGACTCTTCTGGGTTGACACCCACGACTTATGGTACGATTTCCGGCGGATCCAAACAGAGATGAACCCGGTGGCCGGTGAGACGATTCCGGCAACAACCGTGACCCAGCCGATTGTAGCAGACTGGAAACTGTGGACATTCGGCCAGAACCAAAGCAGCCCATACAACCGATCCTAACCGCATCCTCCAAACAATGAGCAGAATCCGGCAATTTTGTTGAGAACTTCCATCACTGTGATGGATTTTCTGAGAAGACTTCGGCTGAGTGAAGGTGAGTATGTATGAGATTTTGTGTCGGCTGTGTCTCCTACTTGTAGGTTTGGACTGAAATTATGTGAGTGTTGTGATTTGGACTTAAGCAATGATGGATGAGTATTCTGGACCCAAATCTCCAACCCATTAGGCCCAGTTGTGGTCCAGCCCCATAGCCCAGCAATGAGCCCAGCAGAAACCCAAACTCAAGCCCATGACCCGAATTCAGTGATCCGACCCGCCGTTGACCCGCCGCCGGCAGTTTCTCCGGCGACTTTTCCGGCGACTTTTCCGGCAACTTTCCGGCCACTTTTCCGGCGACTTTCCGGCCACTTTCCGGCTATTTTCCCCGGCGACCAAACTCACCGTTTCGCTGGATTTTCGAGTGGAAATCCTTAATGTGAGTTTCTAAGTTTTTAATTAGCCTAAAAGTATATATTTTCATAAAATCAAGTAACTAGTATATTAGAATATAACTTTAACAATTATAGAATTGAATATTCTAATTATAACTTATTTATGTATATTATATTTTGAAAAATATATATATACTCTAAAGTATTGATTATGTTTGATTATTGATAATTAATGAGTGATGTTGTTTAAACTAAGGGCTTGATTAATTATAAAACTCTAGAATTAAAGAACGATTTCATGAGTTTAATCATGTAATGCATTGTTTTAGAAGTTGAGTATTATGGAAATTGAGCATGCTGTATTATTATGATTTCTCAAATATATTGGTTGAAATAATTGTTAATATGTTTTGTTAATTGGTTTGGTAATTGGATTGATGTTCCCTAAAAGTGATTAGGTTTTGTTAGAAAAATACATAGGTTTCTTGTTGGTTGATTTCTCTATGCTATAGAGAATGATATTAAGAATTTTAGATTTGTACTCGAGTGATTACTTGAGACCTAGATTAGATGTTATTCCAAAGTATTGATTTGCTAATTGATTAAGTAAATATTAAGTTTTAACCATGTTGAGTGTTCATAAATGTAAGTGATTTTCCAATTAATAGATGATCGCTTCTATGTATGTGTCTATGTATAAAAATAGAATTCATGTTGAGGCATGAGTTTCTAGAAAGTAATGATATTGACCTTGTATGCACATGTATATGTGTTTGATGCAGATGATGAATTGAGACAGCACAAAAAGGACTGTAAGTATTTTTATACTTACTGAGGGTAGCACTGGATTTCAGTAATGTTGTGTTTATGTTTTATTTTA
Source organism: Alnus glutinosa (assembly GCF_958979055.1). Lineage (NCBI taxonomy): Eukaryota > Viridiplantae > Streptophyta > Magnoliopsida > Fagales > Betulaceae > Alnus > Alnus glutinosa. The sequence goes on along the minus strand of NC_084889.1, from coordinate 5,310,170 downwards.
ATTGGATGCGTGTGACTGATTATTGCATACTGTTAATAATCAACCTATTAATATTGGGCGCGACGTCTCCCAAAGGTTCATGATAGAGTTGAACCGGAAACAATAATAATCATATTGATTGGGACGGCTTTCAAAGTACTAGAGGAGGGAGGTCTCCGATAGTGCGAAAACAAGTTAATTAAAATGTAATGTAGAGGGGACGGCCTCGAGAAACACGATTAAACGGGGGGACGTGCCCTTACAAGAGAGGAGTGTAATCACTATATAAACTGTTAAACTTTGCATGAAAAACTATCACCTCATCATTATGTCATATCTGTTCCTTAAAATAACGCATAAATCATGATGTTGTTGAAAGACAGTTAGCTCACTCATGGAACTATGGGATTGTGGCGGTAACCACCTTCTCATAGATGTTTGCGCAGGTACTGAAGATTATGGAATGGATTAACTGCTAGCTTAAGAGATTTATAGCTGTGTAGTTAGGATTTTAGTACTTTGTACTCATAGATGTTTGTACTATTTGCTTGTAATATGTCTAGACATTTACTTGTAATTAATAAGTTCCATGCAGGCTTTAGTGTCATATGTGACACATGTTTCATTGTAAATAGTGTAAAGATTTTTAATGTATTTTCTAGAAGATGTCAGTTAAAGCTCTGAATATATCGCAAGGGAGTTGTCCCTATCGGTGATGTTTAAAAAAAAAAAAGATATTCGTATTTTTCCGCTGCTAGATTTTATCAACTCTGAATGGTTAACGATACGTAATTATCCAGATATAATTACTTACGCTTTTTTGTAAAAAGCGGGTCGTTACAACTGTGAGCCTATAAATAAGACTACTACATCAGGTATTTTTTACACACGCATTCTCTAAGCTTTGAGATTATTGATACTCTCCAGAAAATAAATAATTTGAACTGACTTAGGCATCGGAGTGAGTGTAGTCGGCACCCCCGACTAGTTGTTTGCTATTTTGCAGATACAAAGAAATGCGAAGATACCAAGGGAGAAGACAAATCACAAGGTGACACATCACCATACCGGAAACTGTACCAACGATTTCATTCCACACTCCTCCATTCTTAGTAATAACTATTATTTTTTTTCAATGGAATACTCGTTCCGCAAACCAAACAAAATCTAAAGTTCAAACTCATCGTATTATATCGTCTTCCTTTCTTTGTGAGTCCTGTCTATCCTAAATTTGAAAATCTATAATATTGAAAGGAAAATTTCGAGGTTGATGAGTGGATAAGGTTGAACAACTAGTAGAACTCTCTTGAATATACTAGTTGCTCACCCTCAACCACTTTGGTCTTCCTTTTATATAATGTTGATGCCCTGATGAGTGGTTTGGGTGTAAGCAACTAGTATATTCTGAAGAGTTCTACCGGGAGTAAGAATTAATATAAAAACCATCTATAATGCTTAGAGTGCCTCTTTGTTCAAGTTTCACAAATTATAACAATTAATATATTAAAAAAAAAAAAAAAAGAAAAAGAAAAAGAAAAAAGAGTCGATTTCTTCTTCATCTTCTTCTTCTTCTTATATATATATATATATATATATATATATATATATATATATATATATATATATATATATATTATTACATGTATAAAGTACAGCTCGATTAAAATAAACAATATAGATATAAAGGTACAATCACTTTAGTTTATATTTTTGTATTTTTTTTAATTTTATAAAGAGAGTATAATTTAGGCTATAATAGATAGTTATGTAGCAAGTAAAGAACAATTGGCTTTGAACAATTTAATAACAATCACTTTACATTCGTCGCATTTCTTTGCTATTTTAATTTCAAAGTTAATAAGTTATATTTTTTTAAAGTATCTACATTTTATTTAATATTTGAATTATTTATTTTTACTATTTGTCAATAATTTTTTTTTTATTGACAAATAGTAAAAACCCTTCAAAAAAAAAAAATTTTTTGAAGGGTTTTGGCCCTAGGGGGTGGCCGAACCACCCCCTAGGTCCATGGGGGTGGTTCGGCCACCCCCAGACCGGCTGGACTGGGGGTGGCCGAACCACCCCCGTGGCCGAGCCACTCCCTAGGGCCAAAACCCTTCAAATTTTTTTTATTTATTTATTTTTTTTCAACTGAGGGGTGGTTCGGCCACCCCAGACCAGCCAGACCGGCCAAGGGGGTGGCTCAGCCACCCCTCTTTTTTTTTTCTTTTTTTTCTTTTTTTTCATTTTTTAGTTTTTTTTTTTAGTTTTTTTTTTTAATTTTTTAATTTTTTTTTGTGCCACGTGTCAACCTCAGCGGTTGACACGTGGTGAGAAGTTGAAATTTGGACGAGAGATCTGACAGGTACTACCTAGGGTTTTTTTCTTCCAAATTCAGGTATTACCTGTGATACAAAATGAAACTTAAGTACTAAATTTAAAAACATGTAAAACTCAGATACCTCTGGGGTATTTAACCCTTACATTTTTTTAAAGTATCTACATTTTATTTAATATTTGAATTATTTATTTTTACTATTTGTCAATAATTTTTTTATTTATTTATTTTGTCTATTTCTCATTGTAAATAAATTTTCACTCAAATTAATATCTCGACTAATCAAAATAACCTTTAGCGAATTAGGTGCGAATAAACTTTTGGTTCATGCAACTAAAGCCTTTAAAAATTTATAATAAAAAAAAAAAAAAAAAAATTTGGTTCCTCACATAGACAGTTGATTTTATTTATTTTTTATTTGATCAGCCCCAACAAACAAACACAAAAAAATAAAATATTAAATCATCGTTTATTTTAAAATTTTAAGCCGATTAAAATCAATAAATAAATTCAATTATTTAATCATAACCAATTATGAAGACCGACACTTTCATGGCTAGCTGGTGCTATGATCGGACCGGGGAGGAACAGGCCATTCGACAAGGAGATTAAGAAATCTCATGGGCTTGGTTGGACTTGGAAGAAGGCAGTGAGTTTCTTATTTTCCATGGAAAACAAAGTTAGTATAACGCTCCGTTTGTTTCGACGAAAAATGATTTCTGTCGTAAAATATTTTCAACGAAATTATTTTAAAAAAAAACTATTTTCTCGAAAATAATTTTCGGCGTTTGGTTCGTACGAAAAAATTACAAAATGTGAAAATGCAACCGTCATCGGAATCCGGCAACGTCCGGTCACCATTGCCAGATTCCGGCGAGCATGTTTGGCCGAATCCGACCAAAATTGTCAAATTCCGGTTGGACTCCTCCAGATTCCGGCCATTTTGGCCCAAACCGGCCGGATCCGTGCCCAGAGCCATCTAGATCCGGCCGGATTCCGGTGCCGCCTAGATTCCGACGACCGACCATTGCCAGATTTCGGCAATCAGATATCAAACGTGTGTGTAAGGATGAAGAGTTAAATTTCGAAAAACGATTTACGGTTCTTAAAGCCGTAAATCGTTTTCCAAAAATTAAATAAGATTTTATGGTCAAACTGAAAATGATTTTCGTTGATCATTATTTTCGCTCCTGTCAAACACTATAAAATACCGAAATCATTTTCCAGAAATCATTTTACACCAAAACAAACGGAGCATATATATATATATATATATATATATATATATATATATATATATATATATACCTTGGAAATCAGACTTTTTGGAGAGAACGGGGAAGCATAATCGCCCGGTTTGGGTGTGAATCCCTTTTCTTTGAATTGGGCTTGCTTGATCTCTTCTCCTTGGCGAACCTTGATGGGTTGCAGTTGCAGATATTATATGCCTTACAGAAAGTGAATCCATAGCTGCCTGCACCTAAGACGACAACGCACGGTTTTTGTAAAAATAGAAAAAATAAATAAATGAAGAAAAAAAATAAAACAAAATCTTCTTGGGAAGAGAGGACTATAATAGTCATAAAAAAACAGGTGTTTTGGGATACTTTGCGGAGCTACTCTCCTTTTCCTTTAATTACCTGCCATTGTGCAAACAAGCACCATTGCCGCCTCATTGCATAGGAAACTTTTGTCCATTGTCTACTGCTTAAGGCCCTTTTATGCAAGGATTAGGAAGAGTACGGAAAGAATAAGGAATAAAGGGGAAAGGAGATGCCTTGTGGATACATTTGCAGAAACAAGCTTCATAATCACAAAAGAAAACATGACGATTCCCATAAGAGACCAACTGGAAAACATTATTGAAAAAGGCAAAGGGAAACATGTGAAATTTAATTTATACATAAATAACCCGCACAAAATCGTTTATTAAAAGTTCCCATCACTGCACAATCTCCCTAGTGTTTTAAGCACCCATGGTGATAATGCACCGGATAGACTTCCCCTGAAGCATGAGGTCAAACGCTTTGTTGATCTCCGAGAAAGGGACTGAGTGAGTGATAAATTTCTCCAGTTCCAGCTCCTGCAACATCAACAGATTAGCCATTCCACTTGCTTATAAAAAAGATGTATGTAAATGAGAATTGTTAATCAATTAGTATGTTTGTTCATCTAAGTCACCGCAAAAGTTGTTAAACAGAAACAAAAGCATACCTTGTTCATGTACTTTTCCACGACCCCGGGAATATCAGTGCGGGGCTTGTAGTTGCCAAAGAAGGTACCCTTCAGAGTCCTCTCATTCAACAAGTTCATAGGATGAGTCTTGAATGCATCATCTTTACTTGGTACTCCAACAAGTACTGCAACACCCCAACCCTGAGAAGAAGCAAATTTTAGTTTCGAAGCAAATGTAATTGGATAATTGGAACTTCTAAGAAATTTGTTTAGTGATTACATCATGAACGCATTCAAATGCTGAGATCATGGCCTGGATGCTTCCAGTACATTCAACAGCCCGATCCACTCCACCGCTGGTCATCTCAGCAAGCACCTGTCAATCGAAATTCAAATGTTAAACAGAGACAAGGTGTCTGTAATCAGAACTTAGATATAATTGAGAAGTCAAAACCCAGATTAGCTTCAACAGATTGAGAAGTGTAATTTCATGCACCAAAACAGGTTTTTTCATGCTAGTCTTGGCTTTGATTTCAGCAAAGGAAAAAGCAAAATGAAAAAGAAAAGAAGCTAATGAGAAAACCCCCAAAATTCGTGCTTGCCATGCCAACTGATTGATTACAGAATAGTAACACTCATGATGTGTTGAACTAACCTCTTGAACAGGCTTGTCATGATCTTTTGGATTCACAAATTCGGTGACACCAAACTTCTTGGCTGTCAAAGAGATTAAGAATATACCATCGTCAATACATAAAATAGCAACTTAATAAGATAAAGAAAACAAAGCAAAGTATCTATCCTCGAATGTGTGTGTGCATATACATATATGCAGCATATTGACTCACCTTCCTCGAAACGAGCAGGGTTCAGATCAACACCAATGATTCTTGATGCCCCAGCAATTCTTGCCCCTTCAGCAGCCTAAATATCAGCACAAGAGAAAATTAAACATTACAATCCTTTTGAAGTTGAAAAAACCAATAAAACATATAAACAACAAGAAGAACTCACAGCAAGGCCAACAGCACCCAATCCAAAGACGGCTACAGATTGACCCTTTTTGGGTTTTGCAACATTCAAAGTGGCACCAAGACCTTTCAAGCATAAAACCAAATATATCAATGGAAACTGAAAATTTGTGAGAATAAATCACTGTATCACTACTATTATACAAATGCAGAGAACTCCTCCTAACCTGTGGATATTCCGCAACTAAGAACACAAACTTTGTCTAATGGGGCGGCAGGGTTGATCTTCGCGAGGCAGCCGACATGGATAACAGTGTATTCACTAAATGTGGAGGTGCCAACAAAGTGGTAAATGGGCTTTCCATTTATTGAGAATCTCGTCTTGCCATCATTAAGCATAACACCCCTGTCAGTATTAATCCTGAGGAGGTCACACATGTTGCTCTCCTCCGACTTACAGTGGCGACACTCCTTGCACTCCCCAGTGAAGACAGGGAGAACATGGTCTCCTGGTTTGAGATCAGTTACGCCCTCGCCTACACTCTCCACAATTCTAAGCCACAAAAAAGAATATAGTAAGTACTAAAAACTAGTTTTTTCTAAAATTCTTAGGCATTTTAATTCATAAAGGAATTCAACAACTGACCAAGTTTAATAGGAAATAAAATTCGTATCACCGAGAATGCATTATATTTAATTACTCAAAGAACGAACTGAAAAGAATACTCTTCAAAATTTAGAGGTATACATACCCTCCAGCTTCATGACCAAATATGCGAGGAAACAATGGCGTCTGCCCCTGCAATACAAAGGAACGTTTGAGTTTTAACTACAAAATGATCCAAACGTAATTGTTCTCTAGTTTCCTTTTTCTAAAATTTTGTAAACAAGCTAGTTTTCAAAAATTCCAAAACGAAAAAAACATGAAACGTTTCCAAACTGTTATTTTCAATATCCCCTTGCCTTGGCTTCCCAGAAGTAAACATCAGTGTGGCAAAGGGAGGTGAAGAGGATCTTCACGCGGACTTCATTTGCCTGAGGTGGTGCCACCTCCACTTCTTCAATCACCAATGGCTTCCCAGCCTCCCATGCCACCGCGGCTACAGGAAACGCATACCCAGTAAGGGGATTAATCCAACCAAAACATCAAAATTCCAAGAATGATACAAGGAAGAGGTGTCTAGAAGTTTTCTAACCAAGAGCAGAGAGAGAAACATATAAAAGAGATTTTCTAGAAGTTTCAGTGTGCAGTTTTAATCAGAAGAAAAAAAAATTCATTTTTTCAATATAATATCTTTCAACGATCACAAAGCCGATCACAGCCCAAAAACACCATTTTCTCGGTAATCGACAAAAAGAAAAGAAAAGAAAAGATTATTCTGAAAACAGTCAACAGAAAGACCAGAAATGCCCAGTAAAACTAAGATCCTATAGCAGAAAATAGCTGGTGGCGATGGCGGCTCACCTTTGCACTTAATAACCTGACCGGCTGTGCTCGACATGGCTATCTCAGACGATGATGACGATCTGTCTCTTTGTTTTGATTGTGAAAGATGCGTGTCTGTGTCTCTGTCTGTGCCTGTGTCTCTCTCTGTGGGGGTATATTTATATATAGTGTCAGTGAGAGGAGGAGAGGTAATCGCCAAGAATTTCAACTTGATGAACAAGCATAATTAATTCCATGTTGAGGGTTTTCCCATTCAAAACCAGTGGGGGTTGTCAGGGGCACCTCCGGCTTCCAGGCCAAGTGGCGACTTTGGTTTCAAACTCCTTGATTTCGTTTCAGAGTCAAATAGTCAATTGTCTCTTTGTTATGTATTTCTTTCCCTTTTTTTTTTTTTTCACAAAGAATCATATCTTCGTTAAAAAATCCAAAGGGTCAATTACTGTGATTAGGGTTACAAAAACCCCCTAAAAATAAAGTCAGAACTAACTCTTGACTTGGGATCAGCTGCCCAAAAAAAATAGAAATTACTGCCCCGTTTGGCAATCCTCTCCCTTCCCTTATTTTGACTTTTCTCTAAAAAAACATCAACTTCAAAATGTTTTTAACTTTTTATATCACATTTATAATTTTTTATTACTATTTAAATAAAAAAAAAATTCGTTACAATACAAATTTTTTCTCACTTTTCCATATAAATTTTTTCTACTTTATATTACATCAATCACTTTTTACAACCACTAAAAAAAAAAATCGCTCATTCTTGAGGTGAGGGATTACTAAACAGGGCTGTACATGGACAACATTAAAACCTCTCAACATCTAAGCTCACTAAAAAATTAAGAGAGGGCAAATCTAAGCTAAAAAGCCATAAAGTTTATAAAAGATCTAAAAATCTAACAAGCAGACTGCAAAGGTTAACCTAAAAAACACAAAAAACCAACACAAAAAAAAAAAAAACTAAATTAAACTGACACAGAAACCGGCGGAGAGGGGAGGGATTGAGTCGCTGATGACGGCGCGTGTAAACCAACCGCCAGCACCAGGAACCTCCCTACAACCGTAAGACATCGCGGACCACCGAAACACCACCAGACACGACCTGGAATGAGAAGAGTAAGCCACACACGCTGGCCAGTGAGAATCACATACTGGTGCATGCAGGCCACACGTTGGGGGGAGGGTGTCAAAAGAGGATGCAACCAGTGGTAGCTGAAACGGCAGGCGACTATGAACTCCACTGAGGAGCGTGTGTCATCCAAAAACCAGCGTTGTAGCGTAGATCCAGCTTCAAAGAAGTCGGCTTGGGGTGAAAAAACCAGAAACACTAAAGACACGATTGGGTATGGCCGGAGTGATCTGTGGAGGAGACAAAAAGCACAAGCTACCAAAGAAAACCACCAAAGGAGGTGGGATAGAGCACAAATGTATTTACAGACCAAAAAACTCCCCAGCCCTAGATGGACAAGGAGACGATCCTTCTCCTTTGAGTCTATCCAGACCCAGAGAGAAAAACTATCTTTGTTATGTATTTCTAATCAAAGTGAGAAGAACATATTTTTTATTAATATAATTAAAAAAATATACAACTAAAAAGTATATATTATTTTTTTAAAAAAATGTGATTTTTACATGATAAGAGACACATCATTTTATAAGATTGGTTTATAGAAACTAGTTAAAAACCAATTTGTAACTAATTTATGTCTATATTTTAGAGCTTTTGTTATCAATTATTAGGATTAAGATGATATAATATTTGGTTTATCATCAAAATTAAATAAATATTGCCTACTTTGTACTACCAATTAGATCTAAAGTTCAATTTTAAAATTTTACCATATGATCTTGGTTAGAAGCTAATAAGACAAAAAAAAAAAATGAGTAATTACCTTTTTCCCTCATGAACTACCAAAAAATGCGCAATGCCCCCATGAACTACCAACTCGACCAAAATAGAGCATTCAACTACCAAAGACAACCATTTTCCCCCCTTTCGTCAGTCAAAGAAGTTAAAACAAACGGTCAATGGGTCATGTGCCGTTTTATATGGGGGCATGTTAGAAGATGATGGTAGTTCATGGGGGGAAAAGAGGAAGATGGTGGTAGTTTATAGGGGGAAAAGAGGAAGAAAATAAAGGTAAAACGGCGTGTGACTGACAGAAGAGGGGAAAATGGTTATCTTTGGTAGTTGAATGTTCTATTCTGGTCGAGTTGGTAGTTCATGGGGGCATCACGCATTTTTTGGTAGTTCATAGGAGGAAAAGGTAATTACCCAAAAAAAAAAAAAAAAAGTAGCTTATAATATTTGGAAAATGAAGGGGTAGTGAGTAAAATTCAGGATTTTGGTTGGTCAAAATTAAAAAATGAAGTTAAACAAAAAATGATTAAAAATATTAAAAAATGAAATAAACTAGATAAATAAATAATTCAATAAAATTTAGTTTTCGTATAAAAAATATTAATGTATAGGGGTGGCAAAACCGTGCAAAACCGCACCACCCCGCATGAACCGCCCCGCCCTGCACCGCACCAACCTAAAACAATTAAAAATAAAAAACCCGAACTCCCATGTCTGGGTACTTCGGCTGTCCCTCACGAGTCACGCGACTCATGCCTCACTTCAAATGAAATGAGTTACCCTTTCTTCATCTTCGTTAGTACTACTAGCTTTGGATTCTTTGGCTCTGAGCAGGACTGGAGGAGGACGGCAGCTGAGATACGTTGAGATGGCGGCTGAGATTAGGGTTGCGATGAAGTCAACGCAGAAGAAGGAAAAGAAAGAGACGAATTGTTAAATGAAGGCCTGAAGGGTAAAATAGTAAATGGGGGAAGGCTGGAAGATGCTAGAAGCCACGTGGAAGATGAAGATGGTATTTTTTTTTTTCAAAGTGTTTTACAGTTGTTAGTCGCTCTCAAAACGGTCCATTTTGTTTGATAAATCACTCATACGGTGCGTTTAGCCTAGAAATGTAAAAACGCAACACTTTGCCCCTAATCTAGAATCTTCTTTTTCTTCCAGCTGTGATCTCTCTACACAGTAGACTCCTCTTCGTCTTTCTCGTACTCACCCGCTCCTCCACTTCTTCTTCTTTTTCTTCTTCTTCTAGTTCTTCTAGCCTTCTAGGGTTTGCGGAATGGCGAGTCGGCGACCATGGAGAGCTTAGAGCTTGATAGGTGTGGCTGTCGTCGGCGTTGAAGATCGAACTGGACTAGCTCAAGTCCAAGATCCAAACCCTTGGTTAGATTCTTTCCTTCTTGTTTTCAAACCTTAGTGTTAGTGGCTTCTTTTTCAATTTTTATTTTTCATTTCTTCGTATGTATATTGTGTTTGCTGTTTGGTTGCTGAGATTCTAAGATGCTCGAAGGGTTTCACACCAAAACCCACTCCGCCCCTCTCAACTTGCACCTCTCGCCCCGCATCACCCCGCACTACACGGAGTCATCCATTTTTGTGCAGTTTGCGGGTGAAAAATCATCAACCCCTAGGGGTGCAGGGCAGGGGCAAAAAGGGTGAAAATTCGCCCCACCCCGCCCCGTGCACACCCCTATTAATGTATACCATCACTGACCCAGGCATGTGATATATACAACGTCTAGATCATTTATAGCAACAAGAGCAGAAAAACTCAATTACAATTTGGAAAAAAAAAAAAAAAAAAAAAAAGATATGTAAGATCATGAGATAATAATAATTACATGAAGTCCACATTTGTTAAGAATGACGCTCAGTTCTTTTTTTTAAGTCCGCCTTAATTCACATATTATTAAACGCATCGTTTTGGTCAACTCAGCCTCAGTGTTTTGGACTTTGCCACTTTGGTCGGCTCAGCATTTTGGACGTAACCAAAACTGATTTCCGTCTCAAGCTACATGTATTATTTAAACCGTGTGTTTCGTCAAATATTAAACGCTAGTTTGGTTTGTGAAATAGATTTTTAGATAGAATTATTATTCTTATGAAATAATTATTCTTTTGTTTGATAGAGACTTCTTCCTAGGCATGTGGAATAACTATTCTATAAGAGGAATACTTATTCTTCTAAAAAAATGAGAGGAATAACTATTCTTTAGTAATGGACAACGTTTTTCCAAAAAAAAAAAAAAAAAACCATTTTTTTTTTATTTTCTATCTTTTTAACATTTCAACCCTGAAAAAAAAAAGATAAAAGATAAAATAAAAAATAAAACATTGTTGTTGCTGGGAGTGGGGTGGCCAACCACCCACAATAGAACCCAGGGGTGGCATGGAGTACCTCGTGGTAGACCCCCGAGGTACTCCGAGGGTGGTGCGACCACCTCCAATGAATTTGGAGGTGGCATTGGGCACCCCTGATGTTTATCGGGGGTGGCTTGGCCATCTCCGATTGGCGTCAGAGGTGGATAGGCCACCCTTGATTGTGAGTTCTGTCTAAACTAAATTTAAAAAATCTTTAATATTGAAAGGAAAATTTCGATGTTGATGAGTGGATAAGGTTGAGCAACTAGTAAAACTCTCTCGGATATATTAGTTGCTCACCCTCATCTACTTTGGTCTTTCATTTTTTATAATGTTGATGACCTAATGAGTGGTTGAGTGTAAGCAGCTAGTATATTCGGAAGAGTTCTATCAAAGTAAAAATTAATAGAAAAACCATCTATAGTGCTTAGAGTGCGCTCTTTGTTCAAGTTTCACAAATTAAAACAATTAATATAAAAAAAAAAAAAAAAAGGTCGATTTCCTTTATATATATATATTATTACATGTATAAAGTACAGCTCGATTAAAATAAACAATATAGAGATAAAGGCACAATCACTTTAGTTTATATTTTTGTATTTTTTTTTTTATAAAGAGAGTATAATTTAGGCTATAATAGATAGTTATATAGTAAATAAAGAATAATTGGCTTTGAACAATTTAATGACAATCACTTTACTTTACATTCGACGCATTTCTTTGCTATTTTAATTTCAAAGTTATATTTTTTTAAAGTATTTACATTTTATTTCATATTTGAATTATTTATTTTTACTATTTTTCAATATTTTATTTTATTTTATTTTATTTATTTCTCAATGTAAATAAATTTTAACTCAAATTAATATCTCGACTAACCAAAATAATCTCTAGCGAATCAGGTGTGACAGACTTTGTTCCTGAAAAAAAATAAAATAAATTCATTTTTGGTTCCTCAGCATACACTTGATTTTATTTATTTTTTATTTTTTATCTGATCAGCCCTAACAAACAAACACACAAAAAAATAAAATATTAAATCATCCTTTATTTCAAAAATTTAAACCGATTAAAATAAATAAATTCAGTTATTTAATCATAACCAATCATGAAGACCGACGCTTTCATGTGCTAGCTAGCTGTTAAGCAAAGAGCTGAAAATGTGAAATCAAGTACGGTTCAACTGGAGCTATGATCGGACCGGGGAGGAAAGGGCCATTCGACAGGTAGATTAAGAAATAGCAGGGGCTTGGTTGGATGAAGCCGGCGGCGGTGAGTTTCTTATTTTCCATGGAAAACAAAGTTAGTGTATATATACCTTGGAAATCAGACTTTTTGGAGAGAACGGGGAAGCAAAAACGCGCGTTTTGGGTGTGAATCCTTCTTCTTTGAATTGGGCTTGCTTGATCTCTTCTCCTTTGCGAACCTTGATGGGTTGCAGTTGCAGTTGCAGATATTATATGCCTTACAGCAAGTGACTCCATAGCTGCCTGCACCTAAGAGACAACGCACGGTTTTTGTAAAAAAAAAAAAAAAGAAAAGAGATAGAAATAAAATAAAATAGAATCTTCTTGGCAAGAGAGGAGAGGACTATAAAAAACAGGTGTTTTGGGATACTTTGCGGAGCTACTCTCCTTTTCCTTGAATTATATAATGAACAAGCATAATTAATTCCATGTTGAAGGTTTTTCCATTCAAAACCAGTAAATGGTTTTCAGGGGCGCCTCCGGGTTCAAGCCCAAGTGGCGACTTCGGTTTCAAACTCTTTTTTTTTTTTTTTTTTTGAACAGGGTTTCGAACTCCTTGATTTGGCTTCAGAGTCAATGGTAAATTGCGGACGGATTTGTAGCTAATTTAATTTTATGAGACTAGTTTATAGAAATTAGTTAAAAACCAATTTTAGAGCTTTTGTTATCACTTATTAGGATTAAGATGATATAATATTTGGTCTATCTTCAAAATTAAATAAATATTGCTTACCTTGTACTACCAATTAGATCTGAAGTTCAATTTTAAAATTTTATCAATTCTTTTTTTTAAGTCGGCCTTAATTCACATATTATTAAATGAATCATTTTGGTCAACTCAGCCTCAGCGTTATGCACTTTACCACTTTGGTCGGCTCAGCATTGTGGTAGTAACAAAAACTGATTTCCGTCTCAAGCTACATAGCCTACACGTATTATTTAAACCGTGTGTTTTGTCAAATACTAAGGTCTCGTTATTCTTTGTTGATAGAGACCTATATATTCTTAATTTCTTAGGCATATTCTTCTTAAAATTTTTTAAGAGAAATAACTATTTCTTAATAATGGACAAGGTTTTTCTGGGGAAAAAAAAAAACTAATATTTTAATTTTTATATTTTAACCTTCCAACCATAAAAATAAATAAATAAAATATTGTTATTGCTGTGAGTCGGCCACTCTAATGAGTGGCCAAACACCCACAACAAAACCCAGGGGTGGCTGCACCACCCCTAGAGTACCTCGTGATGGACCTCCGAGGTACCCCAAGGGTGGTGCTACCAACCCTGATGAATTTGGGGGTGGCATTGGTCAACCCTAATGCTTACTAGGAGTGGTCTGGCCACCTCCGATTGGCGTCAGAATTATGTAATTTGTAAGGAATTTGAAAAATATGGATGTATGAGAGATAAATTGGAATACGGAATTGGATCGATAAAATGGATAGCAAATGAAATCAAAGCAACAAGATAAATTTGATTTTCATTCTCTCAATTCCTCTAAAACCTAATCTCCTTTTTCTCTTGCCACTTTCTTCTCCCTCACTAAAACGCTAATCTTACCCCTCTATTGATCAATGTTTTTATTCTCACACGCTACCATTATGCCCCTTTGTCTCTTCTTTTGCTGGAATGATAGGATCCCCAAAAACATTCTCATAATATTTTCATGATAGAGTTATGTTACATGTACATCTTTTGCATATATTTTGTACATCACTTTTTCTAAATTAATCATTAGATCTGTAGGATCTACATGTGGATCTTTGTGGGACCTACAAATTCAAATTTAAAAAAGTGATATACAAAAAATGGACAAGAAATGCGTAAAAGCCATTTCTCATTGCTTTAAGCATAATTGGAGATCGAAGTGATCTATTAAACGTTTGATTCCTTTGAAGCGGTTGGTTAAACTTTCTTTCTTTCCTTTCATTTTTTTTTTTTTTTTTTTTTCAACTATGGAAACCTCGAAATCCTGTAATGGAGATCCATGGGCGAAGAGCAACCATGGGTTCGTTATAGAATCAGGCACACAATTGTATCCTAAAACAACACATGTTAATAAAATTAATACCGATAAGAAAGAGGTCGTAGTTTGGACTTAAGAAGGGTAAATTTCTCTTCAAACTTGTTATTTCGAAACTTTTTACTAGGGCATTTGGAATCAGAACCATTACTTGCTAACCAGTTTGAGGCTCTTCTTTTGATGCTCGCAAAGATTAATTGACATTGTTGGGTATATATACCATTGCGCAAACAAGAACCATAGCCATTAGCATTGCATATTGTCTACTGCTTAGGGCCCTTTTATGCAAGGATTTAGGAAGAGTTCGGGAAGAATAAGGAATTAAGCGGAAAGGAGATGCCCTGCGGATACATTTGCATAAACAAGCTTCATAATCACAAAAGAAAACATAAAGATTCCCATAATAAGAGACAAACTGGAAAATATTATTGAAAAAGGCAAAGGGAAACATATGTGAAATCTCATTTATACATAAACTGCTTGTTCTCTCTGTGCACAAATCATAAACCACACTACAAAATCTTTTATTAGAAGTCCCCATCACGCCAGAAAGAAAAGCCCTCTTCCCATCACTGCACAATCTCCCTAGTGTTTTAAGCACCCATGGTGATAATGCACCGGATAGACTTCCCCTGAAGCATGAGGTCAAAGGCTTTGTTGATCTCCGAGAAAGGGACTGAGTGAGTGATAAATTTCTCCAGTTCCAGCTCCTGCAACATCAACAGATTAGCCATTCCACTTGCTTATAAAAAAGATGTATGTAAATGAGGATTGTTAATCAATTAGTATGGTTGTTCATCTAAGCCACCGCAAAAGTTGTTAAACAGAAACAAAAGCATACCTTGTTCAAGTACTTTTCCACGACCCCAGGAATATCAGTGCGGGGCTTGTAGTTGCCAAAGAAGGTACCCTTCAGGGTCCTCTCATTCAACAAGTTCATAGGATGAGTCTTGAATGCATCATCTTTGTTTGGTACTCCAACAAGTACTGCAACACCCCAACCCTGAGAAGAAGCAAATTTTAGTTTCAAAGGAAACGTAATTGGATAATTGGAACTTTTAAGAAATTTGTTTAGTGATTACATCATGAACGCATTCAAATGCTGAGATCATGGCCTGGATGCTTCCAGTACATTCAACAGCCCGATCCACTCCACCGCCGGTCATCTCAGCAAGCACCTGTCAATCGAAATTCAAATGTTAAACAGAGACAAGGTGTCTGTAATCAGAAACTTAGATATAATTGAGAAGTCAAAACCCAGATTAGCTTCAACAGAATGAGAAGTGCAATTTCATGAACCAAAACAAGTTTTTTCATGCTAGTCTTGGCTTTGATTTCAGCAAAGGAAAAACCAAAATGAAAAGGAAAAGAAGCTAATGAGAAAAACCCCAAAATTCATGCTTGCCATGCCAACTGATTGATTACAGAATAGTAACACTCATGATGTGTTGAACTAACCTCTTGAACAGGCTTGTCATGATCTTTTGGATTCACAAATTCGGTGACACCAAACTTCTTGGCTGTCAAAGAGATTAAGAATATAACATCGTCAATACATAAAATAGCAACTTAATAAGATAAAGAAAACAAAGCAAAGTATCTATCCTTGAATGTGTGTGTGCATATATATATATATATTCAGCATATTGACTCACCTTCCTCGAAACGAGCAGGGTTCAGATCAACACCAATGATTCTTGAAGCCCCAGCAATTCTTGCCCCTTCAGCAGCCTAAATATCAGCACAAGAGAAAATTAAACATTACAATCCTTTTGAAGTTGACAAAAGCAATAAAACATATTAACAACAAGAAGAACTCACAGCAAGGCCAACAGCACCCAATCCAAAGACGGCTACAGATTGACCCTTTTTGGGTTTTGCAACATTCAAAGTGGCACCAAGACCTTTCAAGCATAAAACCAAATATATCAATGGAAACTGAAAATTAGTGAGAATAAATCACTGTATCATTACTATTATACAAATGCAGAGAACTCCTCCTAACCTGTGGATATTCCGCAACTAAGAACACAAACTTTGTCTAATGGGGCGGCAGGGTTGATCTTCGCGAGGCAGCCCACATGGGTAACAGTGTATTCACTAAATGTGGAGGTGCCAACAAAGTGGTAAATGGGCTTTCCATTTATTGAGAATCTCGTCTTGCCATCATTAAGCATAACGCCCCTGTCAGTATTAATCCTGAGGAGGTCACACATGTTGCTCTCCTCCGACTTACAGTGGCGACACTCCTTGCACTCCCCAGTGAAGACAGGGAGAACATGGTCTCCTGGTTTGAGATCAGTTACGCCCTCGCCTACACTCTCCACAATTCTAAGCCACAAAAAAGAATATAGTAAGTACTAAAAACTAGTTTTTTCTAAAATTCTTAGGCATTTTAATTCATAAAGGAATTCAACAACTGACCAAGTTTACTATAGGAAATAAAATTCGTATCACCGAGAATGCATTATATTTAATTACTCAAAGAACGAACTGAAAAGAATACTCTCAAAATTTAGAGGTATACATACCCTCCAGCTTCATGACCAAATATGCGAGGAAACAATGGCGTCTGCCCCTGCAATACAAAGGAACGTTTGAGTTTTAACTACAAAATGATCCAAACGTAATTGTTCTCTAGTTTCCTTTTTCTAAAATTTTGTAAACAAGCTAGTTTTCAAAAATTCCAAAACGAAAAAAACATGAAACGTTTCCAAACTGTTATTTTCAATATCCCCTTGCCTTGGCTTCCCAGAAGTAAACATCAGTGTGGCAAAGGGAGGTGAAGAGGATCTTCACGCGGACTTCATTTGCCTGAGGTGGTGCCACCTCCACTTCTTCAATCACCAATGGCTTCCCAGCCTCCCATGCCACCGCGGCTACAGGAAACGCATACCCAGTTAGGCGATTAATCCAAACAAAACATCGAAAATACCAAAACTCCAAGAATGATACAAGGAAGAGGCGTCTAGAAGTTTTCTAACCAAGAGCAGAGAGAGAAACATATAAAAGAGATTTTCTCGAAGTTTCAGTGTGCAGTGTTGATCAGAAGAAAAAAGAAAATCATTTTTTTAATATAACATATTTCAACGATCACAACCCAAAAACAACTTTTCCTCGGTATCGAAAAAAAAGAATTAAGATTTTTCTGAAAACATTCAACAGAAACACCAGAAATGCCCAAGTTTGAATTTTAAAAGAGAAAAAGAAGGAAAAGCAAGGCCATGCATTTTAAAACAATCTCGATATTTGATTTACAAAATGACAAAGACTTAAAACCCACGAAAAGGGATCAACCCAGGAAATTGCAAACACTAAAACCATAAGGAAAAAAAAAAAAAAAAAAACTTTTTGCATTAGCCAGCAAATGAAAAGGAAGCAAAGAACAAAATATGCGAAAAATAGTGACAAATGATCCCCAAAACCACCATGCAACAGGATAGAGCCAACCCCAAATCAGAAACAGAGAACCCAGTAAAACTAAGATCCTGTAGCAGAAAAGAGCTGGTGGCGATGGCGGCTCACCTTTGCACTTAATAACTTGACCGGCTGTTCTCGACATGGCTATCTCAGACGACGATGATGATCAGTCTCCTTGTTTTGATTGTGAAAGATGCGTGTCTGTGTCTATACCTGTGTCTCTCTCTGTGGGGGTATATATAGTGTCAGTGAGAAGAGGAAAAGTAAACGCCAAGAATTACAACTTGATGAACAAGCATAATTAATTCCAAGTTTAGTGTTTTTCCATTCAAAACCAGTGGTGGTTTTCAGGGGCACCTACGGGTTCAAGGCCAAGTGGTTTCAAACTCCTTGATTTGTGGAATTTACTATTTATTATCCCTGTCTAGTAGAAGGAATGTATAATACCTCCACCTAAAAAACCAAAAAAAAAATTGTTGATAATATTTTTTTAGAGTCAATGGTATATTGTTACCTGTTTTGTAGCTAATTTTTATAAATTAGTATAATCAAGTGATGTGTATTTTTAATAAAAGTGAGAAGTACGTAATTTTTTTTATTAATATGATTAAAAAAATTAAAAAGTACATATTATTAAAAAAAATTTGATTTTTACGTTATAAGAAACAAATCATTTTATGAGAGCGGTTTATAGAAATTAGTTAAAAACTAATCTGTAGCTAATTTATGTCTATATTTTAGAGCTTATGTTATTAATTATTAGGATTAAGATGATATAATATTTGGTTTATCATCAAAATTAAATAAATATTGCTTACCTTGTACTACCAATTAGATCTAAAGTTCAATTTTAAAATTTTACCATATGATCCTGATTAGAAGTTAATAAGACAAAAAAAAACAAAAATAAAAAACACAAAAACACAAAAACAAAAACAAAACAAAAAGTAGCTTCTAATATTTGGAAAATGAAGGGGTAGTGAACCCATTAACCAAGTTAAATAATTATTTATTTCAAAAATTTAAGCTAATAAAAAAATATAAATGCATTATTTAATCAATTCATTGTTAGTCAACAACTATTTTAAAAAACTTCTACTTTTATTCTTGAGATTGGTAAGTAATAAGACTTGAAAAAAAAATCATATATATTTTGTGATTTTTATGGTGTCATTGGTGGATTTCGTTTTTTTAAAAAAAAGAAAAAGAAAAAGAAAAAGAAAAAAAGAGCTTGCCTTGAATATGGAAGATAGAAAATAAAATAAATAGGAAAATGTTAAAAAAATTTGGTTCATTGAGAAAAAGGAGATGGGTGGGGCCCGAATGCTGCCCTTTTTTGTTTGCTTGAGAAATAGTTTTATTATATTATGGATTGACCCGCGCCATGACGAAGATGTTGATGATAACGATGACGACGACGACGACGACATGGCGGCTGAGCTGACATAGTCGACGGGACAGTTGGCACAGTGGCTGTGAAAAAGAAGAGCAAATGTTTGTTTCAACGCTACGTAGCTGGGCCTGTTTGTGTACATAACATAATAATGAGTTGTTAATTTTTGAAATTAGTAAAAAGTGATGATGTGATATAAAATAAAAATAATTTGTATAAAAAAGTGAAAAAATTTTGTATTGTAGTGAATTTTTTTATTTGAATAGTAATAAAAAATTATTGATGTGATATAAAAAAGTGAAAAATGTTGAAATGTTTTGATATTGATTAGTATTGAAAAATATAAAAAAATGAAAAAAAAAAAATACATGAATAATACTGTAATGTATTATTCCTTAACAAACAAGCCCTTGATTTCCGTCTCAAGTTACATAGCCTACATGTATTATTTAAACAGTGTACATGTTTTTGTCAAATACTAAGGTCTCATTATTCTTTTGTTGATAGAGACCTATTCTTAATTTCTTAGGCACGGAATAACTATTCCATTTTAAAGAGAATATTTATTCCTCTTAAAAAAATAAGAGGAATAATTATTCCTTAGTAATTGACAAAGTTTTTTTAAAAAAATAAATAATAAAATTAACATTTTATTTTTTATATTTTAACATTTCAACCCTAAAAAAAATATAAAAAATAAAAATAAAACATTGTTGTTACTACGAGTCAGCCACCCCAATGGGTGGCCGCCCCACCCCTGGAGTAATGCAACCAACCCTGATAAATTTGGGGGTGGCATTGGCCAACCTTGATGCTTATCGGGGTGGGCTAGCCACCTCCGTTTGGCGTTGGGGGTGGATAGGCCATCCCGATTAGCATTAAGGAGGGCCTTGGCCACCCTGAAACCTGAATTACCTCATTGGTCCACCAAAAGGTGATTTAGGGTTGGTGCGGCCATCCCCATGTTCTTCTATGGGTGGGTGGCCAACCACTGGAGTTGTGCGACTACCCACAACAAATGTTTTTTGAATTTTAGTTTTAGAAATTAAAAAAAAAAAACAAAAAAAAAAAAACATGTAGGGTTTTATAGTAGTTTTGATTCAATTCCATTATGGATATATCTTTTATCATTAAACTAAAGAATGTGAATAACTATTCCATTCAACACTCCTTCATTCTCGGTAATAACTATTTTTATTTTTTTTCATTAGAATAGTCATTTCGTAAACCAAACAAGATCTAAAGTTCAAAAGCATCGTATTATATCATCTTCATTTCTTTGTGAGTCCTATCTAACCTAAATTTGAAAATCTCTTATATCGAAAGGAAAATTTTGAGGTTGATGAGTAGATAAGGTTGAACAACTAGTAGAACTCTCTTGAATATTAGTTGCTCACCCTCAACCACTTTAGTCTTCCTTTTTTATAATGTTGATGCTTTGATGAGTGGTTGGATGTAAGTAAATAGTATATTTCGGAGAGGGGAAATGATTGTTGGGGGACGAAAAACCATCCCTCAACCGACATTTATTATAAATAAAGGCTTTTTTTTTTTATCAAAAAGCAATTCTGATGCACACATCAGAAATCAGAATTGCTTTTTGATTAAAAAAACCTATTTTAATGAAAAGGGGGGGGGCAAGGGGACGGGTTACCGTCCCATACCAATCGGCCCTCTTCAGAGAGTTCTACCTAGAGTAAGAATTAATATAAAAACCATCTATAGTGCTTAGAGTGCACTCTTTGTCCAAGTTTCACAAATTAAAACAATTTATATATATATATATATATATATATATATATATATATATATATATATATATATATATATTTTTTATTACATGTATAAAGTACAGCTCGATTAAAATAAACAATATAGAGATAAAGGTATAGTCACTTTAGTTTATATTTTTGTATTTATTTTTTTTTTTTATAAAGAGAGTATAATTTAGGCTATAATAGATAGTTATATAGGAAGTAAAGAACAATTGGCTTTGAACAATTTAATGACAATCACTTTACTTTACATTCGACGCATTTCTTTGCTATTTTAATCTCAAAGTTATATTATTTTTTTTTTTTTGAAGTATCTACATTTCATTTAATATTTGAATTATTTATTTTTGCTATTTTTCAATAATTTTTTATTATTTTATTTATTTCTCAATGTAAATAAATTTTCACTCAAATTAATATCTCGACTAACCAAAAAAAAAAAAAAAAAAAAATCTTTTTTGGTTCCTCACGTAGACACTTGATTTTATTTATTTTTTATCTGATCAGTATATATATATTAAATCATCCTTTATTTCAAAAATTTAAGCCGATTAAAATAAATAAATTGAGTTATTTAATCATAACCAATCATGAAGACCGACGCTTTTCATGTGCTAGCTAGCTGTTAAGCAAAGAGCTGAAAATGTGAAATCAAGTACGGTTTAACTGGAGCTATGATCGGACCGGGGAGGAAAAGGCCATTCGACAGGGAGATTAAGAAATCGCAGGGGCTTGGTTGGACTTGGATGAAGCCGGTGGCGGTGAGTTTCTTATTTTCCATGCATGGAAAACAAAGTTAGTATATACATATATACCTTGGAAATCAGATTTTTTGGAGAGAGCGCGCGGAGAAGCAAAAACGCCCGTTTTGGGTGTGAATCCTTCTTCTTTGAATTGGGCTTGGTTGATCTCTTCTCCTTTGCGAACCTTGATGGGTTGCAGTTGCAGATATTATATGCCTTACAGCAAGTGACTCCATAGCTGCCTGCACCTAAGACGACAACGCACGGTTTTTTTAAAAAAAAAAAAAAAAAAAAAAAAAAAAAAAAAATCTTCTTCATAAAAAACGGGTGTTTTGGGATACTTTGCGGAGCTGCTCTTCTTTTCCTTGAATTATCTGCCGTTGTGCATGTGAGACAAGATGCCAAAATGGGGCCCACCTTCGCCTACACAAGATTACATGTATGACTAATCAGTAATCAACTCTGAAAAGATGCTATGTGCTTTAGTATATATTTTCTTTTAAAATGTTATACATTCTACTTTTATTCTTTTATCTTATTACGATTTGGTAAAGCGTAATTATTGTTAGATCAGCTCTTATTTAAAGTATATATATCCAATAACTTTGATATTTTAAGGAATTCCACTAGTTTTTTTTTTTTTTTTTAATGATTAGATAAAGGCCTTATTTGGCAAACATCACAAAAAATTTTCAATTTATTTTTACATTTTCCAATAACAATCAACATTAAAATATTTCAACTTTTTTCATTTTTTATATCACATCAATAATTTTTTATTACTATTTAAATAAAGAAATCTAGTACAATACAAAATTTTTTCACTTTTTTATACAATTTTTTTTTTTTTTTACTTTATATTACATCTATTACTTTTTTTCGAACTCCAAAATTAATAATCTACTATCCTGTTCTGCACAATGCTTTGCCAAACAAGGCCAAGAGACCGGCAGCTGCATGAGTAGACAAAGGGAGGACGTTTATTGAGTTACCAGTGTACCGGCACGAGCGCGCTTTTAATTCAGAATGTTGTCTTTGCTTTGTGACAAGCAGGGGCGAACTCACGTTCAGCATTGGGGGGACGAATGTTCTACCAAAAGTTTTTTAAAACCCGGTTATTAGGGAGTTTCAATGAGGAGCGTCCCTCCAATATTTAATATCCGTTCCCCTAGCATGTCTTTTCTTCTCTTTTGGGGTGAATAGTTCTATCTTTTATCTCCCGTCTCTTAGCACTTGTAGGCCTATCATCTAAGAATTACTTTGAGAAGTGATTTTTGCACAATAGCATTGCACAACTTGTGCACAACACAAGATACATTGGAGGGAACTCATGTGAGTTTGACCCATCACATAGGTCCAACTCATGTGTCTTATGTTGTGCACAAGTTGTACAATATTGTTGTGCAATAATATTTATCCTAACTTATAAGGTATTACTCATAGGTTATTGGGTATATGCAAAACCTAGGAAAACTCCCCAAAAAAAAAAAAAAAAAAAAAAAAGATCGACTTAGTTTTATAAAAGAAAGAAAAGAAAAAATCAAAATTTTCTTTAACTTCATAATTTTAAACTTGATTTCCGTGATTTTTTTATTAAGGAAAGTAGTATTTGCAAGTGAGTAGTGCACAAACTCACTATCATTTCATGATTATTATTATCTTATTTTATTTTTAATCTAACATTAATGGGATTGGGATGAAATTATACATGGCTCATGTACAAAAAATACCATTATTTTTTAAAGGATAGGAGAAGTCTATCAAATTACCATTTGTCTTAAAAACTTAAAGGTGATAAGAAAGAAATACTATCAATTTTTAAGGGTTAGAGAAAATTCACATTAAATTATCAATTATTCTAAAAATTGAAAGTTATAAAAAATAAAAAATTTAATCATTTAGCTAATATATATTCTAACACATGTTTGATAAGAAAGTTCAATCTGTTATCATTACCGCCGTCATATCCACGTAAGTTTATCCTCCCACGTAACAAATCCTAGTTCCACCCATGGTGACAAGCAATTTAAAGTTTTTCATTAATATATTGCTTTACTCGAGACTAACATTTTTACTGCTTCTCAAGTTTTTAATTTTGCGCCTCCGAGTTCGAATTGTTAGTGATCGATCTCATTCCTTATGAGTTGGGGTTATCACAGTCTTGATGGTTTTGGTTTGGGATAGACAGGATTTTTTATTTTTTATTTTTTTAAGCAAACATCAGGAAAAAAGGAAAA
Organism: Alnus glutinosa; assembly: GCF_958979055.1. Classification (NCBI taxonomy): domain Eukaryota; kingdom Viridiplantae; phylum Streptophyta; class Magnoliopsida; order Fagales; family Betulaceae; genus Alnus; species Alnus glutinosa. The sequence continues at coordinate 5,286,205 of NC_084889.1, read as the reverse complement.
GGGAAACGATTAGAACACATCAAACGTGATAAAAGGGTTGGACAAGCCCACAATAAACTCCAGTAAAACTATATGTGTTGTAAAACGTAAAATAAAAAAGAAATGTGACAAATAAAAGACATTGTCCTATTAAAGCTTGGTGCAAACGCCATGGAAATTGGCCGGCCGCCTTAACTGGCGGTTTATGACGAGAGAATGGGCATGAACTTCGAATGATGATCCATTGGCGGAAGCTATTAGCCTGATGTTTGAAAAACACTTCAAAAACTTCTGCAACCTGATCTGGAGATCACCATAGGCAAAAATAAAAAATCGAATATGGAGATCTAGCGTGGGAGAAATTGGGGAGCTGAAGATTAAGCCTGTGAACCCCCCCCCCCCCCCCCCCCCCCCAAAAAAAAAGGCCAGAAAGGCGGTGGCACGTCCGCCACCCACACGCTAGTGCGGTGCGTAACGGACAAACGAAGAGGAAGATTGAGCTCCTCCCTCCTTCCTCGGTTTTCATAAGAAAATCCAAGGGCGACAGAGAGAAGAAAGACTTTGCTTTCTGGAGAAGGAGAGAGACGAGCCGTGGGATAGACCACTTATTATGTTGCATTTGTTATCAATTAATTAGGATTAAATTAATATTAATATACCACCATCGAAATCAGATAAATATATGTTACCTTGTACTTCCAATTGAATTTCAAGTTCAATTTTGAAATTTTATAAATGTAATTAATTTCTAAAAACTGTTGTTGGTGCCTTTGATATAATTTAATTTTGGTGACTCTTAGTCAAATTGGACGCAAGATATATCCACCGAGTGGATGCAGTTGGTGTCTTGACTTACAATAATGTTATGAATTTTCATCCGAATTGTCGCGGTCATTAGAAAATGAAATAAGAAACTTATAATACTAAAGAAAAACATGTATTTCCAATAACTTTGCTCTTCGAACTATTAGCAATTCGGACAATAAAAGAGCCCCTCCCCTATGAGCATGGTTTTTACCGGGAGGGGGTGGCCTCACGCCTCCCCCTCCCGGTAGTGATATCCCTTTGCCTCCTCGTGAGTCAGGGTGTTTTCTGTTCTCCTTGGGTTGGTCCAGTGGGATTAGTTTTTCTCCCGACCTCTAGGGTTGTGGAGCTTTTGTTTCCCCCGGCTAGATTCGGTGGTGATTGACTTTTCCCTAGCCTTTTTGGACTATGATGGCTTGTTATTTGCTTTTCTTTGTTATTTCTTTTGTTTTGGCAGGACTGTTCATCTCAAGATGTCTTCTTTGGAGAAGTGGCCGAGCCAATGTGTCGTCGGCCGAGTATTTTTAGCCCATTTTTTTTTCCCACTTTTTTCTTTGATTTTGGAAGCCAGATCTATACTTCTCCCCCGACTTTTGCTTGACACGCGCCCCCCAGCCATGTTCCTCATCGTCTTCCTCCCCTGCCGGATCGATTGTTGGTGATCGACGAGTGGCGCCCACGCGCCTGGAAGCTCTCTGTTCTGTGGTGCATGTGAGGGCCATGTTCCGCTTTTTTCAGGCCGTGTTCGGCGGCAACCGGTTATATGGCGTCGGATCTCTGTCTGGGTGGTCCTGGTGACGGCGCGTGTCCTTCACACATCGTCGTCCGGCATCTTGGCCTTTTCCCCTACTGCCGGCAGCTTGTTTTGAGTGTTTTTTGTCTATGTGTTTTTTGTGTTTTTCTCTTGTTTCTCCAGTTTCAACCTACTTGTGTTTGGATCAAATTTTATAGGAATATTTGCTGGCTAATTGCTATATCCACCATCTTTCTTTAGAGAATGAACGTTATTATAAGAGAAACTCAAGTGTCCTTCTTGTAAAATTTGTATTTCTTCTTAGACAGCTGTTTTACTAAGCCAGATCCTTCTGGCTTAGAGAGTTGGAGGGTCCTGTTCCTTACTTCCAAGTTGTAAGCCTATGGGCTGTTTGCAGTATTAATGATAGCACATGCTATTTTGTTCAAAAAAAAAAAAATTCAGACAATAAATATAAGAGAGTTTCTATAAAATTTATCTGTCCAAATAAATTTTAGACAGTCTACCCACTTGATATTTAGTGCACGAATTGCTAGCAATCCATTAAAAAAAAAAAAAAAATTACCAATGATCTGGATCCAAGATTTTTATTGATTTTTCTTTTTTCTTCTTTACTCTTTCACATTCTCTTTTTTTTTTCTTCGGCTTTTTCTGCTGCTGCATCGCCCGGTGATTGGGGCGACAATTTACGATGATTCCTCTCTATGATCCAAAATGGGATTTTGCTTTGAAATTATTGACACTTCTCCTGAGGTGGTTCCTTTCAGCAGCCTGAGTCATGTCGATTCGAATGCCACCCTTTTCTGTCGAGGCACTCAAGTCTTACAAAGAGAATGGTAGAAAGCTTTCATTGTCTATCAAATGGAAAGAAAAAGCTATTAGCTGCTGGGTGTCAACTTATAAGATTTGATTCACACTAAATCCCTTCATAATCGTTGCATGTATCACCATACTGATGTGGAATAGAGACCTTAAGCAACTGCCTAATTTGACTTGACAAAAAGCCAGTCATAACCCGGATTTCAATTCATATATGTTAAACAATGATGAAGGGATTAGTATGATTTGAATTGAGACACATACCATATGAATATTTCACAAATATCTCACAAAACTAATGCGGTAAAGTTTAATAGTCATTATATATATTTAACAATGGCTGATCTAAGAGCTATTAGACATTGCCATATCAATTTTGTAGAATATATGTGGGATGTTTGTGAAGAGGATTCTTTTCAGATATTGAAATTTTATAAGAAATGAAAAGGAAAAATTATATGTAGCTCAATACAAAATATGTCATATTTATTTTCTTAGGCTCTAAGATCTATCAAATCAACCCTGATTAGGGTATTGCACCCATAAACAACCTAGAATGTGAGAGGGCATAACAAGGAATGACCTTTAAATGATGGGTTGGATATTGGAGGTGGCTGAACTATTTATTAAAAGTGGCCGAATCATTTTCATGGCCAAAGGAACAATTTGGCCACCCCTATGCTCGCATGCCACTTCTCTTCTCTCTTTTATGTGTTGTTTCATTTTGAACAATTTATTTTATATGCATGAATAAAATTAGAAATATTGCATCGAATCTCAAACGCCCTAACATAGGAGCTTAGAAGTTCACTCCAAAATATATAGTACATGCTTTACAAAATGAAAGACACCGTTGAAGTCGATATGGGCATCTAGTTGAAGATTCAAAAACAGTGCAGAACAATTTCCAATCGAGGGCATCAATTCATTAATCATTAAAATAAGTTTGGATGAAAGATTATCCTATATTTATCGGTGATATTGTATTTGCTGATCAAATTGTTTATCCTCATATTTAATGAAAGAGGACGCCTAAACTTGGTCCACGCCTGAGAGCGGCCTCTTTGAAAATTGGTAATTTGTGGATTGTTTCAGTGTAATTAAGGTCAAACACTCAAACTGGCCATCTTATCCAGAAGCCTCCTGTATGAAAGCGACCTTTACCTCTCGAAACCAAAACAATGTGCTGCCCAAAATTGAAGAGCCAATCTGATTTTATTTTTTAATTTCTTATTGAAGTCAATTATGGTTCTTTCAAGTTTAATTTGAATCTATTAGTATATGATCCTTGAAGGATGAAGCTCAAATCCTTGCACCCTTCTCTCTCTCTCTCTCTCTCCCCGCTCACACTTCCCGGGCGACTCCCACAGTCCCACACCATCTTTATGCCGGAGAAAGCCGGAGGCGGCTGCCAAAAAACCCTCCTGGCCAAGTGGACCTCAACCACGCAAGCGGATTCGCCGCCATGGTGGCCGTGGCCGTCTCCAGCTCGTTGAGATTCGAGGTATTTAATTCCCTGTGATTGCTAAATGCTGTGCATTGATAGATGAGAGGCATTTAATTGTTTGTTTTGTGGAACACTGAGGAAGAAAACCATAATTACTTTGAGGGTATTTACTATTTAGTTAGCGCGCTCTTTCTAAGAGAAGATGGTAAATCAAGAATATGAAGCCTATTGTAAAGAATTCAGTAAGGCTACTTTTTGTACTTATTTATTATATTTATTTTATGCCAGATAACGTGACATAATTTATGTAATTTTATTCTTACAAGCTGCCTTTATACTCTTCTCCTTTGTACTTATTTATTATATTTATTTTATGCCAAATAACGTGACGTAATTTATGTAATTTTATTCTTACACGCTGCCTTTATACTCTTCTCCTTTGTCTCTTCTTTTCCTGGAGTGTTAGGATTCCAAAAAATATCATATTAATTTTTCTTAACATTTTTTATAATCATAATGATTTCATATTATTTCAATCGATCTCCTTATTTTAGGCATTATTCTATACTAATTATTTTCCTAGAATAAGCTACAGTAATATTCTCTTTAATAGAAATTAAAGTAGATGCCATATGACAACAATCCAAGGAGCGAAGATATCAATTGCTTTTTTATGCAACAATTAGAGGTCGAAGATCAATTGAAGGTTTAATCCGCTCAAAATAGTTGATTTATTCCCCCATTTTTTTTATTTTTTTTTTTCTAATTTTCAACTGGTGGAAACCTTGAAATCACATCATATGGAGATGCATGGGCGAAAGAACTACCATGCATGGGCCTGTAATTGAAACAGGCACGCAATTGTAGCCTAAAACAACTTAATTAATGATAAACTGATCGATAAGAAAGAGGCGGCAATTAGGGCTTAAGAAATTAAAGGTTAATTTCTTAAAACTTATTATTTCATAACATTTTACAAATAATAATATGTGAAATTTCTTTTATTTGTACAAATCTCTTATTAAAAGTTCTCAGTAGAGCAGAGAGAAAAGCCCAATCTCCCTAGCGCGCGTTTCAATCATGCACCCATCTTGATAACGCAGCGTATAGACTTCCCCTGAAGCATGAGGTCAAAGGCTTTGTTGATATCCGAGAAAGGGACTGAGTGAGTGATAAATTTCTCCAGTTCCAGCTCCTGCATGCAACATCAACACAGATTACCCATTATGTCATAATATCCTTAAATAGAAACCTCTGACTAGTCCATGCATGGTTATTAATTAGAAACCTTGTTCATGTACTTCTCCACGACGACAGGAATATCAGTGCGGGGCTTGTAGTTGCCAAAGAAGGTTCCCTTCAGAGTCCTCTCACTCAAAAAGTTCATAGGATGAGTCTTGAATGCATCATCTTTACTTGGCAGTCCAACAAGTACTGCAACACCCCAACCCTGACAAGAAGCAAGTTTTAGTTTCAAAGGAAACGTAGTAATTGGATGGATAATTGGAACTATATATCAAGAAACTTGTTTAGTGGTTACATCATGAACGCATTCAAATGCTGCGATCATGGCCTGAAGGTTTCCAGAACACTCAAGAGCCCGATCCGGTCCTCCGTCGGTCATCTCAACAAGCACCTGCCAACGGAAATTCAAATGTTGAACAGAGACAGAGTGACAAGTGCAATTTCATGCACCAAAAAACAAAGTCCTTGCATGCTAGGCTTGGCTTTGATTTTAGCAGGTAATGAGAAAACCCCCAACATTCATGCTTGCCATGCCAGCTGATTGATTACAAGCACTCATGATCGCTGTGTTGAACTAACCTCTTGAACAGGCTTGTCATGATCTTTTGGATTCACAAATTCATTGACACCAAACTTCTTGGCTGTCAAAGAGATTAAGAATATACCATCGTCAATATATACATAAAATAGCAACTTAAATCAGATTATGAAAACAAAACAAACTCACCTTCCTCAAAACGAGCAGGGTTCAGATCAACACCAATTATTCTAGAAGCCCCAGCAATTCTTGCCCCTTCAGCAGCCTAATAAATCAGAACAAGAAAAAAATTAAATCATTACAATCCTTTGGCAGTTGACAAAGGCAATAAACATAGAAACAAGAAGAAAAACTCACAGCAAGGCCAACAGCACCCAATCCAAAGACGGCTACAGATTGACCCTTTTTGGGTTTTGCAACATTCAAAGTGGCACCAAGACCTTTCAATTAGGCATAAAACCAAATAGATCAATGGAAACTAAAAATTAGTGAGAATTAATGACACTATATATTCTTCAAATGCAAAGAAGTACTCCACCGAACCTGTGGATATTCCGCAACTGAGAACACAAACAATGTCTAATGGGGCTGCAGGGTTGATCTTAGCGAGGCAGCCGACATGGACAACAGTGTATTCACTAAATGTGGAGGTGCCAATAAAGTTGTAAATGGGCTTTCCATTTTTGGAGAATCTCGACTTGCCATCATTAAGCATAACACCCCTGTCAGTATTAACCCTGAGGAGGTCACACACGTTGCTCTCCTCCGATTTACAGTGGCGACACTCCTTGCACTCCCCAGTGAAGATAGGGAGAACATGGTCTCCTGGTTTGAGATCAGTTACGCCCTGGCCTACGCTCTCCACAATTCTAAGCCACAAAAAAAAAAAAAAAAAAAAAAAAAAACAAACAAACAAACAAACAAACAAACAATTTTTCGGAAACTCTTTTAGGCATATTTTGAATAGAATGCTCAATACTCTTCAAAATTTAGAGGTATACATACCCTCCAGCTTCATGACCAAATATGCGAGGAAACAATGGTTTCTGCCCCTGCGCAATACAAAGGAACATTTGAGTTTCAAAAATTCCAAAACGAAGACATGCAACATAAAACGTTTCGAAACTTAGTATTGCCAATATCCCCTTGCCTTGGCTTCCCAGAAGTAAACATCACTGTGGCAAAGGGAGGTGAATAGGATCTTCACGCGGACTTCATCTTTCTGAGGTGGTGCCACCTCCACTTCTTCAATCACCAATGGCTTCGCAGCCTCCCATGCTACCGCGGCTACAGGAAACGCATACCCAGTTAGACGATTAATCCAAACAAAACATAAAAAATACCAAAATTCCAAGAATGCTACAAGGAAGAGGCATCAACTTATGTAAATCAAGAATTGAAAAAGAGAAATACGTTTTCTAACCATGAGCATTAATGAAAGAAACATATATATGGAAGAGATTTTCTAGAAGTTTCAGTGTGCAGTGTTTAATCGGGAAAAAAAAAAAAAAGTTGAAATTTTCATATTTTTTTAGTATAATAACTTTCAACAATCACAAAACCGAACACAACCCAAAAACACCATTTCCTTGGTAATCGGAAAAAAAAAAATTAAGATTATTCTGAAGACATTCAACAGAAAGGCCAGAAATGCTCTAGTTTAAATTTTAAAAGAGAAAAATGGAAAAACAAGGCCATGCATCTGAAACAATCTGGATATTTACAAAATGACAAAGATTTAAAACCCACAAAAAGGATCAACCCAGGAAAATTCAAACACTAAACCGTGAGGGAGAAAAATAACTTTTTCGTCATAAAAAAGAAACGCATATGTCAGCAAATGAAAATGAAGCAAAAAGTAAAAAAAACAATGCGAAAACAGTGACGCTGATCACCAAAACCACCATGCAACCGTATAGAGCCAACCCCAAATCAGAAATGGAGAACCCAGTCAAACAAATATCATATAGCAGAAAAGAGCTGGTGGGGATGGCGGCTCACCTTTGCACTTAATAACCTGACCGGCAGTGCTCGACATGGCTATATCGGATGATGATGGTGATCGGTTTCTTTGTTTTGATTGTGAAAGACGAGTGTCTGTGTCTGTGTCTGTGCCTGTGCCTGTGCCTGTGGTGGTATATATAGTGCTAGTGAGAGAAGGAGAGGTTTCCTTTTTTTTTTTTTTTAAAAAAAAAAAAAAATCAGAGGAGGAGAGGTAATCGCCATGGTAAACGGTTTTTCTATTTATAACTTCTAGTGGTTCTCAGGGGGGCCTTCGGGTGCAAGGCTACGTGGCAAGATAGATAAAGATAGGATAAGAGTGAGATATGCCCAAAAAAAAAAAACGTGTATATGTCAGCACATGTTTTTAAGGTTGTCCCAATTTTAGTTTGGGATTGACGTTGACCGCCAGTTGCCCAAAATATCGAAGTCCTATAATATTTGGTCGCCTTTGTTATCAATTATTAGGATTAAGATAGTATAATATTTTGTTTATCACCTGACATCATCAAAATTAAATAATATTTCTTAGAATTAGATCAAAAGTTCAATTTTAAAATTTTACCATATGATCCTGGTTAATTAGAAGTTAATAAGACAAAAAAAAAAAAAAAGTTTATAATATTTGGAAAATGTAGGGGTAGTGAGTAACATTAATCAAAGCTTTTTCGTTAGCAAAATCTCATCTCACGGGGAATTCAAAAAGTTTTTTTTTTACAACAAAAAATAAATTAATAGATAAACATAGGAATAGTCAGAATCTATCTTTAGAGCATTCTGATTTGACCAAGTAGATTTCTTTTCATTTTATCCAAAAAAGATTAGATTTTTCAATTTTAACTACTAACATTTTTAGAGCACCTACATCTCATTTACGTACTATTCTAACTACTTACTTTCACTATTTTATTTAATTCACCCAAATTTACATTTAGATAATTTTAACTAGTCAGGTGTAAATGGTCATTTGGTTCCCAAAACTATAGCCTGGACCAAAAAAACTTATTTGGCTCTTAAAACTAGGGGTGTACAAGTGAGGCGATTAGTAACTGTTAATAACATTAAACGCGCAACGGGATAATGGCTTAGGCCAGTTGCATTTATCGATTATCGGAATTGACAAAAATTAATAATCGAGTAACTGGTTTTATATATATATATAAAATAATAATAATAATAATTAAAATCTAATGGCTAAAACCGTACGTGCGGCTTAGCAAGTCTTGGCAGATCCGTACCAAGTGCCCCAAAACCTTGAGGCAGGCAAGTGTACGTGATGGATGGGATTGGTATGGCTGGGATATATAACCTCCCTAAACAGCTGTTTTGGGCATTAGAGAAATTAATGGTGCAAAAGGGCTTTAATCACTTTCCGATTGGCTCCAATTCATAGGGATATTAATTACTATATATATATATATATATATATATATGTTCTACTTGCTATTTTCTCTGTGAGAAGACTATGCATGTGTTCATGTAATATACGTACGTAACGTAAAGTATTGAACGAGTAAGCCAGGAGTTTGAATCTGTTCATCAATTTGGCGGAAGATGTTTCTAGCTAGGTTATATATTCATCAGATTCATGAGATCGATCAGGACCGGGCCTAGCACTTGAGCTTCAAAAATAAATAAACAAAACTTGGCCCAGGCCAGAAATAATGGCCTCTTTGTAAATTGGTAATATGTGGATTGTTTTAGGAACTACAAAGACTCAAACTGGTCTTCATATCCACCAGTACCCTTCAGCTCTCGAAACCAAAAGAATTGCTGCCTAAAATTGAAGAGCCAATCTGATTTTTTTTTTTTTTTTTTTTAATTGAAGTCAATTATGGTTATTTTTCTTTTATTTTATTTTCTTTATTTATTTATATATGTACATAAACCAAGGAACAAGCAACAAAACATAAAGAAAACTAAAAAACAATATGGGTCTCTTACAAAACGAAGGAGGAGGATCTTTCCCACTAACAATAGAAATCGAAGGTAAGAAGGGAGGATTAATAGGAATGCCGCCATAAAATAATCTAGTTGCGACCTAATGTGTCACGTAGTGGAGTTATGGTTCTTTCAAGTTTGAATCTATTGTCATATGATCCTTGAAGCTCAAATTTGGTGAATTTAATCTTGAGACTTTTGATATGTTATTAATATGGACTATATATATATATATATATAAACTGATCCAGGTGATACTAATGATGCAGTACAGTATAATAATGAAGATACTGAGTATTATGAAAGATAGAGATGAAGATAAAGAAAGTAATGAAAGATAATTTAAGAGAACGATTTAAAATAATTCAAAAACATAATACAAATGAGAATCATTAAGTGAAAAGAAAGACGATGTAATAAACATTCTTACTTGATATTATTGATGAAAAGAAATATGATACAAGCCTTGATGCGTGGTTGGACACAAGATACAAGATTTAAGGAAAGGGAAGGGAATAGTAATACTGGATACAAATGATAGAAAGGCTGATAGGCGAGATAGGCACTTAAGATGGCTTCTAAGTTTCCTCTGAAATGGCTTCTCTCTAATTTCTAGTCTCTAATGGCTTCTGCCTTCTAACATAACTTACATGCCTTTTATAGGCTAAAAGAAAAGGAAAACTACAAATATAAACAGTAGTAAATATTTCGCATATTCGTTTGAACAGTAAAGGTAGCAATAATTCAATATTTGATCATGACTTCTGAACAGTAAAAGCAGCAATAATTCTTCAATCTTCTGAGTAGCAATAATTCTATTTTGTCTTTTGCGTCGGCGAATGCAGCAATAATTCTTCAATCTTCTAAGTAGCAATAATTCTATTTTGTTTTTTGCGTCGGCGAGTAGCTGATAATTCATAAAGTCTTTATATCTTCATAAATGTTTTTTTGTCATCATCTATCATTTGTCAGAATGCATCTTTACGAAGTCTTCACGTCATAATGCGCTTCTTCAAAAGTCTTTGTCATTATTAAGTCTATCATGATGAATCTTCATCACTACAAGAAATTTGATCATTAGCGGCCAACGTACAGTGGCCTCTAATGATCATATTATTAACGGCCAAACACAATTGACCGCTAATAGTTGCCGCTATTTGTAAACTATTAACGGCCACCAAATTGTGGCCGCTAAAAATTGACGCTAATACACAAAAATATTAATATTAGCGTCGAAATTTGGGTTGCCGCTAATAACTTGGCGGGGAATTGCGGAAAATTTCGGAAAGCTATTTGTCGCCGCTTAATAATAAAACTATTAGCGGCCACTTTTTTATATGGCCGCTAATAATATTTTTACTTTTTTCTTTTTTCGTTTTTTTTTTTTTAATGTTTTCAAAATTTTCAGTTTTTTTTTTTTTGTTTTTTTTTTTAAATATATATTTTTCATTCTTTTTTTTTTTGTTTTTCTTTAATTTTTTTAATTTGTTTGTAAAATTTTTTTAAAAAAAAAATGGTTATTTTTTAAAATAATAATAATAAAAAAAAGTTAATTTTTGGTTTTTCTATCAACAAAAAAAAAAAATCGTTCTTTTTCCTTTTTTTTTTTAAAAAAAATAATAATAATAGAAAACTAATTTTTCTTTTTTTATTTTTTCGTTTGGTTTTTTTTTGAAAAAAAAAATTGTTTTCCAGGAAGCTATTAGCAGCCATATAAAAAAGTGGCCGCTAATAATCAATTATTAGCGGCCACTTTTTTATATGGCCGCTAATAATGGATTATTAGCTGCCATTTATGTGGCCGCTAATAATATTTTTATTTTTTCTTTTTGCGCCTTTTTTTATGTTTTCAAAATTTTGTTTTTGTTTTTATTTTAAATATATATTTTTCATTCTTAATTTTTTTTTTGATTTTCTTAAAATTTTTTTTAAAATTTGTTTGTACAAAATATTTTTTTAAAAAAAAAATTGGTTTTTTTAAAAATAATAAAAAGAAAAGTTAATTTTTGGTTTTTCTATCAACAAAAAAAAAAAAAAAAAATCGTTCTTTTTCCTTTCTTTTTTTTAAAAAAAATTAATAGAAAACTAGTTTTTCTTTTTTCGTTTGTTTTTTTTTAAAAAATAAAATTGTTTTCCAGAAAGCTATTAGCGGCCAAAAAAGTGGCCGCTAATAATATTTTTACTTTTTTTCTTTTTTCGTTCTTTTTTTTTTTTATGTTTTCAAAATTTTTCAGTTTTTTTTTGTTTTTCTTTAATTTTTTTTTTTTTGTAAAAAATAATTTTTTTTTTCAAAAAATTGGTTTTTTTTTTTTTCAAAAAAAGAAGTTAATTTTTGGTTTTTCTTTCAACAAAACAAAAAAAAAAATCGTTCTTTTTCCTTTTTTTTAAAAAAAAAAAATTAATAGAGAACTAGGTTTTCTTTTTTGTTTTTTTAGTTTTTTTAGTTTTTTTTTTTTTTAAAAAAAAAATTGTTTTCATAATTAATGCACTATGGTCGATCAGATGGTTTATCAATCATATTAATCGATCAAACCTTTATTGTGTGAAGTCTGATCAGTCGAACTCTATCACGATCGATCAAATGATCTATCAATCCTTTTGGTCTACTAAGATCGATCAAATGATCTATCGATCATATTGATCGATCACGATCGATCAAATGATCTATTGGTCCTATTGATTGATCAGGATCGATCGGATGATCTATCGGTCCTATTAATCGATCACAATCGATTGGATGATCTATCGATCTTATTGGTCTATCAAGATCGATCGAATGATCTATCGATCCTATTGATTGATCACGATCGATCGGATGATCTATCGGTCCTATTGATCGATCACGATCGATCGGATTGATCGGATGATATATCAATTCTATTGATCGATCACGATCGATCGAATGATCTATCGATCTATTGATCTATCACGATCGATTTGATGATCTATCAATCCTATAGGTCTATCAAGATTGATCGGATGATCTATCAATCCTATAAGTCTATCAAGATCGATCAGATGATCTATCAATCGAATTATCTATCAATCCTATTGATCGATCGTGATCGATCAATAGGACCAATAGATCATTAGATCGACCTTGATCAATCAGTAGGATTGATAAATCATCCGATAGATCGTGATCGATCAATAGGATGGATAGATCATTCAATCGATTTTGATTGGCCAATAGGATCGATAGATCATCCAATCAATCTATAGGATTGATAGATCCTATTGATATATCATGATCGATCAGATGATCTATCATGTCGATCGGATGATCTACCATGATTGATCGGATGATCTATCAATCCTATTGATCGATCATGATCGATCGGATGATCTACCATGATTGATTGGATGATTTATCAATCATATTGATCTATTATGATTGATTAGATGATCTATCGATCCTATTGATCTATCATGATCGATCGGATGATCTATCGATTCTATGGATTGATCGCGATCGATCGGATGATCTATCGATCCTATTGATCAATCACGATCGATCGGATGATCTATCGGTCATATTGATCAATCACGATCGATCGGATGATGGATCGAACTAGTTTGTTAATATTTTTTATTTTTCGGGTCAATAGCGGCGACCCAAAATGTCGCCGCTATTGACTACTTATCAGTGGCAACATTTCAAATTTGACCAAAATGTTCTTAAAAATATCATTAGTTTGACCATTTAAAAACCAAAATTACCCTTTGTCTTTTTATACTAATTAATAAATAAAAGGGTAATTTTGATTTTTCAACTGTCAAAGTAAAGGTATTTTCGGAACATTTTGTTCAATTTTAATTTTATATTAAACATAACGGTCAAGACTGATGGATGAGGTTAAATCAATAGATTGCCAGTTTGAAGGGCCAAATCATGGCACATGTCAGTTCGTGGTGTTTCATAAAAAATAGTTGTTAGTTTATAAGGTTAAATAATATTTAACCCTTTTTTTGTATAGGTTTTAATTAAAAATTAATTTTTTTAAATTAATTTTTTTAAAATTTTTTTGATTAGACTAATTTTTATTTATTTTTTATTCATGATTATTAGTGGCGACACAAGTCGCCGCTGATATAAAACGGTATCGTTTTTTTGTCCAAATAATAAGCGGGAGGTGAAATTTTCGCACAATTTTTTTTTTAATCTACCGCCCCTCTTCTCACTTTCTCCCTTTCTTCTTGTCGCTCTAATTTAGGGACACACAGTCAGGCTCACAGCTCATTCAGGTTCTGAAATCTGAATCAATCAAGTTTGAAACAAGTCAATCATCTCCCACAGACAACGAAGGAAAAGAAAAGAATGGGCAGATGGGAAGAAGCAGCGGAAGGAGTAATGGCCACAGACTTCTTCTGGTCCTACACAGACGAGCCCCACGCCAGCAGGCGCCGCCAGATTCTCTCTCAGTACCCTCAGATCAAGGACCTCTTTGGCCCCGACCGCTGGGCTTTCCTCAAGGTCCTCTTCCCACCTCACTGTATCGTTCTGTGCATGTTTTCGATTTGGATATACAATGTGCGTGGTTGTGTAACGATTGTTGATGTTTGGATGTGGCTTTTCATTGGGTTTTAGATCTGATTTTAGCTCAATGTTTTTTCATGCCCATGTTGTCTTTTTTGGTTGACCTTTTTTTTTTTTTTTTAATACTCAAATTGGACTTCTGGGTTTTATTTCTTATGCCATTATATCAATCTTTGCTTATCAGGGTTATGTTTATTTAGAAGTGTTTTTACGCTTTTCTGCGAGAATCTATTATTAGTGAATCAGGGTGGAGTTTTAGTCTGTGTACGTAATGTTTGATGAAATTCCTGAATCAGGAATTTGGATCTATTTTCATTAATATCTGTTCTGACTCACTGAGTCACGCTATGGATTGCCAATATTGCTATTAGAAATTATAGTTTAGTTTGAGTCCCATTTGCTGACATAAACCAATGAATTATGGATCCTAAAGCAGCTCATTTGGATTTGACGATAACGCTTCGAGCATGTTTTCAATTAGTTGGTTTTGTTGTAATTTGGAGTATTGGGCATCTAATTTTGGCAGTAAAACCCTTCGCATCAAGCTCTTCAATTAAAGTTGCTTTTTATGAGATTGTTGTGCTTGTTTTCTTTGGTTTTAGTTGTTTTTTGTTGGGTTTTGGAGTATTGGGTATATCTGGTTATTCTACTTGAATTGGACTGGTGTCAGGAATTGAACATAGTTTTATGGGTTTATTTTTCTTGTTTTGTTTAAGTTGGTTTTATTGTAATTTGGATTCTTGGGACCTGCCTTAGATGCTCATGTGATTTAAGTCGAGGATGAGGCTGCCATTACGGAAGAGGATTGAAAAACAATAGGATGTTGGCGTGTGCCTATTAAAATCTAATACCATAAAACGAATTGCAAACCAAAGGGTTTATTTGTCAATACTTGTACAGAGGATACTACAACATTATATATTGGTTTACATATATAAAGACAGGGATGATGTGGCTGGTTTGTATCTCTCCAATCAGTCAAGAGATGTAGCTGTTCTTCAGAAAATTTCTCCATACAAGGTTCATTTTCAGTTATTTCTTCTTCTATACTTTGGGTTTCAGAATAATAATCATTGCTTTTGTTCTTATGTTTTTCTATTTGGAGAGACCTACTTCTAAGGCATATACGTGTATAATGTGATTTTGTTGGTGGTTCTTGTCGTTGATGGTACTCTTATGCTTTCGCTTAGAAATTGATCCGAATTACTGTGCTGTTTGATCGGCAGGAATTTTTTCTTTTAAAATTTTAATTGTTTATTTTTGGTTAGACGGTCTATTTGGCTGCTGAGAAAATGTAGGAAAATCTAACAGAAATCAAGAATTTTCAATTTCTAAGCTATTGGATTAGCAAGGGTGTAGTGATTGGTTATGGAAATTTCCATTTTTCTCATTTGTAATTACCTTTTTTTTTTTTTGGGTGATTGAAAGAATTTATGTGAAATTATATTGATCAGATGGTGTGATTGATTTTGTGTAGTGAGGGAAACCTCGTTTAAGGAGGCTAAGGTATTTATTTCTTACTTGAGGCTATGTTTTAGAGTAGTTGAACTAAACACCATGCTCATAAATCCAAAAAATGTGAAAGATATTGGGTGTAATTGCTAAAGATTGTTGATTTTTTATTTTTTTTTAGTAGCAGTAAAAAGTAATTGATGTGATATAAACATAGCATAATACATAGTATGTTAGAGATTCATTCTTACAAATTCGTATATAATCAACTTCGTATATTTACATTCTTGCAAATTCTTGTATAATCAACTTCCCAAAATTCAGTAATCCCCGAAATCCTTCAGAAGATTCAATCTGATATGAACAGATCAGAGGCTAATTTGAAAGAAGGCAACCTCTACCATGTCATTTCCGATAGGTAAATTTTTCTTTTTTGGTTTTTCTATTATACCCAGTTGAAATTTGTGTGGCAGTGCATGTTTTGATGTTTGTGTGAGGAAAACTATGCATATGCTGCCCTTAGCTTATTATTTTCATTGGCTTTAATTATGAAAATTCTTTTGATGTTTTTGGGCATGATGAAAATTACCTCTACTACGTAATTTCCAATAGCTTTCTTTTTGATTTTTTTTTTCTTATTATTTCTACTTTCGTATAATGCCCAATTGGAAAACTTGTATGGCAGTGCACAAATCATTATGGAGTAATTTTAGTGTAATAATCTCTTAGCTACTAGATATTCTTATTCCTGAGAAGGGTTACCTCGTTGCAATTACAAAATGATTTCCAGCTTGGTGCTGACTAATAATGTCCTCCCCTAGCTTTTGACCCAGTTTGTTTCTTTAATTTAATTTCATCAATTATATGGTTCTAATCAGTTACATCATTGAAATCTGACTATTTTTTTGCCGAAAACAAATCAACCCATAAGATGGTAAACTTCATTTTTTTTTTCTTCTCTTTTTCTCTTTTTCTGACCCAGTTTGTTTCTTTAATTTAACTTCATTTCTCTTTTTTCTCTCTTTTTTTTTTTTGCATGTAGTTGATTGGAAACTATTGTATATGTCTAATTGATAATAGTTTCATTATTGATGAATGATGATAGTTTCAATATTTGATAGCAGAGCTTTGTGGAATTTAAGATAAGGGCATCGTTCTTTAGTCTAGGGAGAAAAAAAGGAAACAAATACTGACGGAAATATCTTCTTCTTTTTTTCCCCCCCCAAGAATTGTAACTATTTTAGCAAATTGATTTTTTGTTTTGGTTTGAATAACAGATAATACTAGCATGACGTTTGGTTCGCAAGCTACAAGGGAGTACACCCGTGGGTCTCCACCAGAGTTGATGCACATGCAGGTTGGTGGTGGTTTTGAGAGAAGAATATGGTCTTTGAAATCGTCATTCATGCTCCCCTAAAAAAAATGAAGTCCTTAATTGGTAATAAGAGCATTAAGAGGCAATGCTTACTCTTTTAGTGGTTGTCACAAATATACCCCAACATGTTAAATTAAAAAGAGATACATTAGCTATGGAGCTATGGAATTGTTGTTTATAAGACTGATTTGGTAGTGTTTATGTATAGGTTATTAGGACCATTGAAAAGGAAATATAAAAATAGATATGCTATTATGGTGATAATTCATTCATGTATGCTTTTTAAGGTTCATGATGCATTATAATGAAGAAACATTTGATAGAATTACAATTGTGTGTACGTTTTGGTTTGAAGTAACTTATGTGTGCGATCTAAATTAACTCTCTTTCGTTTTCTTTTGGTATATCACATTTACTCAATTTTATAATTTTACAATTTTACTTTATTTGTTAAGAAAATTCAATGTATATTTATTCAATAATCTAGATATTAAATCTATTCTACAATATATGTATGATATTAAAATTATAATGTTAACAATTATAGTGATACATAACAACGGGAATCAAGCACGTGCCATCCAACTAGTATATATATATTTATATTTTTTTTCTTCATTTTTTAAGAGTATTAGTTGTATATAGAGATTTAATTAATGCAGTGAGGATGAATGGATCTGAATTTTTTTTTTAATTTTTTAATACTATTAGCGGCCACATATGTGTGGCCGCTAATAATATTAGAGTATATTAACTATTAGCGGCCACACAATAATACTAGAGTATTTTAATTATTCATGGCCACATACGTGTCGCCGCTAATAATCTAGTATTAGCGGTGACTTTAGACTCAATTAACAAAAAAATTACGGCGAATAAAATTATTTTTAGCGGCTACTAAGTTCGCCGCTATAAAACAATTATTAGCGGCGAGTCAAAAAAGTGGCCGCTAATAGTCTTTAGTGTTGGACTATTAGCGGCCAAAATAACATTATTAGCGGCCAAATTTGTTGGCCGCTAATGTGCAAATTTTTTGTAGTGATATAATCATAAAGTCTTCTGACATATCTACTTTCAAAGATCAGTGATTCTTCATTATTCTTTTTATCATCATTCTAGATCTGGGTAAGGATCCCGAGAATACCCTTGTAGCACTGATGTTGAGTTTATTCATTGGAGTGAATAAAAAAATTAATAAAAAAAAAATGTTACGGGTACTAATAAATAAGTTTTTGCATCACCTTAATACACCTCTCTTAATAAAAGATTCGATACCTTTAACATTTTTCATGATTAAAACTACCAAACCCAAAAACCACCACTCTTTATGGCCCTGTGTACGTGGATATTAGGAATATGCGCAGGTGGCTATATAACCTCTGCACTCACGGTTTTGTTTCTATTTGAGTTTTGAGGCTAAAAATTAGCAAATATATTTAGCCCAGCCCATCGAGTTATATATGATTAATGGAACACAAGCTCATTGTTAGAGGTTGTTGGGAAGAATTTCAACCTTCTCGGGTGCTAGGCCCAACCCGAGAATCTGGCTCATCACATACACCCGACCAAGGCCCAACAATCCACAAATTAACCCATTGGAGGCCCAGTCCCGCCGTTCGGGCCCGATCCGATTCAACCGAACCGGCCCGGGTGCACCATAACTCCATCATCCGCAGACATCCTAAGACTACCCGGGAGTTAAGGATGTGACGCATGACCCCAAATAGGATCATGGGTCGTGACCTCACCAGCAGTTTAGCACACCATCCATAAAGGATCGTGCCTCCGATCTTAATTCTGTGAACCCGAGATATCCGCGTAACCGAAGCCACGTCTCCATGTAATTGCCGATTCCCGTGGATGCAGGGGGACAATAACTGCTCCTCAACCTCTATAAATACTAGAACTTCTTCAGATGCTAAGGTACATGCTAATCAATCTTTTTGGCATTATTCTGCGCATTTATTCTCAGAACCATACACTCACTTAAGCATCGGAGCGGGGTTGTCGGAACCCCCCGACGCAGCCTTGTTTTTCAGGTGGACCAGGAGCAACCAAGGCAAATATTTGATCGACACGTCAATTACCGGAAACTGTCTCAACAGTTTGGCGCCGTTTGTGAGAATCACTTGTATCGTTTTTCTACTAAAAAAAAAAAATCCCGTTATGGTGAATACTAGATCAGAAGCCAACAGAGTGCCCCGGGATGACCGAAATGCCCGGGAGGAAGGAAACTCCAACGATCCCCAACTCACTCGCTTGAATGAAAGAATGGAATAGATGGCCAAGAGCATCGAGGATTTGGCCACTATGAATGCTATTCTCCAAGCCCGGGTTCCAGAACTTCATCGAACTGTCACTGACCCGGGAAACCGAGAGGAAGGCAGCCGGGTCGAAGGCTCTAGGGAGCCGAACAACCAAGAAGTCCTAGGAAACCCTCCCCCTGCTCAAACCGAGGCGGCAAGGGCGGTACAAGGCATGATCGCCCGGTTGGAACAAAGATGCAATGTTCTAACCGCAGCTATTCAACGGAACGATAAGGGGAAAGCTTCCCTGGTGGAAAACCTTTTGCTGAAGACCACCTCTCCATTCACCGAGGAGGTGGCAAATATTTGCCTTTCCGAGAAGTTCAAAGTCCTAGAAATCCCATTTTATACGGGCCTTGAAGATCCCGTGGAGCACCTAGATAATTTCAGAGCCCACATGGACCTCCATCGAACACCCGAGATGGTGGCCTGCCGAGCATTCCCTCTGACCCTCTCGGGAAATGCCCGTGACTGGTTCAGGAGCCTCCCGCCAAATTCCATTCGTCATTTCGAGGACCTCGGTAGGATGTTCCTGACGCAGTTCATGGCCGGAAGGGTCAGAAGAAAGCCGTCCGAATCCTTGATGTCATTGCACCAGGGACCCGAGGAATCTCTCAGAGATTTCTTCATGAGGTTCAACCAGGCCAGACTTGAAGCCGAAGCAGCAACTGATGATTTCATCTACGGAGCTCTCTTTCAGGGAATCCGAAAAGATGGAGCCCTAATGGCTGATATAGCTAGGAAGCCCCCTTAGAATCTAAATGGCTTTATGAGTAAAGCCGAGAAGTACATCAACCAGGAGGAGACACTCCGAGCTCTATTGGGACCCGAGCAAACTCGTCCATCCACTTCCGGGAATCCAAAAAAGAAGAACCTTCGGAAGGAAGAACAGAAGCGTGTTCCAGAAGAAGAGGCTAGGCCAAAGCGGGATCAGGAGTCCCTAAGGGGTCACAACTGGACACCCCTCAATGCACCCATTATGGATGTTCTCCTGGAGATAAAGCGAGACCCGATGTACCGAAAACCCAGACCGGTGCTCGCAAATCTGCATTCACAATACGCCAACCAGTATTGTGCGTTTCAAGATACTACCGGGCATCGCACAGAAGCCTGCATATCCTTGAGACTTCTGATTGAACGCTTCATAGAAAACGGAAAACTTGTCCGTTTCCTCGCAAATCAAAGAGTTCGCAATCGCCCCCATCAGAATCAAAACAATCCCCGGGATGACCGAGGAAGAAATCAGGAAAGGGGAAGGGAACTGGAACGCAGGCCAGACCCTCGGGCCGCACGAGAAAGAAGTAAGAGCCGAGCCAGACCAGCACGGCAGGAAAACCTTCCAGAGATACAGACGATTTCAGGGGGTTTCGGAGGAGGCGGAGAGTCTAGCTCGGCGCGGAAAGCATACGCGAGGCAGATGAGGGACTTCGAGGTTTACTCGGTACACAAACCTCTAAAATCCCAGAAACAAAACGCTCAGGTGGTCGCATTCTCGGATGCCGATTACGCAGAGGTATCTCTCCCACATACCGACGCTCTGGTACTAAGTCTGGCCATAGCCAACCACAAAATACACCGCATCTTGGTTGACACAGGAAGCTCGGCTGACATCCTTTACAGGTCAGCCTTCGAGCAAATGAAGATTGATCGAAGTAAGGTGATCTCGGCGAGACATTTGCTTGTGGGATTCACAGGAGAACAAGCGCTCCCACTCGGGTCCATTGAGCTTCCGGTCACAGCGGGAATGTACCCGAGGCAGAGGACGGTGATGGTTCGGTTCTTAATAATCGACCAATCATCGGCCTACAACGCCATCCTCGGGAGAACAGCTCAATGAATTTAAGGCTGTGACCTCAACCCCTCACCTGAGAATGAAATTCCCCACCAAAGAAGGAGTCGGTGTCGAAAAAGGAGACCAGAGGATGGCCCGAGAATGTTATAATACAAGCTTGAAAAAGCTCCCGGAAGCCACGAGACTCGGAGAGAAGAAAAAGGACGAAGAAAAATAGCAATCACCGATGGGGGAGCCGGTTGAGGAATTGGAAGATTTCGAGCTTGGTGACTCGAAGAAGAAGGCCCGTGTAGGCGCGCAGCTTCGCTCTGAAATAAAGGAAGCCCTGGTGGCATTCCTCAGAAAAAACAAAGATGTGTTCGCATGGAGCCACAAGGACATGCCGGGAATACCCCCATCCTTAATAGCCCACAAGCTAATGGTTGATCCAAGCCATCGACCGGTTAAACAACGAAGAAGGACTTTCGCACCGGACCGAAACCAGGCCGTAGCCGAGGAAGTACACAAACTCCTGCGGGCCGGGTTTATCCGAGAAGTAAACTACCCAGAGTGGTTGGCCAACGTGGTTTTAGTCAAGAAAGCCACCGGGAAGTGGAGAATGTGTGTTGATTTCACCGATCTCAACAGAGCATGTCCCAATGATAGTTTCCCATTACCCCGGATCGATCTCCTTGTAGACTCTACATCTGGTCATGAACTTTTAACATTCATGGACGCCTTCTCAGGGTACAACCAAATTCACATGGATGAAGCTGACCAAGAAAAAACGTCGTTCATTACCGACAGAGGTCTATACTGCTACAAAATGATGCCGTTCGGTCTAAAGAACGTAGGGGCTACGTACCAGAGGCTCGTCAACAAAATGTTTCGAAATTAGATCGGACGAAACGTGGAAGTCTATGTTGACGACATGCTTGTCAAGAGCACACGAGCCGCCGGCCATATAGCTGACCTGGGGGAAACTTTCGAGACACTAAGGAGTCACAAGATGAAGCTCAACCCGGCCAAATGTGCTTTCGACGTTTCCTCAGAAAAATTCATGGGATTCATGGTTTCGCAAAGAGGAATCGAGGCGAATCCCGAGAAGGTAAATGCTGTCCTCGGTATGCAATCTCCCCGGACCACCAAACAACTGCAACAGCTGACCGGGAGAATAGCAGCCCTTAATCGGTTCATCTCCTGGTCCACCGACAAATGTCTCCCATTCTTCATGATTTTGAGAAAAGCCTTCGAGTGGAGTGGTGAGTGCGAGGAAGCCTTCAAGAAGTTAAAAGAGTATCTGACTAACCCGCCGCTATTGAGCAGCCCTGAGGAAGGAGAAATCTTGTATCTCTACCTCGCAGTATCACCCTCGGCAGTCAGTTCAGCTTGGGTCCGAGAAGACTCAGGCATTCAAAAACCGATTTATTTCACCAGCAAAGCACTCCATGGAGCCGAGGAGAGGTATCCTCGGATCGAAAAATTGGCCTTCGCCTTAATAATCTCGGCACGAAGACTAAGGCCATATTTCCAGGCACATGCTATACGGGTGTTAACCGAACATCCGCTGAAGAAGATATTACAAAAACCAGATCTTTCCGGCAGGTTGGTAAATTGGTCGGTAGAGCTGGGGCAGTTTGACATAGAATTCCACCCTCGTACTTCTATCAAGGGTCAAGCCTTAGTCAATTTCCTACTAGAGTTCAGCAATACGCCCGAAAGCGAAGAACTGCCCGAGAAGGAAACATGGGTAGCATATGTAGACGGTTCCTCGGCCAACCAGAAGAGTGGAGTCGGTGTCACGTTGGCAAGCCCGGATGGAGAAACTTTTCAATATGCGATCAAACTGGATTTTGTGACCACCAATAATGAAGCCGAGTATGAAGCACTTTTGACCGGGCTTTCAATAGCTCGGGAAATGGGAGTAAGGAACTTAGAGATCAGAAGCGACTCTCAGGTGGTAGTCAGCCATGTGCAGGGATTTGCCGAGGCACAAGGCGAAAAGATGATTCAATATCTCGATAAGGTGCGTAAATGTCAATCTAACTTTGACAGAATCGTCGTAACAAAAGTTCCTCGGGAAGAGAATGCCCGAGCTGATGCTCTTTCCAAAATGGGTTCCGGTACCGGGCCCGTCGTAAAAACATCCACACGGGGGGTGGTGATACAGACCGAGCCTTCAATCCTTCCAAAACTCGACATGATGGAGATTGAAGAAAGATCAGACGAACCCGAGTGGGCCACTGACGTCATTCAGTACCTCCGCAACGGTTCCCTACCCGAAGAGAAGCTGCGAGCTCGTAAGGTAAAAATGCATTCAGCCCGGTACGTGCTTATTTGAGGATCACTTTATCGAAGAGGATATACCGAGCCACTTCTCAAGTGCCTTACAAATTCCGAGGCGGAATACGTACTAAAAGAAATACATGAAGGGGTCTGCGGGAACCATTCTGGCTCTCGGATGTTGGCACACAAAGCAATGAGAGCCGGGTACTACTGGCCAACAATGAATAAGGATTCGGTCAAACTCGTTTGAAAATGCGATAAATGTCAGCTGTTTGCCCGGGTGATGAAGCAACCCCCTGAAAAATTAAGCCCTATCACTTCGTCGTGGCCATTCGCAAAATGAGGGGTCGACATAGTCGGGCCTATGCCACCGGGAAAAGGTAGGCGGAAATTCCTTCTTGTCGCGGTAGACTACTTCACCAAGTGGGCTGAAGCCGAGGCATTCGCCACTATCACTACCGCCAACGTAGTAAAATTTCTCTAGAATTCAGTCATATGTCGATTTGGTAGCCCATACGCTTTCGTTACCGACAACGAAAAACAGTTCGACTGTGGACCGTTTCGAAAATGGTGTGCCGAACTCAGTATCAGAAATTATTACTCAACCCCAATACATCCACCGGCGAATGGACAAGTGGAAGCTACGAACAAGACTCTTCTCAAAACATTAAAGAAGAAGCTCGGCAGAAAGAAATGAGCTTGGACCGAATATGTCCCTGAGGTACTTTGGGCCTGCCGTACCACAACACGTACTCCCACCGGGGCTACTCCTTTCTCTTTAACTTACGGTTCAGAGGCAATTATCCCTGCCGAAGTCAGATCACCCAGCCTCTGAGTATCACACTACAATCCGGGACTCAACAACGAAGGAATCAAGCTCAATTTGGATTTGCTACAAGAAAGAAGAGATGAAGCGCAGGTAACATGGACTGCATACCAAGATCGAGCTGCCCGTTACTTCAACAAAGAAGTAAGCCCACGAAAGTTCCAACTCGGAGATTGGGTTTTGAGAAAAGTAAGCTCGATCACCAAAGATCCAATCGAGGGAAAGCTCAGAGCAAAATGGGACAAAGGGGCATACCATTTGATTGATACGACCGGCAAAGAATTACTGAGAACCTGGAACGCCGAGCATTTGAAGAAATATTTTATGTGAATTGCTTATACTATGTTTTCTGTTGTTCCAAAGTTGGCACTGACAAATACATTTTTATGGTTATTCTCAGTTCAATTCAAAAGTGACTCGGACAAATCACCAAATTTGTCTAGTCATTAAGGAATGTCTTGGTTCAAATCAAACCAGACCATATCAAATCAAAGCGTTGCACCCTCGGTTGGAAATACAACCGACTCGGAGCACGCACCGGTCATATCTTCAAAAGTGACTCGGACAAATCACCAAATTTGTCTAGTCATTAAGGAATGTCTCGGTTCAAATCAAACCAGACCAGATCAAATCAAAGCGTTGCTCCCTCGGTTCGAAACATAACCGACCCGGAGCACGCATTGGTCATATCCTCAATAGTGACTCGGACAAATCACCAAATTTGTCTAAAGTTATTAAGGAATGTCTCGGTTCAAATCAAACCAGACCAGATCAAATACAACTCGGCAGCACAAGCAAAACAAAAGTTTATGCGAACACATCCAAATACCAAAGTATAAAAACTAATTCTATTCATATATCAACTTGGTTACATACGTTTAGTACTCAGTTCAAAGTACCACCGGTTCATATATATATATATATATATATATATATATATATATATATATATATATATATATATATATATATATATATATATATATATTTACAAAAGCAGGCTCCCGGTCGAGTCCCCATCATCACCAGCCCTAGGCTTCTTGGTTTCTTCCCTACCGGGAGTACATTCCGAGACAGAGGGCCCCGAAGTTAAGTCATCTCGATAAGGGTTCGGAGCATCCTTGGTCTAGTCCTCCACGTCCGGGAAAAACTCCACTCCCAGAGTCTGCAGTTCATTGGTTGCTGTCTCGGGCATCCCAAGAAGGTTGGGAGTCACAGTCTCGGGATCAACCTTGAAAACTTCTAGGTGAAGAAGCATGGTCCTCAAGCTCTCGAAACCCCAGTTGGATCCTCGGCCCCAACTAAGGCCTCGGAGCCAAGGAACCAGAGCGAGTTGCTTCTTAAAACGCCGGGACTTGGACTTATAGTAATGACCCTTCTTCCGAAGCTTCTTACACCGAGCCTGAATTTCTTTCTGTTTCTCGGACAGAGATTGCTTGTCGGCCACCAGCGAGTCCTTCTCCCGCTCCATCTCTGCCACCCGGGTAGACAGTGCCGTTTTGGCTTCGTTAGCCTCGGTTAGATTGCTCAGTACTCTGTCAAGGGTCTTCTCACTTTCAAGTGCTTGAGCATGAGATGTATCCGCCAGCTTCCGAGCCTGAGCCAGATCCATGTCCCGAGCCTTGATGGTCTGATCTCTGATCTGAATATCCTGTTTCAAGGTCTCCATCTCGGACTCCAAGTCCTCGGTTCGGGACACCTCGAATTCCAGCTCCTGAACCCGGGACTGAAGCTCAGCTACCTTAGCCTCTAGAGCAGCTCGACTTTCAGTGATACCCCGGTGGTCTCGCCACAAGGCAACCGACCTCATAACGCCCTATAAAAAAAAAGTTAGAAAAAACGTACAAAGTATAGAAAGATATTTTTGAAGTCACAGGGCTTACCTGCAACTGGGCATGAAGCATCGCCTCCGCAAGTCCTCCGGGGTACCCGGTCCCGGACATCGAAGAAGACCCTTCCGGAATCAGGCCCATTAAAGTCTCTAAGGGGCAGGCCAACAGGCCTTCCCTTAAAGAACCGATTAACGCTCCCTGTTGGGAAGTTTCGGCTTCCATAAATCCCAGGGAAAGATTTCGAGTCTCCGGTTGGTCCTCGCAAGTCTCGGGTCCAGAGGACTCCACAACCTTAACCCGATCCGAACCCTTTCCAGCCAGCGCAGACGAGTCTACCACACCGGTCTTCAGATGACCCTCCAATTCCATCACCACATGATCCCCGGATCCCGGTCCATCCTGGGGTTTTAAGGATGTTTCATGCTCCGCCAGTAAGTGATCCTCGGATGCCAAACCAGCATCAGACTCCAAGCGAGCCTCTATCTTTTCAGCCGGAGACCGACCTGGAGTCTCGGATTCTTCAACCGGTTCCTCCCGTGTAACTGGCAAGGTGGGCAGTACAAAGCGCGGCCGACCAAAGAGAAGCTCGGCTTCAGTGGCTCGCGAGAGCGCGTATTCCAAAGGATCCGGGGCAAATCGAGTCCTCTTCGGCGACCCGGACGCCACTTCTTTCCCTTTGCGCTTGGTCACACCCCAAACCTTGGAAGCCTCTTGCTCCAACTCCTCGGGTTCGTCTCCGATTTCTATTACATCGGACGCATCAACGACCCCAATCGGAAAATCATCGGGCTGAACAACCAGAGTCTCCCCACCAGACGCTTCCATTGGATTTCTAACTTCAACGGGATTAATAACGGCCGATAAAGAGGCATTCAGGATCGTATTTCCGGGAGCTCTAGTCAAGTCACTCCCAAGATCGGTCTCCGGGGCAGAAAGGGTTGGGGTAAGGTTATCCCGAGGTACAATCACTGTCCTCGGAACTTGGGTCGACTTACTTACCTTTCTCGGAAGGTGGGTATCCTTACCGGTCTTCTTTGGTTTGATGACCCTCTTAGACCCGGGAGCCACCTTCGTCGCCTTCGGTTGTGGAGTGCCGGCCGCTTCACCCCCGGATTTCTTCGGCTTTTGTTTTCCTTTCCGATCATACCAAACCTTCTCGGTAGGAATCTGATACCCGAAAACCTTCCGCATATTCTCGTCGGTGACTATGTTGTCATAGTCTATCTTCATATCGTTCCCTGGAGTCTGAGAGAACAACAACATTGCGGCCACCCTTCTCTTGCCGGTCGCATTCAAGGCCGGAGCTTCCCGCAAATCAACCTGGATAGGTCTCCAGACTCTTGATATCCTTTGGTCGGGCGGTAAGGATGCTGTCGACTCCCAATCTCCCGAGACTCGAAAAAAACCCAACCTCCAACCCCGGTTGTTGGAATAACTTTGAGAAAGGTAAATGAAGATGGGGTTGTTCCTAACAGTAAACTCAACAACCCCCTCTCTTTTATATGCCGTCCGGTAGATGTTGAAGAACTCCGGAATTGTCATTCGAGCCCCCAACACTGTTCGCCACAGAATGAAAGAGGCGAGGAGGTATCTCCACGCGTTTGGTGTAAGCTGGCTCGGGGACACCCCAACAAATAGTACCAGTTCCCGGGCAATGTCCGGAAAAGGAAATCGCAGCCCGGCTAAAAGCATTTTCTCGTAAATAACGAGATCGCCCCCACGAATCTCCCGGGTAACAGGATTTTGAAAATGTAACAGAACCGTGGGAGGAATATCATAATTGTTCCGGAGGCGAAATTCATCCCCGGTACAGATCTTTGAAACTCCTCGGTGGTCGAGAGGCACAAGAGGCATTTGACATTCGACTTGCTCGAGTACCACCTCGTCCTCGAATAGTAATTCCTCTTCTTCAGACTCCGAGACGACAACCGCTGGGAGTTCCCTCGTGTCGGACATGGTGCGGAAAGATGAGGTTTGGATAAACTTCCAAAAGAGAGATATACAAGTTCAAAAAAAAAAAAAAAAAAAAAGAGGAGGAAAAGTTCAAGACAAGAATGAGAAATGCGGATGGGAGAGGGTATTTATGCTCGAGTGCGACCGGGATTAGCCGGTCATGAACAACCGGGAGACAGAGAGACGTGAACGAATCTAATCCCTTCAAACCGGCAGTCGAACCGTCACCGGTCACACATCTGACAACCACAGCGCCCCTCAAAAGGCGAACCGATGTCAAATCAAATTTAATGTGCTGCTGACTCACGTCGACAAATCGAAAGGACCACGGGGTTGACTGATTACAGTCCACCGAAAGCTGAACGGTCTCGTTCGAATTCATCCTTCCAAAACCGGCAACCGTAGAGCCCCGGTGGCACGCCTAGCAGATAAGACACGCCTTGAAAGACGAACCGGCGTCCAAATCATACTCGACACGCGGCTCGCGGATTCCGAGGAAATTCGAAACTTTGAAAATTTGAAATTTGAATTTGAAATTTCAAAATGAAAGGAAAAAGAGCAGGAATTCCTTAAAAGATGGCGTTCGAAGGCCCTCGGGTGGACAAGGTAGGGACAAAGCAAAGCAACCGACAAAACAATGCCTCCTAGATGGACCACCGACTCAAAACGGAAGTATATGCAGAGAAGGGCCATTAATAGCTCTCGGCATCATACGCTCGACCCAAAATTCAAAATACATCAGGGTAAAGATCAATCAATTATTCCTAAATTCTCTCAAGTATAAAATTTATTTAAGAGAATTGGGGGTAACTGTTGGGAAGAATTTCAACCTTCTCGGGTGCTAGGCCCAACCCGAGAATCTGGCCCATCACATACACCCGACCAAGGCCCAACAATCCACAAATTAACCCATCGGAGGCCCAGTCCCGCCGTTCGGGCTCGATCCGATTCAACCGAACCGGCCCGGTTGCACCATAACTCCATCATCCGCAGACATCTTAAGACTACCCGGGAGTTAAGGATGTGACGCACGACCCCAAATAGGATCATGGGTCGTGACCTCACCAGCAGTTTAGCACACCATCCATAAAGGATCGTGCCTCCGATCTTAATTCTGTGAACCCGAGATATCCGCGTAACCGAAGCCACGTCTCCATGTAACTGCCGATTCCCGTGGATGCAGGGGGACAATAACTGCTCCTCAACCTCTATAAATACTATAACCTCTTCAGATGCTAAGGTACATGCTAATCAATCTTTTTGGCATTATTCTGCGCATTTATTCTCAGAACCATACACTCACTTAAGCATCGGAGCGGGGTTGTTGGAAACCCCCCGACGCAGCCTTGTTTTTCAGGTGGACCAGGAGCAACCAAGACAAATATCTGATCGACACGTCACCTACCGAAAACTGTCTCAACAGATGTGTTAATAATTTTTTTTATCTTTGTCTATATATCACGATTAATTGCTGAGAGAACACAGTACTCCAAAATAACTCCTATTTTCTTTTAATCTTACTGGGCAAACCTGCTTCAATTTGGAGTACGTACTGCTAATTAGAAACAGCCAGTTATATATGTCAAAGTCAAGCAAACAGAAGCTGAGTATCGATTCATGGCATTTGCAACGGCAGAGCCCTGCTGGCTCAGAATAATGCTGTTGCAAGAAAGAAACAAAACTATGTATGTAGGGTTTCTGATTGGTGTCCTCTAGATCAAATGTTCTTCATGTATATTCATTGCTCCTGGGCATCTAATTAATCAGAACATAATTAAGTCCAATTTGGAGGCGTGAGTGATTGACAAATGGTCTCTTTTCAAAGTAAGTAAAGATACTTTTCAGCAAAACAAACAAATATTATTATGCTAAAGACTTATGCAGCAACAAAAGTTTTTCGGATTTGGAAAAAAGATGTTTTTGTGTCATAAGCCTTTATGCCCATGCAATCCAAATGCCTCCGTACTTTTTGGACGTATTCAAGCCAAAAAAGTTGCCACGTTGCACTATCACCTTAAAATTAAAGGTCAGTCAATTTATAACTTTTTTATTATTATTTTTTTCTTTTATAATTACTTAAAAAACCGAATTTTGAGACTTAAAATCGATGAGTTTTTTTATAAACTATCAACTTTATGTGGGTTATATATTTTCTCAATATGAAACTGGAGAGTTACAATCTCTTCATTTTGACCCCTGACGTCATGGTAAAGACCACGTCATGTAACTTCAGTACCACATGACAAACTCTGATACAATTTGACAATTTGTAATGATCAAAGAAAAGCAAGAATCGTATTACAATTTGAGTAACGTTATTTTTCACTCATTTAACGTTAATTGATATGAAGTGTTTTAAGTGGCTTATATGTTAGTATTTAAAAAAAAAATTACTTAAAACACGTCAATATATAAGCCGATATAAAATGAATACGAAGAATATCAATAATTTTGCAAATTTGTAATGATGGCTGAAGATGTTGGTAGACAAAAACAGAAGCTGAAATGACATTAATTTTCCTTTTTCTCTTTAGTCAAACATACTTGGTTGCCACAACTTTACCCACCCCCAACAAGAAAATAAGGCTCCTACCTTAATCATAGGCCATGATACTCCCTTTCCCTTTCCCTTTCGGCTACCACTAAAACATGTACTAGGATAGTAACCCCGGAGCATGAAAACCCTAATTAATATCATCCTGTCCCGGAGCATGAAAACCCTAATTAATATCATCCTGTCACGTTCTAATCTGACCCTAACTTTTTGGCTTTTGATAAGATCCCACCCTAAGCAAGTCAACATTTTTTCATAGCGTTTACAATAACGGAAAGCTAGCCTATGATCGATCAATAAGTTGATGACGTGTCATATATATGTTGGCCTGATCATCCAACATAATGAGGCCGACCGTCGACATAAATGGTCGGCTAGGACGACATCGTAGGGACATAATACTTGTCGTTGAACTCCATGCTAGTAGCTAGGGGCATAATACTTTGGATGCTCCACCTGCTTTATTGAAAACGCACCAACTAGCTTCTTAATCCTCTTTTTTTTTTTTTTTTTTTTTCCTTCCTTTTTTCTTTTTTCTTCACAGGCCTAGAAATATGTAGTAGAGGAGGGTTACTGGTAATGAAACTAACATTCCAAATATAACCCTGCAAAAGGAGAAGTGAAGTGTTATAATTCATCTATCTCTTCGTTATAATTAACAAACAATTCCCAACCATTTGAATGAGAGGCATATAACTTGTAATAATTACTGTTAATTGGACTCACATTGGAGTTACCACCACAAAAAAGTTTATAAGATACGATAAATTTAATTATTTAACTAATATATTTTTAAATTCTATCTATTTAATCAATACTTTGAATGGCCAGATTGGGTAACTAAATTGAAAGCCCAAGAAAAAAGGCATATAACTTCTCATTCAAAAATCACATAACCATGTCCAAATAATTGTGCCGTCACAGTCATTAATTCACGTTTTTTTTTTTTTTTTTTTTTTTTTTTTTTCTAATGAGGGCATAGCATGACATTTTTTTTTTTTTGTAGGTTTTTCAACGATTTAAATTTTTTTAATTTTACTCTCATTCTCATTAAAAAATTAAAATTAAATCTGAACGGGTAAAAAAAACTACAAAAAAATAACCAAAGCCAAATCCCCTTCCTATATAAGTGATCTCCTAGAGCTGCATTATATATGTTGCGTTGGAAGGTTAAAAGGATCAGTATGTTTCTTGGTATGTGCTCATGAAAAAATATAAAAAATAAATAAGCAAAAGTAGAGTTTTATTAGTTAATGAGTTTTGGAGTATAATTTTTAAGGAAAAAAGCAATTGTTTGTTAATGCTTTTTTTTTTTTTTAAAAAAAAAAAAAAACAAAAATTTAACAAAGAAATTAAAGTCCAGGTTTGGTGTGAATGTGAAATTACAACGGAAATTCTCAAAGCAGAGGCGACATGATTGACATAAGTGGGGTAAAAATGCTCTCTCCAATGAGATTTATTGACAGTACTAAGTGTGGGGTAATTACTTTACGAAGGCTAGCTAAGATGTCAGTGATCATCGAAGAAAGGCATCCCCTAATTTAAGTCTACAATTTCAGGATAATAATTAATTGCAGTCTACCTAGAGATGCCTAGTCTAAGCCCCACATTACTTAGAACAAAAAAAATAAAATAAAACTCGTGAATGTACTGTATTTAATTCAATATTATTTGGTTTTTTGTACAATTACAAAATTATTATTATTGTTATATATTCTTGTCGCAATATATGTATTTCTCATTGTTATTAGAGTAAGATTACATCCAACATCTCGTTAAAAAATATATAAATATATTAAGAGCTGACAGCATTGCTACATCAACCTAGCTAGTAAAATAATTAAGGCTATAGTATTTAACATAATTCCTGTTATTATTGTGGTTAATTATGATTTATTAATGATAGCTAGCCATGAAAATCCTTCAAAATAAGAGTTAAATCTAACTTACCCAGTACTCAAAATGTCCGGGTGCAACCCATATTCCCTTGCAAAGACAAATGGTACAATCCCTTGTGGAAGAGCTGCCTGTGATTAATTCAGTAATTAATAGTATGATTACATACCCCAACGTACACTTTAGTAAATTAAACTGTGTAGATAAAACAAATAAAATTAAAAAGAAAAAAGAATGTACGTAGATGATAAATATGGATGTACATTAATTAATTGTGCAGAAGATCGATGATATATATATATATATATAGTACCTGTACAATGGCAGCATGTAGTTGTTCACCTCTTAATCCAACGGCAAGCGATGCGGCTGACATTATTATGGGTCCACAAAGGAACCGGATGACCATCCCCACTGTTGCCCTTTTTGTCCCACAAGCAATAATCCGTGGCTGGAGGGCCATGAACAACCCTGCAATATTTACCAATCGGTCCTCGTCAAAGTACCATTTACATACTTTTCCGGCAAAATACATGTCAAGTTGTCAACTTCGAAAGTGCCATTCTTGGTCTAGCTAACATGAACATCCATGCACGTGAGAGATCAGAGCAATGTACATGTTAATAATAAATGTCTTACTGCTACGTTTACTATACATGCACGTCAGCATGTGCATATATGATTTATGAAAATGTACGTCTTGCATGTGCATTAATTTGTCATTATGTAATGTACATGTATATCATAAATATGTATGTGTGTGTGTGTTGGTTGGGAGATAATAATATACCTAAACTAAACATGGCCATCCCAAGACCAGCATCTGAGATTATTTTTATCGAGTATTTCACCAAACTGGGCATCCCTACATTCCATCTGCGACATCCATGAAACCTTGTTAATTATGATTAACATAAATTACAAGTATAAATATTGACTCAACAAATAATAATTCATATATATATATAATTTCACAATCAAAGATCGGACAAGAAAATGTAACCTATACAACTCTTTTATAATTTGCTAATATGTATCGGTATGTGATTTAAGAGTATTAATAAAAAGTAAAAGAGTATATATAGTGAATATAGGGCTTTTCTTTTTTTTTCATAGCATCGAATACACCGGCCGGTAAATGCTATGAAATTTTAATATTTATCTCTATTTCACTTGAAATCAGGCTCGAGGCACAATTAAAAAACTCACTTGAACGAAATTAGAGACCACAAAAGCCCTAATACACTCGAATATGTGTTTGGGTTGCGAGAAAGCTTCCGTCCGACGACAATGAGTATGAGCCTCAGGACGACAAAGGCATGTGGCATTTCTTGACCGGTCGGTGCGCCTTTGGTATCCGCTTCGTCCGGCATCTGAATTTTGGTGCTGTCTCTGAAGCTAATTTCTTTCCCTGAAAGATATATAAAATATATTAATGCACTCTTAATAATAATGAAGTATACAAATCCTTGTTATTTTAATTTTTTATTTTTCCTGAAATTATTAACCATAAAAATCGATTGCTATCCTTTTTATTTGAGACAAACAGACAACATAATTAGAGAAGGAAAAATTTGGGTTGGTGTTACCCTAATGGATTCTTTATAGGCAATCATGTGGGCCCTCCTCTATCATTACACACGTGCCTGAAGCAAATGATGGCGCCTATCAATTAAGATTCTGACTAAGCCAAATGTTTGATGAAAAACAAAAATAAACATTACTTTTGACCACTTTGGTTGTTTTTTTAATGTGTATATATATATATATATTATTTTACTATAAGTGAAGCGTGGACAGGGCCACTTGTTTCATTCCGTCTCATCATGTCTTGGGCACTTACGGAATAAGAAAAAAAATAAAAAAGAAAATTTAAATAGGAGAAATGTTTGAGATTTATTTATTACACTAAAATCCTTGAAATCGATCCTAACCGTTACTTTGAGGAATGCATCTTCATTTAGCCCATAGTTTTACTCTTGAGCATTACGAACAGGCATATTTGCTAATTAAAGTTAATCATTGAACTAATTAAAGGTAATTAGTTAGCTATATAGTTTCAAAACTGTATTCTTATCCAAACATATCTAGTTTGAGATGGCATATATATATATATATATATATATATATATATATATATATATATATATATATATATATATATATATATATATATATATATATCTTTTACAAATCATGCAACAATATTAAGCTGTCTTTCTTGTTTATCGATCCCAACAAAAAGGTTAAGGTTTTCTAGCTTGAGCCATGTTTGTTAAATTTCTTTTCTTCTCAAAACAATAATATCAACAATCAACCTAAACACACAAAAATAAAAAATAAAAAATAAAAAATAAAAACATAAAAATAGTTTCCAACCTCTCAAAACATATTAAACAGTTTTTCGAACAAAAACACATGCATCTCAAAACATATTATCAAACAGAGCATTGCATTTTGTTATCTCTTCTCAAAACAAAAACCTCATCAAACAATCCAAATGTGTCTTAAAAACACGAAAATAATTTTCACTCTTGATAAGAATATTTTATTAAACTACATTTAATTTTAATATTGTTTCGTTTCTCCTAACCGAGAAAAGAACAAAAAGATAAGCCGTCCTTTCATAAACAGTAGGTAAGAAAGTGACGAGGCCAACTCATGAATTTCCCTATTCTAGATACAACTAAAAAATGTGTTTTCGCTCCATAATCGTCCAAGAGTGGTAGTCAATTTACCGGGATCAGCCTCAGAGCAGCTTGCTCTGTCAGACTCAGATTTATACAGACAACATTCAAGGCCAGCGGAGACAAAATGTGCAGTACAGCCACCTGACAAAGGTATGTGCATGTCTGCCTGATATTTCTCACGTATTTAAAAACGACACAGTGTTTCTTCCCTCCAATACGGAGAAAACGACGATGCATAAAACAAACAGTGACACACACACCCCACGTAACGTACGTACCTGCAACCATGACATCCTTGCACCCTTGTCTCTCTCCCTGCGCACACTTCCCCGGCGACTCCCACACCATCTTCACGCCTGAGAAAGCCGGAGACGCTTGCCGAAAAACCCTCCCGGCAACAGGGGACCTCGACCATACGGGCGTGTTCGCCGCCGTGGTGGCAGTGGTCGTCTCCAGCTCGTTGAAGTTCGAGGCGCGTGGGGTAGGTTGGAGCGAGTAGGCGTCCGACGACGCGTACCCAGATTGCCGAGGGCTCGCCGAGCGGTAGCCGAGGGCGAGGTCCGCGTGGCCGAATGCGATGTCATGTGGGAGTAGCGGTGGAGGGGTGTTGACGGAGAAGATTTCGGCGTTGGAGAGGTTGGAGGCTCTCGGGGTGATGGTTATGGAAGGGGAGAGAGTGGAGTGATTGTCAGCGGCCGATGACGTGGACCGCCGTATGCGCACGCGGATGGTCCGGCCATTGGGGTCCATCTCGGACTCGGTGCGGAGAGGGTCACGGCCGTCGAGGGAGATCACGTCGTCGTCGAGCTCGAACTTGGATATGGCGGCGGCGGCGGAGCCTGGAAACTGCGCTTGGATTAGGAGGGTGGCTGCTCTGTATTCGAACAGGAAGAGCAAGAGTGTGTACCTGCGGGTTTAGTTAAAATGAGACCTCTTGATGATTAAGATTACGTTTCAAGAACAGAATTTTATCTGGACTACTAAGAGAAGTCTTTCATTGATAAACGAATAAAGTTAGAGCTAGAATCTTCTTTTTACGTATAGGTGGGACTGACGACGCTCATTTCTGTGTTTTTCGAACTTTTCAGCTTCCTTTCTACAAAAGGTGTATAGATAAGTAACTATCATAAAGCTGATCAGTGAGAGAGAGAGAGAGAGAGAGAGAGAGAGAGAGGGCAGCAAAAGGAAAAAGACCCATTGATTAAGCTTTCACAAGAATTAAGATGGCCGGCTAACCAAGAAAGGTTATTTACTTATTTACATTATTCAAAATTTGAAATAAGAAAAAGAGAAAACAAGTTTGCAATACCAAATGATGCATTGAAGCACAACCAGTTGCACCATGAGGCTCTGAGTGAAATCCCCGTACATGGCTTGAAGCAAAGGAATGCCCATGACAAGCGTGTTGGGCAACGTGGCAACCGAGAAAAGAGTGATCAGCCAATCCAACCCACCTCGAAAGAAGATAGCCCACACCGACAGCGAAACAAGGACTAGAACCTTAGAAAATGTGTCGGCCAGTATGAACTTTGTGTCCATCTGGTAGGGATTGTTCTGAGATATGAAGTGGAACGACAGCACCGGAACCGCGAACACAGCAACGAACCGGTTGATACCGGAGCACTGCTCCGGTGTGAATATCTTCCACCATTTCACCGAGCTATATGCTACCAGCATTGCAAAATATAGAGGAACCATTGCACACATGACCTTGTAGAAATCATTTCCGGTTATCATCTCTTCTCTCTCTCTCTCTCTCTCTCCCCCACACACAGAGTTTTGAGTTTATGGAGAGTTATATGAAAGCAACGAGGAAGGGAAGTATGTGTTTATATAGCAGGTTATGGACGGAAATGCCCTCCAACGCATTGTATTTTCTCTTTGCAGGCACTTTAATAGCGGAAATCACGGTTGGTAAGCTTGATGATAATTTTGTGACAAGTTAAAAAAAAGAAAAAAAGAAAGTTATAAATTAATTTCCACGTGGCAAATAAGAAGATCCATTCTATGTGTATGTCCCTCTCGGTAGTTGGAGTGATGGGATTTGGCATTTCCAAGTATATTATTATTATGGTTTGCTCTCTCTGACTGTGAGAACGGCAACAGTTGAACGTTGTGCTTGGTGCCTCACTGATCATTAGGTTATTAATTACGGATTACCGTTGAGGGTTAGCCATGATGATTAATTTTTTTTTTCTCCCTTCATCTTTGTTGCATGTATAATAATACTCAATCATTCCTTAAGATGATCACGACTGGTTCAATACTCTGAATCAAAGAATTGGATTACAGACGATCAAACTAAACATGCATCTTGTGTTTGCAGGAAAAAAGTGCCATGCATATTATATATTGATTATCGATCAAGAGTAAATAATTAATGCTGCTAAAAATTAAAAATCGTATTATAATCTAAAGGCTTGCATGCAGTTACAACCCTAGCCTTCTCAGTTCTCATCTTTGTAACCTACAAAAAAGGTATCACCTTAATTAGTAGAGATCATAATATAAGGTGGGGGAGTGACGTCACATCATGAGCAGTAAGATATATATATATATGTGTGTGTGTGTGTGTGTTCCAAGATAATATTTGGAGAAATAAAAAATAAAAAAAATTTGCACGTTTTCTTGTTTACTTGAGAGAAACAGTAAAGAGGGAGACACAAAGTAACGAAAGTGACACGCCACCGGCCCATTTCCAAAGTAACCATTCGAAAGAAAAGGGTTTGTGTGTGAGGAGCCAAGTAAAGGGAGAACCTAATAACACTATGGAGTTTAGTTCAGAGATTATGACTTCTTTCCTTATGGGAAGTGAGATCATTGAGAATCTAGAAAGAAAACTTCAAATCCAATATTAATGATCGCCCAATGGCCCCCATGCCTTGTTTACTTCTATGCAACAATTGCAATGGGCTTTTGCTCCAACCTTTTTATGTTCTTTTTTCAAAAAAAATTCTTATCTTCCTTTTTTTTTTCTTTTTTTTTTTTTGCCTTTTTGCCAAAAGGTTATTGTTTAAAGCTTCAGAAAAAAGTAAACCTAGATATATACACCGTAAAAGTGATCAGGAACA
This sequence comes from Alnus glutinosa, assembly GCF_958979055.1. Taxonomy (NCBI): domain Eukaryota; kingdom Viridiplantae; phylum Streptophyta; class Magnoliopsida; order Fagales; family Betulaceae; genus Alnus; species Alnus glutinosa. The sequence goes on along the minus strand of NC_084889.1, from coordinate 5,248,128 downwards.
AAGGTTTACCAACCTTTTCGGTGCTCATTAAAATTGTTCTTGCTTTCCTTAAAGTTTGCTTACTTTAAACATACCTCGGGGGTATGTTTTTACACACAAATATGAACCTGATCAGTTGTTGTTATCAATGTCAGAAATCATCTATATATGAAAGATCTGGCCGTGAAGACCTTTTAATGAAGTGTAGTTTTTCGCCAGACCCATTGCCTGGCCTTGGCCGTCTAAACATCATACAATAAGTGAAGTTATCCCAATTATTTTAATAGAATTAGGGACCAATTGCATCGCCATGGCAACCTTGACTCAGTCATGAGAAATGTTTGGTTTTCCAAATTTTTCTCCAGAAATTAGATTTTTAAATTATGTATCACAATCTGATATGATCTATTGTTTTATTAAGTTAAAGCTTAAGGTGATTAGATGTGAGTCATGTGATCACACAACCAATTGTTTTTTTTTTTGGGGGGGGAAACATAGCAGTAGATTCTCCGCCGCCATTATCTCTAATATACCTTAAACTGTATTTGTCTTTGGATAGATCTTGTAATTTTCAAAAGATCCGTTGATGAAGCTGTTCTTAATTTGGTTAAAAAGATTAAAAATTATGGCCCCTCAACGTACATGTTCTATAGATGGGGAGCACCTCCCCTGGCCAACTCCCCCCCGCCCGACCTTTTTCTGGCCTGAACTTGCCGTAGCTAGGTTCAAAACCCAGTTCTTCTTGCTGATGTCAGATTACAACATGATTGGGCGGACAATTTGGAGAAAAGAAAGAAGGAGAAATGGAAGGAGACCGTACCTTACTTGGATGCTCTTTACTAGAAACACACAACAGAGTGGGAGGCCCAGTTCTACATGCTCCTCTCTCTCTCTCTCTCTCTCTCGTAGGGTCAGTTTTAATCAAGTGGGATGGATTTGGAATAAGAGAAAAACTTCTTAATTTGCTGAATGTTAACTACTTTTAATAAAGCAATAGTTCGTCAAAGTAATAGCCAAACTCAAAACGTTATTTAATAGCTTATAGCATTCCCATCTGATTATGTAAAATTTTATTTAGAATAGCTAACGAAAACTCACTTTCGTTAGTTTAACTAACGGATTTTAAAAGACATCATCTATCCGATTATTTATTTTTAACTCTATATTCTTTCTTTATTATTTTTTTATTGACAAGTTCGGGCCACCACCATCCCATGCCTCTTCAGCTTTTCTCCTTCCTCTCCTTGTTCCTCATTCCTCTTCAGCTTCAAACCCAACAAGCGATTCCACTTCTTCACTCCCTGCTCTTCTTTGAAACAGACCAAGAAGCAGAAGAATACTACTGCTCCTAGATTGAAATATAGACCCTTGGAATAAGTGCAGCAAATTCATCTGCAGACAACTCTTTTGCAGAACCAAACTGCAAAATACACCAATCAAGTCAAAATCTTCCATCCAACCCAAATATGCAGAACCCATTACAATTTCCATCTAAAATCAACCGAAGATTTGCTTAAGATCCAAAACTCAAGAAACCAACCCAAAATCGAACTTATCTCCCTCTACCTAGACCCAAAAATCACCGAAAATATCTCACCAAAAAACCCACGCTCTCACCACACCTCTTCCATTCCGGTGCTGGAAAAATCCCACACAAAATCAACCCAAAACCAAACATGAACTATTATCAAAAGAAAGACCCATAAAACAATCAACAAGGAAATGAAAAGAAAAAAAGAAGAAGAGTATGAGAGAGAGATTCGCAGAGAAAGGTATAAATTAAATAATGATACATTCGTGAATAGTGCAACTCTATTGTTCACGAATGTAAAGAAACTCTATTTTAGTTTTGCTTTAAATAAGCTAATGGAGGACGATTTTAAGAGTTTTGTTATATATTCTAAGCAAAAGTGGGTTTTACATAACTCAATGTGAGTGCTTTTACTCGTAATATTAAAAAAATTAACGGTTTAATGTTATTTTAGTTATTTAAATTATAAAACTTTATTTATACTAATAAATTAAAAAAAAAAGATTAAAATAAAAAATACTTTTAACATGTTTGTAATCTTTTCGATCATCTCGGGTGGTTTATGTGAAGTTGGATGCTAATTCACTGTACATCGGCTTGTTAAAAAAACAGTTACTCATGTCATAGATATTGTTTAGGTGGAAGACATTCCTCCAATCATTTATGATATTGTAAGTAGGAAACTTTTAATCCCTAGTTTTTTTTTTTTTTTTTATATCAGTTGCTATGTCTATGCATTGAGATTATTAATAAGAATGTTAAAAGTGCACAACGATTAGTAGATAAGTAAGAAAGTACAATGGTATATATGCTGTTTTAAATTTGGATTGAGATTCTTTATTATTAATTTAGGCAGCTTTGGCGATGAAAGATACGAGTGGGTTTCACATTTTAGTTATCCAAAACAGGTGAGCTACGCCACCTCCTATTGAGGCTGTCCAATTTTATAGAAATTTATACAATCTAATAAGGAAAATCCTCATCCTTCAAGCTTCCTATTCTCTCCTTTCAATTGTGAATATCCAAATAAAAGGAAGAAGGAAACATGCTTGACTTGCCAATTCTTAGAGCATCCAATGGCTTATTTATTTTGTAATCTAGCTAAAATAATTAACAATCCCTCTAAAAATTCACCCCATCAAATTATGCAAAGGAAACACAAAATGCATTTATGTTTGTCGTATCTCTCCATACGTTGGTAGATATTGTAGGGGTAGCCGTTAGTGTCCATGTATTAGGTTCGGATCGTGTCGAAACATAGGTATAAAATTATATAAGTTAATCTTAATTCAACTCATTTAATTAAAACGGGTTGAACCCCTTAATCCCAACCTTTTAATTTTGCGTTAAATTTGTATCGAGATCGCGGATCATGTCAAAAATTACATGCTATTATATCGCGTTTCGAATTCAGATATTAATCATAATTCGACTCATTTAATTAAATAGATCAAACTCTTTAACCATAACTTTTTAAATTCGTATTGGGTTGATGCCAAATTCGCAAGTTGTATAAAAACTTACCGCCCTAAATATTGTTCATCAAAGCATAACTTTTTTTCATCTATCTCTGTGTCTCTCTTTCTTTACCGAAGGGCGAAGAACATACGTACTCTCGCTTTCGTTTGCCGCCACACAACTTGCCGCCATGCATCCTCTACACCTCTCCGCCGCTCACAGCTCCATCTCATCTCAAATTTTATACCGAATCGACAAAGTTTAGTATATATCTGATGATGGAAATGGGGTGCAGAGAAAATGTTGGGAGAACCATTAATTAAGTGATAATCATGAACCCAAACAAAATCATCGTTAGGATTAATTATTTCCATAACTTTGTAAATATTTTGTTTGCATAAACATAGGCCTGCCAAAGCAAGTAGTCAAGGCGATCGCCGATCACCCTGGGATAATCCAGCAAGGTCTCTGATCGATCTCGGCGGTCCATCTCCCCAAGGTCCGTTGGGTGCTCTTCTTAGTCTTCATTCACCGCTTGAAGAGTCGGCGACGAAGTGGGTGCCGTTCTTCGTGTTCACCAGTCTTTGATATTGTTGTTTTTTTTCGGTTGGAGCTGATATTTCGGTGACGGTTGAGAGAGGCTTTGCAGTTTGCAGTGCGGTGGTTGTGCTGGTGTAGATGATGATTTAAAAAAAAATGATTACTTAAAATAAAAAATTGATATTTTAATTAGTGAATTTAACAAAAAAATAAAAAAAGTGTTTACACAAAAAGCATTTCTCCAGAAAGAAAAGAAAAGAATAAAAAAAGCAATTCCAACTGGCGAGCGAGAGAGACCTATCATAAGCGGCGAAGTGGCAAAGCAGATGGGACAAGAGAGGGGAGAGTAGGGACCATAGTAAAGCCTGTGTCTGCGAGTATCCAACAAAATGTTTTGTCCTATTTCCTCCGTGTTGGATTTGATAACGAAATGACATCTGGCGTGGGTGGGTCCCCCGACTCTCTTGATTGGGTGGCAGCGCATGCCCCGTCTGCAACGGCCGGCCTAATCAATCTCTCTCTCTCTCTATCTGTAACTACTGGGCTGGACCCCACCACAATCTTTTACCACTTCTTCTGTCCTTTGACTCTCCTGTGGACTCTGCAGCTTTTGCTTTGGGTCACTGTTCGCAAGTACCCCACCCGGCCACCCCCATTCCACCCTATAATATTTTTCTTCTATTTTCCCCTCATTTTTTGCTACAGAAAGATTTTACAGACTTATTTCGTCATTTTTATTTTTATTTTTTGCCAAAATATTTAGGATATATTTTGACCGCAGTCAGAGGAACAGTAACTTTTATTACAACTTCAGAGCATTTTTGATAAACGCATCAAAATAATTTTTTATATATTTTGATGAGATAAATCATTAAAAATCATATTCAATAGCCTGAGTAAAAGGGTATTTTTGTTTCGTAAGTAAACAGTATTCACCAAAAGAATAAAAAAATAATAAAAATTTATCTCCATTTTTTATTTCTTATCTTACCGTTTAGTTATATTGAAAGCGTATGACATTTTTTAAAATATATAATCATCAAGAAAAAGATAAACAGCTAAAAATATAAATTTGTTAGAGAAAGAATAAAAAAAAAATTAAAAAATAATATTTAAATGGAATAATGAAAGTTGATAGTTAAAATGGTAAGGATACTGTAGTGTTTTAAAAAAATAAATAGCTAAAATAGTAAAACATGATTTTTTTTTTTAATCTATTTTAGCTAATAAAATCCGGGGAGTCTACTAGGAATGTTCTACAAATTGATGTGACAGTCTGATAGATCTTGCGATACTTATTACATCAACACTAAAACGTAGATAATCACGTGACAGTTTAAATAACACTTAACTATGCTTTGCACACCCAAGCCATGTTGGAATATTCAATTTACTTTTTAGTAGTAAATTAAATTCAATAAAGGTCCAAATTCCGTTAAAAAAAATTGGACCGAACAACTACCGTAGTTGCTTACTTTCTCCTTCTACTCTTAATTCGAATGACCATTATTGTGATATAAATTCTGAAAGCATTCCAACAACACCAGATATGAGCTAAGGGAAATGTAATTTATGCACCAGAAACGTTTTTTTTAAAATATATATATATATATATATATATATATATATATATATATATATATATATATATATATATATATATATATATATATATATATATATATATATATATATATATATATATATCATTTATCAATCTTTCTTATTGTAACATATTACTTCTGTTTTGAAATAGATAATTTGATATAAAATAATACAATTATTAATTAATAAGTGATAAAATTATAGTGATATTTTTAAACTTTTCTTAATTTTATTTATTTTGAGATAGCACCACTTTTGATAATATTAAGAGAAATTTGAAGAAATATGTACTTTTGCTTTTAAATTTTTATCTATTATTAGACAGCCAAAAGGGAAAATTTATTATTTATTATAAGACGTATGGAGTACAAGTTTTAATTGGACAAATATTTATTTTAAACTGGGTTGGATCCATGTTATATGTTCATTTGCATGCGAAAAAGACATTATTTTTATTTGTAAGGACAAAGTTAAAACAAATTTTATTAAAATGCATTTGTTCTTCCAACTTAGCCCTTACAATTAAAAAAAGGTACGTGCTTTCCACGTACGTGGCCACTCCCAGGTGTCGGGGATAGGCGTGCGCCATCCCCAGGCGCTAGGCCACCCCTAAATGCCTTTGGGGGTGGCTACTATTTTTTTTTTTTTTTTTTTTTTTTGTCTTTTTTTTTTTTTTTTTTTTAAAAAAAAAAACAAATATTTTGTTTTATTGTAATGGACACATGTCGACTTTCTATTGGGTGTGACGTGACTGACTAACGGAATCTGTTAACTTGGCAGATAAAAAACGTGTTCAGAAACTGTTTTGTAATTATAGATAACTATAAGGACCCTTCATGAACTTTTTAAACTAAATAAAATGATTTATAATTTAGGCCAAGTTCAGAGATCAATGGTGCAATTATCCATTTTCTTAATGATTTGTTTTTTTTTAAAAAAAAAAAAATTAATTATATATATATATATTGAGATCCTTGTTTCCAATTTGATGAATTTTAGAAATGTGATTCGGGCATTTGTTGTAAATCAAGGCCTTAGTTATTGGTTTTATGCTCCGTTTGTTTCGACGTAAAATGATTTCCGTCGTAAAATGATTTCGACGAAATCATTTTCAGAAAAAATGATTTTCTCGAAAATATTTTTCGATGTTTGGTTCGCCCGAAAAAATTACGAAATGCAAAAATCAGAGTTTAGTAAATGTCGCCGTAATCCGGCAACGTCTGGTCACCGTTGACCGGACGTTGCCGGATTCCGGCCGGAATCTTCCGGATCCTGGCCGTTTTGGCCAAATCCGGCTGGATCAATAGCTGGATCCGTCCAGATCCGGCCGGATCCCGGCTGGCTTGGCCGGAATCCAGCAAAATTCCTGTCGGAATTTGGGTCTGCCGGTGACCGGATTCCGGCGCCGGCATGTTTCCGGCGACCAGATGTTGTCGGACTCCGGCGCCGACTGGATCCTGACGACTGACAATTGCTAAATTCTGACGATCGGATATGAAACATGCGTGTAAGGACAAAGAGCTTAATTTCGAAAAACGATTTATGGTTTTAAAAATCGTAAATCGTTTTCCGAAAATTAAAGAAACTTTTACGATCAAACCGAAAATGATTTTCGTTGACTATTATTGTTGCTACTACCAAACACCAAAAAATGCCGAAATCATTTTTCAGAAAATCATTTTACGCCGAAACAAACGGAGCATTAGTTAAACACATCATAAAAATTACCTAAAAATATAATTATACCTTTTTTTTTTTTAAAGTGGTTGGTTCTTGCCTAGACATGGTCGTGGTTGGCATTACAATCGCTTTCTTTCTTTTTTTTAGTGCTGCTAAAGGTATTAAAGTTTGTCATTAGGGGCATAATAACAACTGGTTTAGTGGTGTAACTAAATAATAATTGGGCCCAATTGTAATAGGTTTTACGTTAGAGTAACTAAAGGAATCCAATAACTGTTTAGAGCCTATAAAAGAGAAGCTTAAATTGTAAGTGAGTTAATGAAAAATGATTAGTGTTTTCTTTAGGAAGTCCATCGGAGGTCCCAGCTCCTCGAAAGCCTGTGTAATCACTTATACATTCGGTTCTTGATTTCATTCATCAATACAATCCTATGTAGTTTACCCATAATTCCATAATCATCATCATACGTTCGAAGAGAAGTTCTACACTTACCAATTTTATTTTTTTTTCTTTTAAAAGTTAATTCACAAATAATATATCAATCATGAATAAAATCTACAATTTTAAAAAATATATCACCAAACTCATAGGCGTCTCCAAACCCCCTCCCTCTGGCTTGGAATCAGCAATAATTTACTGTTAAAATGTTAGTAATTGGACAATAATTATGAGTGATCCGGAATCCCATATAAAAATTTGCCTTTTCATAAAAATTTTCCTCAATATTTCTGCCCAAATTACGAAGGGTCTCATTTTATGCATACGTTTTATTTATTTATTAAAAAATCTAGCAAAATACGGACAGAAGAATCTATTTAATAATGATAAAAATAAAAAAAAGCTAAAAGATAAAATTGAAGACTTAAAAACAATTTGATAATACCTAAATCGTTGGACCAATTCAATAATTTTTGAGAATTATAAAAAAAAATCAATAATTTTTTAGAAAAATACACATACCTCCTTTAAATTATCACACAACTATTGATGTCTTCCTCAAATTATCAATTGTGTCAATGCTCCTTATAAACTATTAAAAAATAGCAATGTCGTCCCAAGATCGATAAAAATATAAAAATGACCTTAAATATTTTTTTGACAAAAAAAAGAAGAAAAAATCTTAAAAAATAATTAAAAAAATTGAAATTTATATAAAAAATAGAAAAAAATAATAATTTTTTTTAAAAAAAATGAAAAACCGGTTTTTATTTTTTATTATATATATAATTTTATAAAGGGTATTTTTGTTATTGGAGGATATTGACATTTTTTAATAGTTTAAGAAGGATATTAACAATTGAATAGTAATTCGAAGGAAATACATGTAATTTTTTCATAATTTATTTACTTTTTTTTTTTTTTTATTGGTAGTTACGTATCTTCTTTTCTTACCACACGTGTTCGACCCTTAGGACTTAAGTAGCACAAGCTACACGGTGTGGGCCAAGGGGGTAAGGAAATCTCTACACTGAGATCGATGTATCTGAGTTTTGAACATAAAAGAGAGGTAATAATAGCCCAGCCCATCAAAGATCCAACCATAACTTTTATTTCTTTTTTTAGGCTTAGGGAGTATATATAGGACTATCTTAATGGTCAAAGAACAACTACCTCTACTCTCAAAGAAAAACATGAAAAGCAAAGCTAAGCCTAGGAGAAATATGGAAAGTCGTGCATTGAAAAAAATAACATATTGCCGCAAACTCGCTCGAGCAAACTCTCGGGTTTTAACTTCATATTAGTGCACTGGTCGCTCGAATAGGAGTCGAGTGAGAGGTTGAGCGAACTCTCAGTTTTAAGTGTGCAAAAGTCGAGCATGAGTCTAGCGAAGTTTTGGACACTTCGTATAATATCTTATCTTGAACAAAACTTAACCGTTTACTAATTTCAACCCAAATACTCATGTTTTGACACGTGAATTTGGTAATACCCAAATAAACTAACAAAAACTAACTGAAAAAGATCTATAGCCTGAAAACAATCTTGATACTGTTAATGTGGATGTAAGCAGAATTTTTGATTGGAGAAATATTAAAGAGGATGAATATATCAACAATGGCAATTCCATTAAAGAGGATACATCATAGTTTATGATGACTATCTTTTATTATTATCATTATTATTTATCTAATCTTATGATGACTACCTTAATGATAAACTCAATGTAGTTGACATGAGGAACATAAATTGTGATTATATTCCAAGGTATGATGTTGATGCATACCAAATGTTTGATGGGTGTCCTAAAATAGATTATTATCCTTCAAGTTAAATTTTTTGATGAAATTTTAGTGAAGATTGATTCTTTTTCTTTGAAATGTCAGTATCATAATTTCTCCTATTGGCATGATCATAAAGATTGATCGGATACTTCATTCGATGATACTAGAGGAATGATAATTGATCATTATCTATGTAGGGATTTGATTCAACCTATTTTAATTAAGAGAAAGATGAGTCAGATTAAGCCAACTGTTATTAGGGCCGGCTCAGCTGTAGATATTTCGGGCCTAAGATATGATAATTTTAAATAAGGACTTTTTTAATATTTAAATATTAAATAAAAAATAATTTATTTTAATTTTTATATAAAAATTATTATTCTCACTTTTGAAATTCAAATGTTATATAACTTATATTGCTATTTACTAGTAAACAAATCTATTATTATCCGATGCAGCCTCCAAATGGTCCAATCGAATCATATATCCTTCTCTTAAAAAAAACAAATAAAATAAGACAGAAAAGAATAGCTTGGATGGATTGGGCAAAGGATTTTTAACCAATCGATGCTGACAAACCACATTCAAATCAAAGAAGAAAGGAAGGGAAGGGAACATTTTAGTAGGTTGGAGAGCTGTGCGTTTAATAGTGATAGGTCTCAACTCTCAAGCCAACTGGTTAATTTTCATGCCCAAGCCCCATTAAATTGGCTAAAGTTTTTTTCCATCCTAAAAATAAAATGAGTATTTCCGTAACACTATAATAAGAAAAATGATTTTTTTTATGTCTCTTGTACATCTGTTTTATAAATCAATCATGAGATCAAATGGTTGATTTAGAAAACGGATGTATGCATTAGAGATGTAAAAAAAACTGTACATGTAACATGTCTCTTACAGTAATTTATAAGTTATACTATAACTTTTTCCTTTTTCTGGTTAAAGAAAACAATTTTTTATACGATCCGTGAATTCGATACGAATTCAAAACAAAAATAGTTGGCTATGGTTGAGGAGCCTGACTTGTTTAATTAAATGAATCGAATTAAAATAGACTTATATAATTTTATATTTATGCCTGCACTACGCATGAACATGAGCTAGTGACACATGGCTCTGACTCCTACAAAATTACGACGAATATGAACCCAGTAATTTCAGTTAAAAGATCTTAATAATTAGCTTTCTTTCTCTCAAATGTCATGCCTGCATGACAATACTAATTAGCATTTTAAAAAAAAAAAAAAAAACAGTACCCCAGACAAATCTTTCAAACAAGTTGCAATTTCGTACCTACAAATCTATTTATTGATCGAGCGAGGAAAGAAAAAGATAACTTTCTTTTTCTTTTTCTTTTTCTTTTTTTTTTTTAAAAAAAAAAGAAGAAAGGAAAGAAAAGAAAAGACAAAGGAGGGGAAATATCTACGTTTTGGGGGCCAGCCCCACTAGATAAATGCTTAAGCATGGGAAACATTATCTTGACATGATCAATGGAACTTCAGCATCCGTCTCAATCCTAAAAGAAATATAAACAAACAGTGATATTTAGAAAAAAAAAACTTTTCGTACCACTACTATTTTTAATCATTTTTATAATGTTACTCCTAAACTTTAAAAATAGTCAATTTAACATATTCGTTTTTTAATTTTTAATTTTTATTTTTTTATCAATTTCAACCATCCGTTAGGATTTTTACAAAGATGTGTCAAAGATTTCAAATTAAATACCTATATTTTTTAAGAAAAAAAATTGCAAAGATTTAGATTTTGGTTAGGATTCAATGGAATTTGCAAAAATATATACGCCTAAATCTTTGAAATATATATATATATATTAAAAATAGTGGTATTTTGAGATTTTATGCAAGGTTTCACCGAAAATCTAACAAAGTGTTGAAATTGAAATTGAAAAAAATTGAAGGAATAACACAGTACTAAATTGACACTTTTAAAAATTTAAAGGTACGATTGTGAAAGTGAAAAAAATAAAAAAAAAATGGAAAAAAGATAAAAGATTAAGAGTGAGAAGTAAATTTTTTCCAACATTTTATCTGGGGGAGGACAAACTTGTTTGAAATGTCAACTACGACAAGGAACAGAACCATAGTTACTATTAATAAAGCTTCATGGCTTCACTCTCCTTACTTGGTTCAGAGTATATATACCTCCACAAAGAAGAAAGCTCAAACAGTTTTTGATATTTTAGATTCTTTATCTACATTTTGGATTGTCGGTGAATTAGAATAGAAGGGAAGGATGTCAAGCACTGCTGGTCAGGTCATACGTTGTAAAGGTGAACATCACTGGGATATATTTTCCATTTAATTTTATAGACGTACAGAATGCTCCATCTGATCTGTCTGTTAGGATAGTTCTGAGAATTGTTTTTCTTTTGGTTGTGAAGTTTGATAAATTATTTTCACAAATTAGTGAGGGAGCTTTTATCTTTGTGTAGCTGCTGTTGCATGGGAAGCAGAGAAGCCGCTTGTGATTGAAGAAGTGGAGGTGGCACCACCACAAGTAGATGAAGTTCGTCTGAAAATTCTCTATACTGCTCTTTGCCATACCGATGTTTTCTTTTGGGAAGCCAAGGTAACACATTTATCATTGCTTTAATTAATTATAAACAGCAGCAACACCCACCTTAAAATAGTGAGAAACAATGAGCTTGGCTCAAGGGTTGGGTTAGGTTGACTCGAGGGATAAGTTACTTGTACTTCATAAAACATTGATCAGATCTAAGATTTTACCTCCCTTGATTGCAAACACTTTCATGGGCGACCGGTGTGGAGGGTGTTAAAGAATTTTCAAAGTTAATATGTATATATTTATTTTGTGATTTGGGATTGTTTTAAATGGAATGTGTTTTAAAAAGTCTCGCATGAAAAAAAGAGAACGTGTGTTGGGCCTTATATATAAATGCCAACTTTAAGCCTTCAAAATAATGTTTGGATGTATGCATTTGGGTATATACTTTAATATGATGTTTCGCATCGGATGTGGTCATAGGATGATTCTTAGGTTGATCCGGTGATTAGATTTATTGGATCATCACTAAAGTAAATTGTAAAGTCAAATCAGCTTCGATCTAACGGTTGAAATTAAATAATTATGAACTAATGATTATTATTAAAGAATTATTGATAATTATCTGATCTGATAGTCAGAATTAAGTGTATGTTAAAATAGCAGTTTATGACTGTTGGATTAACGGTTAATAATGAAACAAAGTGACTGGTAGTGAACATACATAAATAACACTTTCAATTTCGAGTTTTTATCTTTTGCTATAATAGAAAATCGGAAGGTTTTCAGGTTATTGTGGAGAAATATTTGTTGTAACCCTTTGTATACCATTTCTGGTTGGGAAAAATAATTTCTTAGGGAAATCGATATTGTAATACACCTTAGAAGCATTTCATTTTTAGGGTTTCTAATTGATTCATATTGATGTATAGAACATTAAATCCAATATGAATTTGTATCCTGCAGGGACAGAACCCTCTGTTTCCTAGAATCTTTGGGCATGAGGCAGGAGGGTATGTAAATATCTTCTAAGTGGGATTATAATTTCATATACTTGTTTTTTGTTGTTAGGATTTTCAACGAAATCATATATATCTTTTTCTTCTCTTTTAATGAATAACAAGGATCGTGGAGAGTGTTGGTGAGGGCGTGAAGGATTTGAAGCCAGGCGATCATGTCCTCCCAGTGTTCACTGGGGAATGCAAAAAATGTGCGCACTGTAAATCAGAAGAGAGCAACCTGTGTGAGCTCCTGAGGATAAATACTGACAGGGGGGTGATGCTGAGTGATGGAAAATCTAGATTTTCTATCAATGGAAAGCCCATTTACCATTTTCTTGGGACTTCTAGCTTCAGTGAGTACACAGTGGTTCACATAGGCTGTGTTGTCAAGATCAATCCCCTGGCTCCTCTTGACAAAGTTTGTATTCTCAGTTGTGGAATCTCCACAGGTAAAAGAACCATGAGACAATTCCCCAGACTTGTATATTTTCTGTTAATAAATAATTCGATTTTTGAGTATTTGTTCTTCTAGGCCTTGGTGCCACTCTGAATGTTGCAAAACCGAAAAAAGGCTCGACGGTGGCTATCTTTGGATTGGGAGCCGTCGGCCTTGCTGTGAGCATACCCTCCTCCCCCTCCCTCTCTTGAATCTTTTTACTAATTCTTTTGCCTAAATTTTAACATTTAACACTATGGTTCTTCGTTGTGATTAGGCTGCTGAGGGGGCCAGGATTTCTGGGGCTTCAAGAATTATTGGTGTTGATTTACATCCAAATAGATTTGAACTAGGTAAGCTCACTGCTTAAATAGAAACCAAACGGCTGTAAATAATATCTATATATGTTGTTTCTCAGCAGAGGTAATCACAACTGAGAAAATTCTCTGTTTTAACAAACCTTTCCTTCCAATTAATTCACTTTGCTTGTATACATATATGCAGCACACAAGTTTGGTGTAACTGAGTTGGTGAACCCAAAAGACCACAAGAAACCAATTCAGGAGGTTTGTCAAGTCCAAGAACTTTGGCTCACCATTTCTGCATTTGTATTTGAAGTTTTCATTGAGCGATTGGCTTGTGGATTGGTAATTAGGTAATAGCAGAGATGACAGACGGAGGAGTGGACAGAAGCGTGGAATGCACAGGGAATGTTGATGCCATGATTTCTGCATTTGAATGTGTTCATGATGTATGCATCCTTGATGTTTCCTTGGTTTTTATTCTCTTTCTGTTGCATCCTTTTGGGCAACCAAATGGAGCATAAACAATTGGTCCTTTTCATGTTGAGTCAAAAGTTTTTCCGGCAGGGTTGGGGGCTCGCCGTTATTGTGGGTGTGCCTAGACAAGATGCTGTCTTTAAGACTAACCCCGTGAACTTTTTGAATGGGAGGACTCTCAAGGGTACCTTTTTTGGTAACTACAAGCCTCGCTCTGACCTTCCCTCGGTCGTGGAGCAATACATGAACAAGGTAATCTTCAATCTCAATACTTACTTTTTAAGTAATTCTAAATATTCATCTTCTATCTCACTCTTATATTACTGTGTTAATGGACACAGCCACCACATCAGTCCATTGGTATGACTTATGAGAGTGGGATAGGAGATCTAATTTTCATATCTAGTAATGTTATTCTTTACATCCCGGCTTTTGAGTGGCTTTTCATTTTTGTTTTTTGATATCCCGTCTAATTAATTTATTAATTATCAATTTGATGACCCAATTATTGCGCAGGAACTTGAGGTGGAGAAGTTCATCACCCATAAAGTTCCTTTTTCGGATATAAACAAGGCCTTTGAGTACATGCTGAGAGGAGAAGGCCTTCGATGCGTCATTCGCATGGTGGACGAATAGGGAAGCTTTCATGTTGTGCCCCTTAATAAGTGAAGCCCGATCTTGTTGTCCCCAAAATTCTCTGTTCAAAAAGTCAAGCAGGCTAATCGCATTGTTGCATCTCTTTTTTTTTTTTATCTTGGTGGCTGCCAGTTCATGGATGTAAACTGTGCAAATATCCCTATAGAGTATGGTGGGATGACCATCTTTTCCCATATCTAGAGTTCATCTGTTTGTTTTTGTTATATATAGAGTTCATTTGTTTTTGTACATTATCTCATCACATTTTCACCTATATCTCCATCTCAACGATCGATTCAATCCCAACACAAACATGATATGAAATTATTTGGGTTGGACTCTCAAACCCAACACAAACATGATATGAAATTATAGGGTTAGGGTTTAGGCTAAACGAGTTGGTGAGTTGATCCGTTTTACTGATACGATTATAAACGGGTTGGAGGGTCAACCCGTGGGTTTGACCCATCAACCCGTTTAGTAATTGGGTCACCCGCTAACTCGCAGGTTGACGGGTTCAACCCGTTTACTTACTATTTTTTTTCTCTTTTTTTTTTTTTTTAAAAAAAAAGAATAGTAATAGTGTCATAGTCTTTAAAAACTTCGGGTTGGGTTAACATGATCCGGTTGTTTGGTCGGGTCGGGTAACCTTGTCATGTCGCGTTCGGGTAACGGGTATCAATCCAATTAATAATCATGTCGGGTTCGAGTTGGCGGGTCAATCGGGTTGACTCGAACCCAACACGCTAATCCGAATTGCCCATTGTCTGTCCCATGAGGTTTAAGGCTCAAAATACCATCTGTTTTGTGAGTTTTTATAGGTATTTTGGTTGTTGATTTTTGAATAAAATTCTGGGTATGTTTTTGGGTTTGTTGATGGTTTGGCTGATTGTATGTGTGACTTTGGTAGTGTACTGATTTCGGTTATTATGTTTCTAAAATTAAAAGGTGTTTTGATTAATCTTGTGATAAAAGCCTTTAACTGATGGAACATGATTTCTGTAATTGTGGTTAAGTAATATTGGGTTGTTTGTTAAGTTAGATTGTCTCCTGTTTGACAAAGAACAGAATAGAACAGAGTAATGGGTTGTTAGTTTTAAAATTAGTAAAAAGTAATGAGGTAATATAAAATAAAAAGAATTTGTATAAAAAAGTGAAAAATTTTGTATTGTAATAAATTTTTTTATTTGAATAATAATAAAAAATTATTGATGTGATATAAAAAGTGAAAAAAGTAAGAATGTTTTGATGTTAATTGTTATTGGAAAATGTAAAATGTAAAAAAAAAAAATGTTACAGTGACCGGCACTATTATGTAATGTACAGGAGCTTAACAAACAAGCCAATTCTCGTGGGATGTGTACTGTTCGGCCATGTGTTAAGGGCTAAAGGGGCTTTTCCTTTTTTTTTTTTTTTTTTTTTTTTTTTTTTTTTTTTTTAAAGGTACGAAATAAAGGAAACTAAACAGACTTAATAGTGTTTTAAGGTAACCCTTTTTAAGATAAAAAGGTTTGAATATATATATATATATTAAGGAAAAAAAAGGTTTGAATATTGTTTAAAGGGAAAATTATAATTTAACCTCTCAAATTATCAGCCATGGATAGTCTCCAAACTACTAATAATGCTTGGACTCTGGCCTCCCAAACTACCAAAAAGTTTTAAAAGAGAAATGATCCCTACACTCATTTCTCACAACAGCCCCACAACAAGCTAAAGTGACTGGTAGTATTTTATTATTTTTTTACAAAAAGAAAACAAAACAAAACAAAAAAAGTAATAAAATATTATCAGCCACGTCAGTTTGTTGTGGGGCTGTTGTGAGAAATGAGTGTAAGGATCATTTCTCGTTTTAAAAAGGTCCAATTTGACGAAAAATGCCTTATAATACTTCAGCCACGTGTCATTTTTCAATTAAATAATAAAAATTTAAAAATTTTTTAAAAAAAAACTAAAAAAAAAATATATATATTTTTTGGACAGATCTTGGCCGTCTACCTTTATAGTTCTTTGTTGTATGTTGTTGGATTGATAAGGTTATAAATCAATATGAATTTATCTGTTGGTAAATTCCAAAAAAAGTAGTGCCCCATGTTTATGATATATATATTTTCTATTTTATAAAATCCTTGGTTAAATCGAATGAAAACTTAATTTGGATCGCAAATTTTGGATACAGATTTTATTAAAATTTGTCATAGATTCGGTATGCAATATTTATTAAATAAAATTTGTTTTAGAAGGTGATTTGTTGACTCACTGATATGACAAAAATTATGTTAATAATTATATATATATATATATTAAAAAAAAAAAAAAACAACTTACAAAAAGAGTGATTTTTTAAAATGATCAAATCTATTATTTTTTTTTTTAAAAAAAATGATTTCATATTTTCATTTCGAGAAAAGATAAGAAAAAAAGTAAAATAAAATTTTCAATTTTCAATTTAATTTTTTTTTTTTTTTTTTTTTAGTTTTTATTATTTTTTTAATTGAAAAATGACACGTGGTAGGGGTATTATAGGCATTTTTCATCAAATTGGGCCCTTTTGAAACTTTTTGGTAGTTTGGGGGGCCAGAGTCCAAGCTTTGATAGTTCGAGGGGCTATCCGTAAAACGACTGGTAGTTTGAGGGGTTAAATTGTAATTTTTCCTTGTGTTAAAGGTTTTATGGGAAAATGGTTCTTTGATTAAAATATTGAGTTCCTTAAACTAATAAATGTGAATGTTGTTATGAATAAGATAATAATTATTTATATGTTAATAATCAGGGTTAAATATCTATTTGGTACGTAAGTTTTTAAGTTTTTCTTTTTTGGTACATGAGTTTTCATTTATTTCATAAATGGTACTTGAATTTTGGGAAAAAGCCAACTTGATGCCTCTGTTAACTTTTTCGTCCAAAATTTAACGGCTTATCATGTGCCACATGTTAACCTCTTGACACGTGGCACAATATAAAAAAAAAAATTAAAAATTAAAAAATATCAATTAAAAATTAAAAAACATAACTTTTTTTTAAAAATAAATTTAAAAAATGAAGAAAGAAAAAAAGAAGAGGGGTGGCTCCCTTGGCCACCATGGGGTGGTTACCCACCCCCATTTTTGCAAAGAGAGTGGCTTAATCTGGGGGTGAATCGGCCACTCCATGGCTGAAAAAAATAAAATAAATAATAATAATAATAATGGGTTTTGGCCATTTGGGGTGGCCGAACCACCCCCATGGCCCATGTGGGTGGTTCGACCACCCCCAAAGGCCAAAACCTTTGGGGGTGGCCAAGGGCCAAAGCCCATTATTTTTGTTTAGGGTTTTGGCCCTTGGGGGTGGCCGATCCACCCCTATGGCCCTTAAGGCAGGTTTAGCCACCCCCTTGACCACCCCAGACCAGTCAAGGGAAAATGGGGGTGGTCAGCCACCCCCATGGTGGCCAAGGGTAAGCTACCCCCCTTTCTCTTCTTTTTTTTTTTTTTTTTTTTTATATTTTTTTTCAAATTTTTAATATATATATTTTTTAATTTATTATTTTTAGTTTTTAATTTTTTTTATATTGTGCCACGTGTCAACCTATAAAGGTTGACACATGGCAAACCATTAAATTTTAGATAGAAAAGTTAACAGAGGTACCAGGATGGTTTTTTCTTAAAACCCAGGTACCATCTATCAAATTAATGAAAACTCATGTATCAAAAAATAAAAACTTAAAAACTCAAGTACTAAATAGGTATTTAACCTTAATAATTAAGATTCATGTTTAGGAGTAACTTCTATGAGTGATGATAATAATAGTATTATATGTACGTGTATCTAATTGTTGCAGATAATGATTTAAGAGATTGCAAAAAGAACTGAGTATTTTTTACTCACTGGGGATGATACGTGGTGGTCTTTAATGATGTTATAATGTTTGTTTTATTTAATTGTATACGAGTTGTGTAGAATGTGTTTTGTTTGGAACTATGCATATTTTATTGTCATGAATGATGAATGTGCTGATAAATTATCATTGCATACATTATTGTTATGAGATATGAATTTATTAATAAATAAGACCAAGGGTTAACGTCCTAAGGCACTAATGGATCAAAGACTGCGGATTAAAGTCCCAAGGGATTAACTAATCTTTGAAGACCGAAGGTTAAAGTCCAATGGCAAAAGACCGAAGGTTGTAGTCCAGAGGCAGCACTGATTCAAACCATAGGTTTTAATAAGACCAAATGTGGTTAGAGTCCCCAGGCACTGTTCAATAATTCACCAATAATGATAAGACCAAGGTCTGATTCTTTTGGCACTAATCAGGAGTAAGACCAAAGGTTTAAGTCCAAAGGAAAAGACTGAGGTTCAAGTCTCGAGGCACAAATGAACAAATAAGGTCATGCATATATACTACTGTCATTATATTGTGTATAGTGTACTTTTAAATAAACTAGTATTTCATTATGTTAATGGAGGCTGTTGATTCACTTAACTACAGTATGGGATTGTGGTGACCATAATCACATGCAAATTTTTGCAGGATGGCTAGAAGGACGAAACTACTAGGAATGTTATGATAATATTACTACAGTGTGGTTTGAGACTTTATATGATGTTGATATGTTGGAAAAAACAATGGTTATTATTATTAAGTGCCGTATGTGACATACAAGTTATTGCTTTTAATGCATTTATTATATTAGAACACATGGTTCGTATTTTTATATATTAAGGTAATTCAAACAGCTCTAAAGTGTTAATTTTCAATTGTTGAAGAAAAATATGTTTCCGCTATCAATTTCTTAACTCTGATGATATCGTAAGGTCACGTGAAAATCGAAAAAATTTCACATACGCTTATTGTAAAGCGGGGCGTTACATTTCTAGGCTAGACATATCCGATCATTACATTTCAATTCTCAGGCCAATTTATGATTCAATAAGGATGAATGATCAGTATAAAGATTGTTTGGATCCCAATTGTGGATCAATGGACTGATGACCTACAAAAGAAGTTTGAATTCCTGCGGTCTAAGATGCCATGGTACGTGGTGCGTGCTTTTCACCAACAGCAGGCATTCGATTTGTGAAGCAGAAGTAGCACTTCAAGGGCAAGCCCTCCGTTGTGGTGTTGAACCCGCAACGAAAGGTGGAACATAAGAATGCAATCCACATGATCAGAGTATGGAGAATCAATCTATAAAAAAAAAAAAAAAAAAAAAAAAAAAAAAAAAAAAAAAGAAAAAAAAAAGAAAAAGAAAAGAAAAAGAAAAGAAAAAAGAAAAAGAAAAAGAGTATGGAGAATCAAGGCCTTCCCCTTCACGACTTTTGTGGACTAAAATTTGTCGAATGGAAGGGATTGGATTGGCTCCATAGCAACCAACGTACACCCGACTAGCAAACTGCATTTAATTTGTTAAAGCAAAGTTGTCCATGTTTCTAGAAGAAGCAAAACCACGGTCCACAAGACTGAAAAGAACATACCTCCGGGATCTCTCAAGAAGGATGCATGGGAGTCTCACTCCCAATACCATACCGAGGCGCATCACTGGTAAAACATACATATAGTTTAAATTTGTGAATTATGAAACAACTGAAACAGTTAAAAGCAAAAAACTGATATTTACCGATAAGGGGTAGAAGCAACCACGTTATCAGAAATAGAATTGCGCTCAACTGCACATATAACAGCAGTTATATAACCCACAAGGAAATAGAATAGCCAACAATGCAAAAGATATTTCAAGATCAGACTTGCCTGTAACAACCTTCATCTGTGGCTCTAGCTCAACATGAACGGATGAGCCTTTAACTTCAATAACACGTCCATGATAACCTTTGTAGGGACCGAGGCGGATTTTAACCGTAGTACCAACTAAACCATCATGCCCTCTTCCACCTCTATGCCTTCTGCCAACTGAATAGAAGTAGGAGGTTTATAACAAAACTATATGTAGTTCCAGAATAATTTTTAGAAAGCCCAATGACAATGAAAAAGAGAGCCTTTATCATTAGAAACAAACAGTCAATTGGAGGCCCTCCTCGAGAAAATCTCTTTGGGGACTGCGGAATACGAGGTGGAGTTTTAAGATTCGCGAGTCTTGAGTACGAATCAACCTAAAAATGATATAAGAGAAACAAAGAGGATGCTATATTGATAAGTCAAAGAAAAAAACACAAGTGCTGAAAGAAAAAGAGATATAACTAACCAAAAAAGTGAGGAAGAAAATAGAAGAGAACGTAATAAAAATTACTAAATCTATTCTTAAACAATAAATCTACAAATAAGAAAACAAACTACTCACATTTCTATCACCATTGGCACGCGACCCTCCCACAATAATGCAACAATGGGCTTTAGCACAAATAAAGCCTGCATGCTCAAGGTGATGGCGATCATAGATGAACAAGACTCCTCTGTATATATGTCCTACAGTGCCTTGTTTTCCCTAACATGACAGGAGTAATTAGATAAGTATTGCAATCCCTACCAACAACATTAATCGAAGCTATAATATGGTCTCACCTTGCTGGGACCCTCAATGATCCTCACAACATCTTTTGCTGACACACTGTTCTTATACCGATCTTGCACACTGATTTTCTTGTCAATCCTGCATTTGATTTCTCTCAACTGAACGAGAGCAATCTCAGGTCTATCAGGAACTCCCTTAAGAACCTAAGTAACAAAGTCATAAACATGAGCATCTTAAAGTGCGGGTTGAACATATGAACATTCTAGCAAGATTACTCACCTGAAATGCTTCACTTTCTACTCGAATAATTACACCAAAACTCAAATTACTGCACCAAAATTAATAAACAAGCTTAAGTGATTCCTGAACAGACGAGGACATCTACTTGGGTGTAACAAGATCAATTAAATGAAAAGAAAATATTTAAGTGATTTCTGAACAGATGAAAATGTCTTACTCCAGCAGCACAAGATCATGAAGCTCATAGTCTCCAATTCTGGTAACACCAGAAGTTACCTCAGAGCTCTCCACAACATCATCAGCAAATACACGTATCTGAACACAAATGGATAGTTCTATTATATTTGCATGACAGATCCAACTAAAAGGCTAATCATGAAGAAGTCCACAATGTTGCCCTCATGGTACCTCGATAGAGTATCACTTACATGTTCTTTGGTCGTATCAGATAACATTATGAGCACATGCTGCTCAACCTTAACAACCATACCAGTTGCACCTTCCTGTGTACCAGACACAACCTTCACATGATTCCCAGGCTCAAAGTACTTGCAAAGCTCTTTTTCATTTACAGCAAGAGTTGCCTGCACAAAATACCATCCATTACAAGGTAAAGAGATTGATAATGAACATATATTAGCAGGCACATTCTGTACAACTTCTCTGAACGGGCAAATCAGAAAAAAAAAAAAAAAAAAAAAAAAAAAAAAAAAAAAAATTGCAATTGAGTTAATTCTTACAGGAAGGTCCTTCATTTCTCGTCTGATGTGAACATTCTCTTCCTCAACTTTCTCAACCCACCCCTTCAAGTTTTTGAGGTCTCCCTTCACAACAATTACTGCATCGCCCTTCAAAAAATGCCCTTTCTTTCTATTCACAAATAACGTAGACAAACTGGCTATATCGCTATCTCCATTCTCACCAGGTTGCCGAAATTTTTCAAGTTCATCAAAAGTAGGTTTTATATTCTGAGAGCTACTTGATTTCATTGATACTGTTTTGTACAAGAAACCATCTTTAAACAACATCCCACCAATATTCTCAAAGTAATCACCAGTCATTGGATCTCGTCTGCGCTCTACACGAATATGCAGTTCTCTGGGAACATAAAGCATGTCGTAATGAGACCAGTTGAGCGAGATGTTATACCATAACATAAATTATGTACAGACTACATGGAAACAGAAACAATGAAATCATTACCTAGCTTCATCAACATTCATAAAACGTGAAGGAACAAATGCTTTCTTCTTCACAACCTCTCTACCCTCCTGTATCATAAATAAATTACCTATTTATTACCAGGATACATCAACAACCTAATGCAGTCCCTCTAAAAATAATTAACTAATCAATTAATCGAAGGTTGACATTTGTACTGATCAAATGACAAAACAATCTAAGAAAGAGATGAATTAACAATTTGTTAGCAAGAGCCTGTAAGTCAATTCTTGGAATTAACTTCACTGTGACCCTCTGCCTGACATTGTCTACGTCCACCACCTATGGAAAAGAAAGCTTGAAGGTCAGACAAAAGATCCAGGGAAAAATATATCATTGGGTAAAAAGTTATAATCCATACCTTTGCAAGGTCCCCTTTATATGTCCCAATCTTCATTCTGACCCAAGTGTCCCTAGAAAGGTCAATTGCTTTGCTTTCAACTGAGAGAACATCAGTCATTTCTCTAATACGCACAAGCATTACTTTCTGTGAGAATATGCTGCGTAGTCCTTTGCAAGCCTGAAGTATAAGCAAAGAAATATCACTTTAAATCTGAATCATTAAATAAATATGTTAAATCAATTAAAGCATAATTCTATTCAGTCTCACATGTTAACACAAATTATCCATACATCGAACATAAATTACCTCCTTCACATGGACTTCTTTGTCTGCTTCAAAGTATATGTAGTTTTTAAGATGATCAAGTGCAACAGCCGACCTGATTTGTAACTCAGGTCCTTTATCAATATACTTCTGCATCAGGCAGACGACCGCTTCTCGCTCACGACCAATCTAATGTACATAAATACAGGAATTTAATAAGCATTTTCTCCCCCAAAGAATAGGGGAACAAACAGGAAAGTAAAAAAAATAAAAAATTCTAAAAAACAAAAACCATGTACTCATGGAACAAACATAACCATACCGCACATTTGACCATCCACAACTTTGGATCCCTAACAGACGGCAAAAGAGCTTGCTGCTCCACATCTGTTGTCTCCTCATCATATTCTGTGTGAGCAGACCTTGCATATCTAGCCTAGATCCTCCTCTCCAAAGCTTCAACATCTTCTTGTTCCTCCTCACGCAGCAGCAACGGTCGACGATGAATACTTCTACCACGGTCGTCATCAGGCAGATCCGCTCCACCATCAACAATAAAATCTGCATGTTCAACTTGTTATTCATTTACTAGTGGTGCAAATAAAAAAATAGGAAGTTTCAGGGGGCCATTGCTTCCCAAGCAAGTATAGTTCAGCCTCTTGTTATTTATCCCATTCACTTGTCTATACTAAATCCTGCATTTTATTTAATATAGCTGCCCCCACCCACCCCTACCTACAAAAAAATACACTTATTCCCAATATAGCCCTCCTAAGTTTGCTTCTTTTCATTATTACTATCAGTTTATCCCGCCGCCACCCCCCCAAAAAATAAAGATTATAGTTCCAACCCTGTACATAACACGTCCACAGTGAATAATCACTTCTTACCCCTGATATGCTTATAATCCATCATGCTTTTTTTTTTTAATTATTTAAAATATTGTAATTAAATTAAAAATAAGGGATGGATCTAAAATCAATTATAATTTACTATTATTTTGTTACAGCAACTACATTCTTATGGTCTAATTCACTACATGAGTATGGTTTTCTTTATGAATCTAAATCCATGGGGTAAACCTAAAAGATGACACTAAAAGTTCGAGGAACCACGTTAATCAAAACTACCTGATAAGTCTACTAACTTAAAGACCAAGAGAAAATACCTAGGACTACTAGAAATATCTTGCAATTTAAAAGTAAAAAACTCTGGGACCAGCTTGACTGATGCACATGAACCCCACATGTTAAGAACCCCAAATTGTCAAAACAGAAAATTACATAAAGACCTTTCACCCTCTTTTCCAAGGCTGCATTCACATGCAGGAAGGGAAAAACAACTATAACTCTATCCCTAATTGGAGAGGACAGTTTGGAAGTCCTCAAAGTAAAGTTGTATGGAAGATGATTTCGCCCTGCTTGATGTGGGGTATCTAGAGAGATAGAGATGATTGAAGTTTTGAAGATAGTGAGAGGACGGTAGTGGAATTAAAGGCCTTCTTCAACACTCTATACCAATGGATGGCTGCCTATGATTATTTCATATTTCTAGTTTTCAATACTTCCTTTTTTTTTATCTTGTATATTTTATCTTTTTCTGGTTAGGTATTTCTCTTGTATACTTCATGTGTACTTTGGTGCGCCCTTTTGCGTTTTAATGAATTGTGATTCATTATTAAAAAGCTAAAAACTAAAAAATAAATGGTTACTTCCTATAATTGTGGAAGCACCTTATTCATAAAAAAATAAATAAATAATAAATGTGGAAGCAACTTGATATTGTTTTACCTAACCCCAATGATGCAACTGCTTGGGACCCAAAACATTGAAGTTCAATGTTTCCTTACAGATAAGCAGTACAGATAAGCAGTACACTATTTCCTTCTCTTATGGAATCACAGCAGATATGCTCTTTTTTAAAAAAATAAAATAAAAATTAGAAGTTGTTTAACATCGGTGAGAAAAGACCACTAAAACCAAAAAAAAAAAAAGATAGGCATCTTCATATGAATAGAATATGTATGCATGTTTTTTTGTGCATACATATTCAATTAAAACTAAACCAAAACCAGCATATGCAATATGCAATAGTCTATGCACTCATTATGTTGGCATGATTGAAATCCAGCATATGCAAACAATTTTTTTTTTTTTTTGATGAATCAGCATATGCAAACAATATTCATGTCACATAACTGAAACTAAACCAACTATGGAGACATTTGAAATTAGAATAGTGGTTAATCACACAATTTAATGACAACGTACAGATATTAAGTCACCGCAATTTTCCAACATAATTACCCGTAGTCAGTCAATTGGCATATCA
Source organism: Alnus glutinosa (assembly GCF_958979055.1). NCBI lineage: Eukaryota > Viridiplantae > Streptophyta > Magnoliopsida > Fagales > Betulaceae > Alnus > Alnus glutinosa. The sequence goes on along the minus strand of NC_084889.1, from coordinate 5,222,883 downwards.
AACATTTAAAAAGTAATAATACTCTATGTTTTGACAAATTTTGGGAAACTTTAAATACCTATTGTCATTGACTGGCTCCATTGTTGACCACCAAGTATTCAAAACCACATGATCAATTATAGATAATTACGTGCTACAAACTTGAAAACTGCCATTTCAAACTGTCTTGATGGTTCCCGTATCTTGCAATGGCCACATTCACGGTGGCCATTTCTTGTGCAGACCACTTCCTTCGAGCTTTACCATATATCTTGAAATTAAATTCCAACAACTATGTTCAAAGAAAAACATGAAAGTGATATTTGAGAGCACCTCTCATCTAATCCCAATCTCATCCACAGAGAATAAAATTCCGAGTCATAACCTGACAAGTCCCAAATCCCAATATTTCATCAATACACGCACTTCCATTCCAGAAACTCTCCTAGATTCAGCTCCCTCAAGTCAATTAACTCATCCACCGTCATGTTCCCCCAATCAATTACAATTTACCTGGAACATCCTCATCCCCAAATCAAAGAAAACCTAATCCAAATTCTAACAAAATTTGATGCCCAACTCGACACAGAAAGTAAATTTCAATCGTTAAACTTCGCCTGTCCTATCAATTCTAAATCCTCGATTTAAAGCCAAACAATTAGAGAAAAGAGAAATCAGAAATGAAACGTACGGTCCTCAGCATCCTCCTCTTCCTCTTCCTCATCACTGTCCACCTGCGCCTCAATATCCAAAAACTGGGACCCGAGCCACCTCTTAGGACTGTGCTTCCGCCCCCCGCCTCCACCACCGTAATCTTCGTCATCGCTATCCTCCTCTTCCTCCTCCGCCAAGTCGTCAATGAAGTCCGATCGCCGCCGCTTCCGGCCTGTCATTCCTCTCTCTTCCTCTTCCTCCTCCATTCCTCTCTCTTCCTCTTCCTCCTCCAACTCTTCTTCATCGAAGAGCTGCTCGGGCTCCAGGTCATCGTCGTCGTCGTAACGTTGCGGCATCGCTCTTTCCCAGTCTCTCGCTCACGCTACGCTGTGTTAAGGAGAGTGAGTAATTTTTGATCTGTGAAAGTTTCAAAAAACACTTCGAGAACCGCGATGGTATAGAATGGGGTTCGGGGGGGTATATATAGGTTTTTGTCGGAGCAGGATCCGCGGATATTCTTAAAAGGATCCGGCTTGCATGCGGTAGTTTAAACTACCGCCTGCATGCTGTTAGTTCCGTTTTCCACTAAACGGTACCGTTTTTAACTTTAAAAAATTTACTTTGAAAACTTAATAATAATAAATTTCTTAAAACTCAAAAATTATATAAAAAATAATAATTAAAAAACAAAAAATATTAAAACGGGACAGGGATGGCCAGCCTTGGCCAAGGAGGTGGCCGGTCACTCCATTTTTAGCCAAGGGTGGCCGATCTGGGGTAGACGAACCACCCCAATGTTCTTTAGGGGTGGTCTGGCCGGCCAATCCGGTAACAAGGCTGTAATTTTCTTGTCGTGTAATGCACCATTCAACCCCGGGCTCTCCACCACCCCGATCGACGCATCGTCCAGAGGCACAACCGACGTCTTATCGAAGATCGAGGACTGCGATTTCTTAATGGATAAATTCCCAAATTGAGGCTTACAGCTAGGGTTTCCTTGGCCAATCAGATTGAACTCAGCGCTCATCAGCATGGAGCTCAAGATGGGCGAGCCATACGGCCTCGTCCCGGTCTTGACCACGAGTGAGAACGGGTTCCACATGTTGTTTGGGCGGTAAGCAATCTTAAGGGACGACCCGAATTCGAAGAAAGTGCCGAGATTGCCGAGATTGAGGGTGAGCTCCTTGGACTTGCAAGCAACGATCCCGAACTGGAACGTCAAGCCTAAAATGCTGAGTGGGACTTTGGCTCTGAGAAGTGGCTTCCGGTCCTCGTGGAACTATAGAGAAGCTTTCATTTTTATTCAAAACCCTAACCCTAACTAGTTCCAATTTGTCTAAGCTTTTAGAGATTCAGAGTATGGAGTGAGGTGGGGTGGCCGGACCACCCCCAAAGAACATTGGGGTGGTTCGTCCACCCCCTTGGCCAAAAATGTGGTGGCCGGCCACCCCTGTCCCCTTTTAATATTTTTTGTTTTTTTAATTATTAGTTTTTATATAATTTTTGAGTTTTAATAAAATTTTTATTATTAAGTTTTTAAAGTAAATTTTTTTTAAGTGGAAAACGGTACCGTTTTCCACTACCGCATGCAAGCTGGATCCTTCTTAAAAATTGATATGGCAGCAATAGCAACAATCTCAGTCTTCAATTTAAATCTACAACTCAACAATAGCCACCTCAGCGATCCGCGTGAAGAGTTTCAAAATTCCTAAAAACTCCCAAATCCTACTACCTTTTTCACTGCTAGAGTATTCACAGTAGCTTCCCTAAAGGGGATCTATTTCCTAAGTTTTTTAGGAAAAATTTCAAAAAAGTTACAAAAATCCTTCCACAGCAGCTTCCCTAAAATTTTCATTTCCCGAGGAAGTGAATAGTGATTCCCAATGCATTGGAAAGCACTATTTACTTCCCATTCAATTGTTTATTCATAAAATATATTATCTCTCTCCTACTTTATCTTGGTCTGTTGTGAATGCTCTAAGAGCACTCCCATCAGATTTTCAACTATTTTTTCCTATATTTAGGGAACAAAACAATTTTTTGATTCCCTATAAAAAAAAGCTCACAATAAATTCCCTTACCTATTATTTTTTTAGTCTTATTTTATTCTTTTTCTTTATTTCCTACTTTTTCTCTTTTCACTATATTAATTAAATGTACTTTTTTTATATTAAAATAATACATAGGGAATGAATAGTAGATATGTATATATAGGGAATTACTATTCATTCTCAACCCCCTCATCTAAATATAGGCATCTGCTGTGGGAGGTTTTTTGATGTTTTTTTATGAAATTTTCCCTAAATATAGGGAATGGAACCAATATAGGGTAACTGCTGGTGGTGCTCTAAGCTGCTCATCTCCTCCAGCCCCAATCTCTGTCGCTCGCCGGCCGTCCCACTCGCCGTTAAAGCCACTGGCGAGTTCCCTCGCGCTCGCCAATAAGCCTGATCAGTGCCAGCTTTCAGAGTTCAGAAGCATCGGCGACGTTCTCTTTCTGTTCGGTGGTCGGCCACCCTCCACCGGTATTCTTTGTATCTCTCTCTCTCTCTCTCCAATGATCTATACATGGGTTCTGTTAAGCATTTTTATGGGTATGAATTTTATTTTTTTCTATTCTATGGGTATGGATATTTGGTGTTTGGCACCGGATTATCTTCATAATGGGTGTGAAAATTTACTGCAATCCAAAATCCATCTGGTTATAGAGTGGTGATTTTGTAGATTGGGAGCTGGAGAGAGAGAGAGAGAGAGAGAGAGAGAGCTAGAGGAGCTGATGAGAGAAGGGTTGAGGGGAGAAAAGAGCTGCCGAAAATGGGTGGGTTTGAAAATGTTGAAAATGTTTTTCAAAACCATTTTGCTTTGAAACAAATAGAGCCTTATGTTGTTTGTTTGTTTCTGTCTTTTTTTTCTTTTTTTTTAAGTTCTGATTTTTATCATTGAAGTCCACTCTGCAGCTCAATTTTTATGTTTTTTCTGCTTCACAAAATGTCTTATCTCTTACATGAAAGCATTGTTGTCATCCGATAGAATGAATTGCTGCCTTAACACCGAAAGATTATTAGAAATGTGCATAGCATTTAGAACCTGTTTCCTTTATGAAGTTATGATCCTTTTCTTACTTGGTATTTATATTTGTTTGCTTAGATATTCAATTTCTTCGCTTTCTTTTTCTTTTTCTTTGGTGGGTGGTCGTGGTCAGCCTAGCATGTTTCCATTTCTTCTTTTTACTTTTGGTGGTGTAAATTACCAAAACCCCTAAAAACTGAGCCTTTCGAGTAAGCAAGTTCAAAACCCAGCCCCCCCCCCCAAACTTAAAAATAAGCTGCCAATCAAGTTGCATTTTTATTTTTTTTGTAATCAGTGGGCTTAGATGGATATATGTGGCAGACAAAGTGTTCATCCACTTGTAGCTATCATTTTGGTGCGCATTTATTTGATGTGTACTTTTGTTTTGGTCGTTGTGGCTGTGGTGGTGACCAGGGTCCTAACCCAATATTTGAACTTAAGGATGTTATTGATGCGTTTAGGAGGGTCCTTAACCCGAGATTTTTTGGAACTATTCTTGGCTTTGTAACTTCCTACCATATTGTCCAAATTTTCATGAACTATATATATACTAGCCTTTCGGCTCATGCATACAACTTGTTTTATTACTAATATTCTATGGTGAATACGTGGTGCTATTGATCATTTGCCACACTGCCCAATCCATTAATCTTTGTAACCCTGATCTTGTGGAATGAAAGTCCTTTTTACCAAAAAAAAAAAAAAAAAAAAAGAAGAAAAGAAAAGAAAAAAAAGCTTGAAGCAGAGTTTTCATTGAGGAGCTGGTTCATACGTCTATTATTCAACTACTACCTTGAGGTTTTGCTAAATATATAAAACAAATGAAAAATCAAATCCCTAAAAATTGGGAATTTTACCACTCAAAACTCAAACAAAAGCCTATTCTTGATTGGCAGATAAGTGCACCAAACGAGAAATACCCGATGGACATAAATACACATCAAATAAGCGCGCACCAAATTGATAGCTACAAGTGGATGAACACTTTGTCTGCCACATATATCCATCTAAGCCCACTGATTACAAAAAAAAAAAAAAAAAATGCAACTTGATGGGCAGCTTATGAGTTTATGCCGAGCAGTGGTTGGTTCGTCTTGGCCAGTTGGCCTTCCGAACAGGAAGCCATTCATGAGAACTGCACTTAGTGTCCATGTGGGATCCGTTCTTCGTTAAACAACCTTATCAGGCTTGGCCCATCAGGTTTTATGCAGGCTTATCCTTGTTGAAGGGCCATTCACTATTTGGGTTAGATATTTCCCCGACAGATGTATTAATGGTATCTCCATTGAAAAAGTTCGTTTTAATCCCAAACTTTAATTTACCTCAGAAGTTAGATTAGTACAATTATAAAATTTAAAGCCAAAAACCACAAATACCAATGCCAAAATCAGAGCAAACATAAAAGAAAAATCACTATGGGGTCCAATAAACCCAAAGATATCTACTATATATATATATATATATATATATAGAAGACTTATGTTACAAACTTGTCAACTTAGAAAACCTTTGAAATACTAAACTCAGCTTGTAACTCTAGCAAATGACCCATTCACCTGCTATTGAACTGGCTCCAAAACCATTGGCATTCTTTTTCAAGAATCTTCTTTACGAACAAGCATTGTTTGCTGCAACCCAAAACCGTGGTAGCTGAAGGTTTCTTGTGATAAAATTATAACAAAAAGAGCAAGAGTGGTGTTACAAAGTAGCCTCGAAGTGTTTAATTTTCTCTCCAAGGTTTTCTGAATAGTAGCCCCTCTCTGAAAATCGTACCTAAATAGGTTTATATAGGTAGGGCAAAACCTAGTTTGTAGGCTAAAGAAAAAAAAAAAATAGTGTCACAAATTTGATAGATTGAACTGCAATTGAACTACCATTGAACCTCTCGGGTTTTTTTTTTTTTTTTTTTTTATTTTTATTTTTTTTTTTATGGAGGCTTCGTGCACAAGTTCACCAAGATTTTTGTGAAATATAAAGTTATAGTCGATCAGTTAAATCAGCTTCCAACTCCACCAAGATTTCCTTCATATAATGTCAGAATCAGAAGATGCAGTAGATTTACTCTAACTAGTCTTTGCTGGACAGCATTCATAACTTGAATTTTTCATGTCTTGGACCGACTTTTATACGGACTTAACCCTTAACTCAACATTAAACATTACAACTCAGATAATACCATATTTAGACACAACACAAATATAAAACTTACCATCCTGCAGCAAAGCTTCATTATACTTTTTCTGAGTCAGGTTGGAACAAATCCCAAAACTCCAGGAATTGTTTGTGTTTGGGAAATGGGTTTGTGTCTATGAATAGGTTCTCCTAATATTGCATTGCATTCATTGCCTGTTAATTAAACATTTGGATTATATGAAGAAACCTTGGCGGATTATATGAAGAAACATTTGTATACGATCTTGCTGAGAAGTTCATTTGCTTTTGTATACAGCACACAAGTTTGGTGTGACTGAGTTGGTGAACCCAAAAGACCACAAGAAACCAATTCAAGAGGTTTGTCGAGTCCAAGAACTTTGTCTCACCATTTCTGCGTTTGTATTTGAAGTTTTCAATTGAGCGATTGGCTTGTGAATTGGTGATTAGGTAATAGTAGAGATGACAGACGGGGGAGTGGACAGAAGCGTGGAATGCACAGGAAATATTGATGCCATGATTTCTGCATTTGAATGTGTTCATGATGTTTCCTAAGTTTTTATTCTCTTTCTGTTGCATCCTTTTGGGCAACCAAATGGAGCATAAACAATTGGTCATTTTCATGTTGAGTCAAAGTTTTTCCGGCAGGGTTGGGGGCTCGCCGCTACAAGATGCTGTCTTTAAAACTCACCCCGTAAACTTTTTGAATGGGAGGACTCTCAAGGGTACCTTTTTTGGTAACTAAAAGCCTCTCTCTGACCTTCCCTCGGTCGTGGAGAAATACATGAACAAGGTAATCTTCAATCTCACTATTATATTACTGTGTTAATGAACACTGCCACAACATTAGTCCATTATAAGAGATGAGTACGTAGCGTTACTCTATTTTTCATATCAAGTAATGCTGAAAGGAGAAGGCCTTCGATGCATCATCCGCATGGTGGACGAATAGGAAAGCTTTCGTGTTGAACCTCTTAATAAGTGAAGCCCGATCATGTTGTCCCCAAAATTCTCTGTTCAAAAAGTCAAGCAGGCTAATAATCGCATTTTTGCATCTCTTTTTGATCTTGGTGGCTGCCAGTTCATGCATGTAAACTGTGCAAATATCCCTAAGAGTATGTGGGATGACCATCTGGAAGGATTTTACAAGGCACTAATTCTCTTCCTTTTGTTATGGAGTTCATTTGTTTTTGTACTATATCTCATCATATTTTCACCTATATCTCCATCTCACCGATTCAATTATCCTTATGAAGCCTGACATGGAAGAAACAAATCCCACATCCTTTAGGTTTCTTTCACCAAACTTAATACTGTAAAGTTTCCACATAAACTGATGTCTTGGACTATAATGGTACCCGGAAAACTCTAATCTTTTCCAATTCCACCTCTCACCTTATGCGTTTGATGAGCACTACCCAAATGAATTTGTTTGGGTTTTCTAAATAATATTAAGCTAACTTCAAATTGTTTAGACTACGTTACATTATAGCGAATCAAATCGATTCAACTACCGTACCAAATAATTAGTTGTACCAAAAATCTATCATCTAATCATATTAATTACCCTTCTTTTGTGTAAGTGGAGTGAAATTTCTGTCTCATTTTGCTCGTTCTGCTTTCTCTCCAAAGTGTGATATGTCCTTAAATCTCATTAAGAAAGCACTAGTAACAGCTTTCTTAAGTCTCATTTCATTCCCTAGATGTAACAAAACTCTTAAAAAATCACTTGAATCAGAATTATTTGTTGTTCTCTAAATTAAGAAAATACTGAGGGAACCAAAAAGTTGTACCCTAGATCTAGGGTATTAAAAATAGTTCCCTTAACATTATTTTAATATAAAAATCTTTCTCTTTCCTCCCTCATTCTTATAACAATTATTATTTGAAACAATATTTAAATGATTTATATTTTCTCTCACTTTCCTATAACATTTAATTTAAATGATTTAGGAAAAGAATAAAAGAAATTATTGCGGAGTGCATTTAAATAAAGAAAAAAAAAATAGTGAAACAAAAAGTTGTTTAGTTTTCTAAATTGAGAAAGAGTTTTAAAGGAAGTTGATGTTGTGCTCTAACTTATTCATATTCACCATCTTAACATATTCATATTCACTATACTCCAATCCTCACCCTAAGGATTTGTTTGGCATTACAATTTTGTAAATAAAAAGTACGATTTTAAACCAAATCACAAAAAAATAAATAGTTTGAAATTAAATTTTAAAAGTGCTAATTTTCTACATTTTCAAATGGCAAACACGAGTACTTTTTTGAAAATGCCCAATTTAAAAAGCCAAAATGTGATTTTAAAGGCAAGTGTAATTTTACCAATGCTTAACTGTATTTTTAAAAATCAAGTTTTCAAATCACATTTTATAAAGACTATTTTTAAATCGCAGTTATTGAAATCACAAATCCGAATAGACCCTAAATAAAAAAAAAAAAAAAAAAAAAAAAAATCTAGGCCACATCCCACCATATAAACATATTCCAAGCACAGAGAGATTTTCAGATTAATGAGTCCCTCTAAAGCTTTTTCCATAACTAACCATGACAAATAATACATCTTTTCCTCATTTACCATGTCAATCATGATTGTCCTAGTTTTGCCAAATGAACCAGCTCCAAAATCTTAACATCAAGAGTGTCATCTACCTTTACAATTCCATCACTGCCATCCACACCAATCAACTTGCCAGTCGCACCACGTAGCACACCTGCCATGATCTTGATCTTGTCATTTTTCCTTGGTCCCACTATCTCCATCTCATTCGGAAGGGCTGTTATTGTGTCACCATTGCCACTTGACCCAAGAACAACCCGACAGGAGCCATCCTGGAAGATGTAACACCAACATCATTAACATACTATTAATCACCAAAATCAAAAGCAGAAAATAATAAAATCCCTTGGGATGGCAATTCAGTTAACATGTTAAAAACTAACAATATTTAGATAAAGAGATTATAACAAACATCCTAGGAGAGTTTATTAAAAACATTCAAGGTGAGCCTCTCATATCTCTAGATTTTTTCTTTTCTTTTCTTGAATCATACCAAAAAGTTGTTTTAATCCTGTAACCCCAAGATTGCCAACTCTCATTGGAGAAAGAATTACTTGTATCTAAGAAGACATACCGGAAGCACCTCACGAATAATTCCGACAACAGATTCCTCTCCAGATCTGCGCACATTAACCAATATGTCTGGCACAAAATAAGGTCCTTCACTGTCCCCACCTGCAAAAAGTCCAATGAAACGTTACATGGACATTCACCAAAATAAAACTAAAAACTGTTAGGCTAATTCTACTTCAGACATGTTGGAGTTCAATGGCCAAGAAAGAAAAGATCAATCTTGCAGCCAACTCCTAGTACTTCGGCAGTGTTTTTCTCTAAGAAAATTATTCTGGCAGAACTTTTGGTCCTGTTTGGTAACTGTCCTTGACAACCGTTTTTATTCTTAACAAAAAACCATTTCACCAGCAAAAAATATGTTTGACAACATCATTTTAAACAGTTCTTGAGAGTAAAAAATTATTCCAAAACAGTTTTTGAGAACAACAAACTAGCACAGCAATAAAAACAACAATTTTGATGTTACTGAGAACAGAGAACAGGGAACACGCAAAAATTTAAACCCAAAAAAAAAATGCTGGAAACTAGTTCAAGTGCATGGTGTCGCACGGTCTCCGGTCTGAACTTGGAATCCTACCAACAGCATGCATTGGGTTTTTTGTTCATTTCTCCTCCTGGGATATCACTACACAAGTGAGGTTTTGAACTTTCAACTTACACTATGTAAAGTCCTTATCGTGGCTTGACTTAACCACTTAAAATCCGTCATTGGGGATGCAAAGGTGTTTCTTTACCTTTGCTGATGTAACAATGCAACCACTTATTTCAGAGAAATTTTTCAGGTATTAACAGTAATTTATATATATGAAGAAATAAATAAATAAAAAATATCTAAACAAACACAAATTTTCTATTTTTCTGTTCTGAAAATATTTTTTATCAAACACATTTTCAAAGAAAACCAATTTTTGCTTTAATCTAGAAAACAATTTTTTCGAAAAAAAATTTATATATATATTTCTAAATGAGCCCTAAATTGTGATTGTTTGTTTTAAGAACTTTTCAAGATCTCAGAAAATATATTCCTATAAATTAGGGGAAAAAAATCCCTGATTTCATTCCGGAATTTTTTTTTCTTTCTAAAAAGCACAAATGTGAACTTTTGGTGATTAATGTGCTGTGAAATATTCAGGAAACAAAAATGTTAGAAATGGACGGTATTAATGCTTCATGCCTTTCTAAAGGATAGTTTCCAGTAGAGGGTGCTACTAAACCCCTCCTTCCTTTTGTTACTTGGCAAAAAAAAATAAAAAATCCAACCATCAATATGAAAGCTAGCAAAGGGAATCATCAACCTATAACAGGAGACATAGCATCCAAGCCACCAGTTCCTGGCGTCATTGGCTGCCCTCCAGGAGTGCCAGGAAGATAGGAAACAGAATTTGGTGTCATAGGCTGTCCACCGGGAGTTGAAGGCAAGTAAGGGCTAGGAGCATTGGCTGCAATAGGGACATAAATTGAGTTACACTAAGCAAGATTACAGCAAATCAAAAACAAATATTTCTGCACATGTGCCTGTGTTTAAATGACACAAAAGAGTACCATAGGCAGAACTAATATCCCTTGGCGTTCCAGCCTCACTATAATTGCCACCGGGAGTATTTGCCCAAGCAGAACCAGGAGTTGGAGCTTCATAAGCACGGGAAGGAGGACTTCCTGCCTGGAGGAAAGAAAAAAGACTAACATATTTACTTTCAATAAAAAAGAATGAAAAGAAAAAAACACTTCCTCAACAGTCGGACTGAATTTCTTGACCTGATACTGTGGGCTGGTTCCCCAAGAGGCAGGGTTTCCATCTTCCCAATTATCCCTAATTTGTCAACATCACAATTTCAAAGATCAGTCATCACTCATAATGTTCTCTTGAACGTCCTAATCTAACTAGATAAAATCATTCTTATACAGTCAAAGAAGAAAGTCAGCTTCCAGCCAAAGAAATATGAAAGAAAAAGAGGGAGAGAGAGAGAGGGAGGGAGGGAGGGAGCAACAAATAATTGAGAGCCGCTTATAAATAGGGAGATTTAAATTTACATAATTTCTTAAGTACTTTTGGATATTTAAACCATATAATCCTAAAGCTCACTAGTCAATTCTAATACAAGCTCATTCAAAAAAAAAAAAAAATGAGGAAAAAGAACTAGATTCAAATTACAATCCTAAAAACCCAAGACTATTCTTCAAGATTCTTATTGGATGCTGATGCCCTCTCAACACTCCAATTCAAAGAAGTAACTTTATGACAAACCTTGGTGGACTCATTGGTGTATAAGGATTCCATGCTGCATTACGCATAGGCGTCCTCATGCCATCGTGAATGGGTGTTGCTGCAGACATGGGCACAAAAAATGAATTGTTAAAAAAAATTTTAGAAAAAAAAAAGAAAAAGAAAAAAAGAAAGAGTTCATATGTCCTCGGCCAGAAAGGGGAAAGAAAATTCAAATAGCAAAATGCATTTAATTTGTTAAAGCACAGCTGACTTGCTAAGTTGTCCATGTTTCTAGAAGAAGTAATAACACGGTCCACAAGATTGAAAAGAACATACCTCTGGGATCTCTCATAGGCGTCATATATGGATGCAGCGGAGTTCGAGAAGGATGCATGGGAGTCTCACTCCCAATACCATACCGAGGCGCATCACTGGTAAAACATAAATATAGTTTAAATTTATGAATTATGAAACAACTGGAGCAGTTAAAAGCAAAACTGATATTTACCGGTAAGGGGTAGAAACAACCACGTTATCAGAAATAGAATTGCGCTCAACTGCACATACAACAGCAGTTATAACCCAAAAGGAAATAGAGTAGCCAACAATGCAAAAGATTTTCCCAGATCAGACTTGCCTGTAACAACCTTCATCTGTGACTCTAGCTCAACACGAACTGATGAGCCTTTAACTTCAATAACACGTCCACGATAACCTTTGTAGGGACCGAGGCGGATTTTAACTGTGGTACCAACTAAACCATCATGCCCTCTTCCTCCTCTATGCCTTCCACCAACTGAATAGAAGTAAGAGGTTTATAACAAAACTATATGTAGTTCAAGAACAATTTTTAGAAAGCCCAATGACCATGCAAAAGAGAGCCTTTAACATTAGAAACATACAATCAGTTGGAGGCCCTCCTCGAGAAAATCTCTTTGGGGACTGCGGAATACGAGGTGGAGTTTTAAGATTGGCGAGTCTTGAGTATGAATCACCCTAAAAATGATATAAGAGCAACAACAAGAATGCTTTATTGATAAGTCAACGAAAAAAAAACGAGTGCAGAAAGAAAAGGAGATATATTATTAAAAAAGAAAAAGAGATATAAGTTATATAACTAACCAAAAAAGTGAGAGGAAGAAAATAGAAGAGACCATAATAAAAATTACTAAATCTTTTCTTAAACAATAAATCTACAAATAAGAAGACAAACTACTCACATTTCTATCACCATTGGCACGCGACCCTCCCACAATAATGCAACAATGGGCTTTAGCACAAATAAAGCCGGCATGCTCAAGGTGATGGCGATCATAGATGAACAAGACTCCTCTGTATATATGTTCTACAGGGCCTTGTTTTCCCTAACATGACAGGAGTAATTAGATAAGTATTGCAAGCCCTACTAACAACATTAATCAAAGCTATAACATGATCTCACCTTGCAAGGACCCTCAATGATCCTCACAACATCTTTTGCTGACACAGTGTTCTTATACCGATCTTGCACACTGTTTTTCTTGTCAATCTTGCATTTGATTTCTCTCAACTTAACGAGAGCAATCTCAGGTCTGTCAGGAACTCCCTTAAGAACCTAAGCAACAAAGTCATAAACATGAGCATCCTAAAAGTGCGGGTTGAACATTTGAACATTCTAGCAAGATTACTCACCTGAAATGCTTCACTTTCTACTCGAATAATTACACCAAAACTCAAATTACTGCACCAAAATTAATAAACAAGCTTAAGTGATTCCTGATCAGATGAGGACATCTACTCATGTGTAACAAGATCAATTAAATGAAAAGAAAATATTTAAGTGATTCCTGAACAGATGAAAATGTCTTACTCCAGCAGCACAAGATCATGAAGCTCATAGTCTCCAATTCTGGTAACACCAGAAGTTACCTCAGAGCTCTCCACGACATCATCAGCAAATACACGTATCTGAACACAAATGGATAGTTCTATTATATTTGCATGACAGGTCCAACTAAAAGGCTAATCATGAAGAAGTACAATGTTGCCCTCATGGTACCTCGAAAGAGTATCACTTACATGTTCTTTGGTCGTGTCAGATAACATTATGAGCACATGCTGCTCAACCTTAACAACCATACCAGTTGCACCTTCCTGTGTGCCAGACACAACCTTCACATGATTCCCAGGCTCAAAGTACTTGCAAAGCTCTTTTTCATTTACAGCAAGAGTTGCCTGCACAAAATACCATCCATTACAAGGTAAAGAGATTGATAATGAACATATATTAGCAGGCACATTCTGTACAACTTCTCTGAACGGGCAAATCAGGAAAAAAATAATTGCAATTGAGTTAATTCTTACAGGAAGGTCCTTCATTTCTGGTCTGATGTGAACATTCTCTTCCTCAACTTTCTCAACCCACCCCTTCAAGTTTTTGAGGTCTCCCTTCACAACAATTACTGCATCGCCCTTCAAAAAATGCCCTTTCTTTCTATTCGCAAATAACGTAGACAAACTGGCTATATCGCTATCTCCATTCTCACCAGGTTGCCGAAATTTTTCAAGTTCATCAAAAGTAGGTTTTATATTCTGAGAGCTAATTGATTTCATTGATACTGTTTTGTACAAGAAACCATCTTTAAACAACATCCCACCAATATTCTCAAAGTAATCACCAGTCATTGGATCGCGTCTGCGCTCTACACGAATATGCAGTTCTCTGAGAATATAAAGCATGTCGTAATGAGACCAGTTGAACGAGATGTTATACCATAACATAAATTATGTACAGACTACATGGAAACAGAAACAATGAAATCATTACCTAGCTTCATCAACATTCATAAAACGTGGAGGAGGAACAAATGCTTTCTTCTTCACAACCTCTCTACCCTCCTGTATCATAAATAAATTACCCATTTATTACCAGGATACATCAACAACCTAATGCAGTCCCTCTAAAAATAATTAACTAATCAATTAATCAAAGGTTGACATTTGTACTGATCAAATGACAAAACAATCTAAGAAAGAGATGAATTACCAATTTGTTAGCAAGAGCCTGTAAGTCAATTCTTGGAATTAACTTCACTGTGACCCTCTGCCTGACATTGTCTACGTCCACCACCTATGGAAAAGAAAGCTTGAAGGTCAGACAAAAGATCCAGGGAAAAATATATCATTGGGTAAAAAGTTATAATCCATACCTTAGCAAGGTCCCCTTTATATGTCCCAATCTTCATTCTGACCCAAGTGTCCCTAGAAAGGTCAATTGCTTTGCTTTCAACTGAAAGAACATCAGTCATTTCTCTAATAGGGACAAGCATTACTTTCTGTGAGAATATACTGCGTAGTCCTTTGCAAGCCTGAAGTATAAGCAAAGAAATATCAATTTAAATCTCAATCATTAAATAAATTTGTTAAATCAATTAAAGCATAATTCTATTCAGTCTCACATGTTAAAACAAATTATCCATACAGCAAACATAAATTACCTCCTTCACATGGGCTTCTTTGTCTGCTTCAACGTATATGTAGTTTTTAAGATGATCAAGTGCAACAGCCGACCTGATTTGTAACTCAGGTCCTTTATCAATATACTTCTGCATTAGGCAGACGACCGCTTCTCGCTCACGACCAATCTAATGTATATAAATACAGGAATTTAATAAGCATTTTCTCCCCCAAAGAATAGGGGAACAAATAGGAAAGTAATTAAAAAAAAAAAAAAAAATCTAAAAACCAAAAACCATGTACTTATGGAAAAAACATAACCATACCGCGCATTTGACCATCCACAACTTTGGATCCCTAACAGATGGCAAAAGAGCTTGCTGCTCCACATCTGTGGTCTCCTCATCATATTCTGTGTGAGCAGACCTTGCATATCTAGCCTGGATCCTCCTCTCCAAAGCTTCAACATCTTCTTGTTCCTCCTCACGCGGCAGCAGTGGGCGACGATGAATCCTTCTACCACCGTCGTCATCAGGCAGATCCGCTCCACCATCAACAATAAAATCTGCATGTTCAACTTGTTATTCATTTACCAGTGGTGCAAATAAAATAATAGGAAGTTTTGGGGGCCATTGCCTCTCAAGCAGGCAAGCATGTATAGTTCGGCCTCTTGTTATGTATCCCATTCACTGGTCTATACTAAATCCTACATTTTATTTAATCTTGCACTAAGTACATAGCTGCCCCCACCCACCCCACCCTACAAAAAAATACACTTATTCCCAATGTGGCCCTCGTAAGTTTGCTTCTTTTCATTATCACTATAACTTTATCCCCCCCCCCCCCCCCCCCCCCCCCACATAACACGCCCACAGTGAATAATCACTTCTTACCCCTGATATGAGTTGCTTATAACCCATCATGCCTTATTATTTATTTTTATTTAAAATATTGTATTTAAATTAAAAATAAGGGATGGATCAAAAATCAATTATAATTTATTATTATTTAGTTACAGCAACTACATTCTTATGGTCTAACTCACCACACGAGTTTTGTTTTCTTTATATATCTAAATCTATGGGGTAAACCCAAAAGAGGACACGAAAAGTTTGAGGAACCACGTTAATCAAAACTACCTGATAAATCTACTAACTTTTTTTTTTATAAGTAAGAAAAGATTAATTAAAAAAGCGTAAAGGCGCCCCTAGGTGCATAGGAAGTATACGCTAAAAACACCCAAAGCTAACCCGCAACAACCAACAAAACCAACAAAAAAAACCCCAAAACCCACGAAAGAACAACCAAACAACCACAAAGGAGCCCAAAACGAGTTACAAGAAAAAACTAAACGCCCGAGAGACAACCCACCAAAGCAACAACGAACCCTACAAACTTTGGGACCAGCGTGACTGATGCACATGAACCCCACATGTTAAGAACCCCAAATTGTCAGAACAGAAAATTACAAAAAGACCTTTCACCCTCTTTTCCATGGCTGCATTCATACTCAGGAAGGGAAAAACAACTATAACTCCGTCCCTTATTGGAGAGGACAGTTTGGTAGTCCTCAAAGTAAAGTTGTAAGGAAGATGATTTCGCCTTGCTTGATGTGGTGTATCTAGAGAGACAGAAATGATCGAAGCTTTGAAGATAGTGAGAGGACGGTGGTGGAATTAAAGGCCTTCTTCTTCAATACCCTAACCAATGGATGGCTGCCTATGATTGTTTTCATATTTCTAGTTTTCATGACTACTTTTTTTTTAATCTTTTATCTTTTTCAGGTTAGGTATTTTTCTAGTATACTTCATGTGTACTTGGGTGCGCCCTTTTGCGTTTTAATGAATTTTGGTTCCTTATTAAAAGGACTGAAAAAACATTTGTTACTTCCTATAATTGTGGAAGCACCTTATTCACAATAAATAAATAAATAATAATTGTGGAAGCACCTTGATATTGTTTTACCTAACCCCAATGAAGCAACTGCTTGGAACCCAAAACATTGAAGTTCAATATGCACGGGTGGTAAAAGCAATAACATTACAGAAGCAGTACACTATTTCCTTCTCTTATGGAATCACAGCAGATATGCTCTTTTAAAAAAAATTAGAAGTTGTTTAACATCAGTGTGAAAGACCACTAAAACCAATAAAAAAAATAAAAAAATAAAAAGAAAAAAGATAGGCATCTTCATATGAATAGAATATGTATGCATGTGTTTTTGTGCATACATATTCAATTAAAACTAAACCAAAACTGGCATATGCAATATTCTATGGACTCTTTATGTTGGCATGATTGAAATCCAACATATATAAACAATATTTATGTCACATAACTGAAACTAAACCAACTATGGAGACATTTGAAATTAGAATAGTGGTTAATCACACAATTTAATGACATCGAACAGATATTAAGTCATCGCAATTTTCCAACATAATTACCCATAGTCAGTCGACTGGCATATCAAACATTTAAAAAGTAATAATGCTCTATGTTTTGACAAATTTTGGGAAACTTTAAATACCTATTGTCATTGACTGGCTCCATTGTTGACCACCAAGTATTTTTCAAAACCACATGATCAATTATAGATAATTCCGAGCTACAAACTTGAAAACTGCCATTTCAAACCGTCTTGATGGTTCCCGTATCTTGCAATGGCCAAATTCACGGCGGCCATTTCTTGTGCAGACCACTTCCTTAGAGCTTTACCATATATCTTGAAATTAAATTCCAACAACTATGTTCAAAGAAAAACATAAAAGTGATATTTGAGAGCACCTCTCATCTAATCCCAGTCTCATCAACAGAGAATAAAATTCCGAGTCACAACCTGACAAGTCCCAAATCCCAATATTTCATCAATACACGCGCTCCTATTCCGGAAACTCTCATAGATTCAGCTCCCTCAAGCTAATTAACTCATCCACCGTTATGTTCCCCCAATCAATTACAACTTACCTGGAACATCCTCATCCCCAAATCAAAGAAAACCTAATCCAAATCCTAACAAAACTTGATGCCCAAATCGACACAGAAAGTAAATTTCAATCGTTAAACTTCGCCTGTCCTATCAATTCCAAATCCTAAATTTAAAGCCAAACAATTAAAGAAAAGAGAAATCAGAAATGAAACGTACCGTCCTCAGCATCCTCCTCTTCCTCTTCGTCATCACTGTCCACCTGCGCCTCAATATCCAAGAACTGGGACCCAAGCCGCCTCTTAGGCCGGTGCTTCCGCGCCCCACCTCCACCACCACCGTAATCTTCGTCGTCGTCATCCTCCTCTTCCTCCTCGTCGTCCTCCTCCGCCAAGTCGTCAATGAAGTCCGATCGCCGCCGCTTCCGGCTTGTCATTCCTCTCTCTTCCTCTTCCTCCTCCTCCTCCTCTTCTTCATCGAAGAGCTGCTCCTGCTCCTCCTCGGGCTCCAGGTCGTCGTCGTCGTCGTCTCCTCGACGTTGCGGCATCGCTCTGATCTCTGTCGCTCTTCCTCTGTCCCTCGCTCACGCTGTGTGGGTTCTGAGAGTGGAAACCCTAGGAAATATAAGGCTCAATAAGGGTTAAGGAGAGTGAGAGTTTTTTTGATCTGTGACACAGGTGACAGGGTAGGAGGGTGGGGGTGTTTGAGAACCGCGATGATATAGACTGGGGTTGGGTATATATTGGTTTTTGTCGGGGTAGTGTTGGTATTTAAAATCTGGTATTCGGATTTAACCGCCGTTCTGAGATTTTACATGGTGCGAGTGCGACAAAAAAGACAAGAAGGCCGATCACGTCGGCTTTTAACGCTGTCGTTTAATCCTGTGACTCCAAAACGGCAGGACGTTGCGTTGATCTTAAGATCATTACCTCGTGTTTGCCTCCTTCGCCGACGGTTCGATTAATTCTTTGTGAATTTTGCCTTTGCCACTACAAGCGGCAATGCTTTTGCACTCTGAAAAGGTAGCTTAAGAAAAGCGTTATAAAAAATAAATTAATAAATGCCATACACACTCACACTTTTTTTAAATTGAATTGGAGATATTTGTCGACTTCCTAGAATTGGAGATGCTATTGGATAGAGAGTTGTGAGCACTTCTAATTTGGTTTAGAAAATTTTGAACTGTGTGCTATTTCTAGGCCTCGTTTTTGTATTTTTCAAGTATATATAATGAATAAAATGAAGATTTCTCACTCAATGTTATGTGCTACACAATATCAAGAGAATCTCTTTGTCAAGAATGTTTGAAAAGTTGTCACCAAACCCATGTACTTTATTGGAGATTAAGGAACTTATATTATTGGGTTAAATATATTTTAGCTCCCTAAACTATCACCATTTTTTCGGATGGCCCCCCAAACTACCAATGCTTAGATTCTGGCCCCCCAAACTACCACTTTCTGATTTTTTGGCCTCATCCGTCTATTTATGCTGTCAATTCTAATAGAAATGGGCCAAAAACCCGAAAAATACCACTCTCTTAACCGTGTGAATTTCAAAGTGTAGGAGGGGTATTTTCGGATTTCTGTTTAGAACTGATGACATAAATGGACGGATGGGATTAAAAAATCAGAAAGTGGTAGTTTGGGGGGCCAGAATCTCAGCATTAGTAGTTTGGAGGGCCATCCGGAGAAAGGGTGGTAGTATGGGGGGCTAAAATATATCTATCCCTATATTATTTGAAAAATAAACATTTTGCCATCAGAAGAGAGTCTATACGTACAACTCAAGAAGCAACTAAGCTTAAGTACCCTTTTGTATTGTAAAATTATATAACTCATTCCTAGCTACTTAATGATATATAGGCTGGAAACTAGATGGCCGACTCTTTCATTGGTTGCCAATCAATTTAAAAGGTTGAGTATTTGTTTGGCAACATTTTTAAAAGTTGGTTTTGTTTTTTTGGAATACCGAAAACTTTCTCAAGTATCAACGGATTTTTATGATGTATGGATACCCTATTATTAACATACTGTTTAAAACAAACTACAAAACCTTTTTTATTTTTTATTTTGGGTAAAGTTCACGTATCACCTCAAACTACTACTCGATTTATAATGTCTCATCCAAACCCTCAATTTAGACAATGTTCTCCCTAAAGTATTAAAAATTGTCAATATTCTTTCCAATGACAAAAAATACCCTTAATAAAATAATAATAATAATAATTACCAAAAAAAAAAAAACTAAAATAAAATAAATACATAAAAACTAGAGCTGTCAAAACGAGTTAATACGACCTGTTTGACTCCCCAACCCGTTAAAGGTCAACCCTAACAAGACCCGTTTAGATAAAAAGGCCAAACCCTTAAACTCTTACACGACCCTATTAAATAACGGTTGACACAACATGACACGACCCGTTTGACCCATTATATAATAAAGTCTATTAAAATAAAAACACAATTTAAATTTAAACTAAAAAAAAAATCATATTATTTGAATAATCATATTATTTCACAGTTGAAATATGAAACATTGAGTTTTTTTAATGGTCTGTTTAGGTGTTGAATCCAAATATTATTCGAATTCACTGCGCGAATTACGATGTTTGACTTTGTGAGATAAAATTTGAAAAAAATTTAAAAAAGTTGAATAAAATATGATTTATTTTTTTAAAAAAATATAATATTATTCAGAGTAATATTCAAAACAAACCCAAAATTGTTTACTTGTTTTGGTTCAACTTCTAAGTTCGAAAACTTGAAAGAAACAAAAAAGAACTCCACTAATTTTTTTAGTCTTTGCATTTTTTGTTCAAGTTCTAACTCAATAAAAGAAAAAGACTTGTTTTGTTTTTTATGAGATTTTTTTAGTTTAGTCTTTACTCTTTAGGCAATGAGAGAAAGAGAGAGGTAACATGATTGTTTATATTTAATTTCTGGGTTAAATACAATTTAGCCCCCCAAACTACCACTCGTTCTCTGGATGGCCCCCTGAACTACCAAGGCTTACATTTTGGTCCTCTAAACTACCAACTCGTTTGAAAATGGCCCACTCTGATGTGTCCAAAATATTGCATATTTGAACCCCTTAATTTGCATTTGTTAAGCCTTTAGTTTTGTCATTTTCTAATATTTTTGTTTAGTTTTTAGTGTCTCGGTGTTTTGTAGGTCATTGAGAGAAAATGATGATTTTTAAGAAAAAAATGCAAAGAAGTGAAAAAATTGTCTCAATTTGGCCCACTTTCAAATTTGGAGAAAAAACGTGTATATATATATATAGAAAAGAAAAAAGGTGAAGGTTTTTTTTTTAGAGATATTAAAATCTAGGTGGAGAGCTTCTTTAGAAATATTGGCAGCAGCCAGCAAGTCGATAAATGCATGGGTAGCACCAAATATCCTTGACCAAACATGCAATTCTCTCCATCACGTGAATGTGCAAGACCTGTAGTGAGAAAAGAAATTGAGGCATGCGCGGAGCATTTGATGCAGTACTAAGACAAGTCATGTGGCACCTTTTGAAGAGCAGATTTTTAAATTTCTTTTTTTTGTGACTCTTTCCATAATTCACGGCACCAAAACAGCATGAGACACTGTGCAAGGAGGACCAAAAGAAGACATGTGAACTGGCCGGCTCTTCCCAAAAAGATAACATAAATGGGAAGAAACAAGTTCATTTTATTTTGGAAAGCAATGCACAAAAGTCTTTGCAAGCAAAAGGAAACAAAAAAAAAAATAGAAGACACAAGCTGGACCTGCAGGATTCAGCAGAAATTGCAGAAATTTGAAGACAAGAGGCGCCACTTTTCAGCATGTTTAAAACCTATCTTTTCCTTATAAAAAGGGGAGACACGAGTAGTGGGGGGAGTTGAATTTTTCTGGAGAAAAACAGAGTATAGAACGTGACTGGACAGCAGCTCCAGTCACGTTGGTTTTGTTAGGATTTCAATTCTTTTCTTTACAAGTTTCTGTTGAGATTTATTTAGCAAGGTTCTTGTGCTGTTCTTCTTAGTTTGCAACTAAGAGCTCTGTTCCTTTGTAAAAAAAAAAAAAAAAATCAGATCGTAACTGGAGGGGAGCTCCAGTTCACGCCTTTTTTTTTCTTCCTTCAGCACTTCTGTTTTCCTTTCGTTTCTTTTGTAAACTTTAGTACGTAGTGCAGTTTTGGAAGTCTGGCTTTTACTTCCTGTTCTTTCTCTTCTTTTACAGCCGAGACCTAGTTTTCTGTGGTGATCAATGTGTGAGACGTGAGCTGCAACGTGAGTTGCAGTTCCTGTTCATGTAAGTTCTATTTTTTTTTAAGCAGTTTTTTTTTTTTTTTTTTTCTGCAGTTGTGTTTCTCTGCATTCATTCCTGGTCTTGTTTTTTTCTTTCTCTGCAGTTTTTTTTTTCTTTCTCTACAGTTGTGTTTTCTTTCTCTGTTTTTTTTTTCCTTTCCATTTTTGTAAACATAAAGCAGTCCGGTGGTGTTGATTTTTCTTTCTTGTTCCTGTGCTTTCCAGCATGACCTTGCATTTTTCTGTTTTTTTTTTTTTGTTTGTTTAAAGAGAACCGGACGTGACTAGAGCCCAGCTCCTGTTCACGTGTGTTCTCTTTTAGTGTAGCAATCCTTAATTTTTTTTTTATGATTTCTTTACAAGTTAATCATTTGTAAGCTTTTCTTTATTAAGCACTCATTCATAGTTTCTTTTAATGTATATGTTTTTAATTCAAGTTAGTGAGTTGTTTCGAGTCATGGAAGGCTAAAATCCTCGACTAAGGTTGAGAATGAAACATAACCATTAATAACACACACATTCTTGATATGCTATTTATACAATCCGATGTTTATGGAAATATTATTCAAGTCTAATTCATTTAATTGATTTATGTCTTTAGAATGAATGTTTATTTATTGAAAAGTTGGATATTTAATGTGTTTCAACCGATGAATACATCGACTTATTTGATTGAAAAATGATATCCATTATGATTTGTTTATCAAACGCATACAATGGATGATTTGATTTCAAATGGATATTCATTGTGATTTATCTTTGAGTTTAATTCATTAAATGTTTTAGCATACATTATCAGGGAACTTGAGTCATGAACAAAGTTAAAATGTTTATCGGGTGTATAAATAAAATATAAAGTTAAAATGTTTATCGGGTGTATAAATAAAATATAAGAGTGTGTTGTTTTAATTTGGTTAGGTGGATTCTAAAACCATAGTGGTATAAGATCACAAAATAGTTAGATCATGCAATGCCTCAAGTGGAAGGGTGTTCAGCTCTGTTTTTATGTTCTAAAACAGGTGAACAGAGTATCTATGGCTGGAGAATGGAGCACGTATGGAAAACGTGTTGAGTGGGGCGGCTGGATCAGGACATGCGGAAGGTGGAGCACTAGGAGGCAGTTGAGGTGCTTCAGAATGATGGACACAATTTTTGGTTTAAACCGTGATGTTAGTCAACAAAAAAAAAAAAAAAAAAACAGATTGGAGTCATTTTGGGTTATAGTTCCGGGTGGCTCTACCGAGATTTTCATGGACCATGCGCGTGCTCGTGTTCGTCGTGTTACATGAAAGTGTAATTAACTATAAGTCTATAAATATTTAGAGGAATAAAAATACCTAGGACCATCCTTCTGACTCTTCCCATGCATGCATGGCAAACCATTTCCTCTCAAATTGTTTTTGTACAAATAAACTGTAGTTGCATTTGAGCAACTGCATTATTATTATACTTTAGTTTTGTTTATACGTTAATTACAATGTTCCAGGCTACTTTGGCATGGACTCTGCAACACAGACTTTCCAACACCGCGCATTGCCAATCAAATTATGGCCCCCTAGCCAGAGTACAAGGCTGATGCATGTATATCGAATGATAAAGAATCTTACAACTCCACCCATTTTCTCCAAGAAGTATGGCCTGTTGAGTAAAGAAGATACAAAGGAGGATGCCAAGGATATAGAAGAGACCATGCCCAGTTTTAAACCTCCAAAACAGAGCACAAAGACTAAACCTCCAAAACAGATCTCTCTCTCTCTCTCTCTCTCTCTCTCTCTCTCTCTCTCACTCTGTTTTGTGCCCCGCCGGCAGCTGTAATGACTGGGTGGAAAACAAGTATTAAACGCCAAACCACGAGAGTACCTCGTACAGAACCTACAGACGAAAACAACAAACTTGAATTATCATAAATAAAAATGAAAAACTTGAAGTATTAAATGCGATTCTAGGCGCCGAAACCTCCGGGAGTTTGTGGTGTCCTCCTCCGAGCCCCTGCGTTGGAAGGAGTCGTCAGAGCGTGGGGAGACGACGGGCTGCCGAAAGGCGAGGTCGAGCAATGTCGCCGGCGTGTGGGGTGACGACCTGCTGCGAAGGAGTGAAAAACAACTAAACAAGAATAAAAAATGATCCAGAATGAATTTCTATTTAGGAGATGGGTATTTTCGGGTATGCAGTAACTCGATTTCCATCCACATATACGGTACATATACGGTACAAAGTGACGGATGGAGTAAAA
Organism: Alnus glutinosa; assembly: GCF_958979055.1. Taxonomy (NCBI): domain Eukaryota; kingdom Viridiplantae; phylum Streptophyta; class Magnoliopsida; order Fagales; family Betulaceae; genus Alnus; species Alnus glutinosa. Next base: position 5,198,812 of record NC_084889.1, on the reverse strand, counting down.
AAATAAGCAATTGGTAGTTTGAAGGACCGGAGTGCAAGCACCAGTAGTTCAGGGGGCCATCTAGAGAACGAGTGGTAGTTTGGGAAGCTTTTTCGTATTTAACCCTTAATTTTTAATGTTGAAAAAAAAATGTTTAAGTATGCGGGTGTACTTATGGGTCAAACAAGTTGACCTTGTAATAATCTTTTTATTAAACGGGTCTAACGGGTCAACCCTTTTATAATCCGAACCTTTTTAAGTTTAATTCTAACCCTTTAATTTCATGTCGGGTTCGCAGGTCGTGCCAAAAATTGACAGTTGTAATAAAAACCAAGAGTGGCCAAATTTAAAAATTAAAATTAAAATTAAAAAGTTTTCCTTTTTTTAAGAAATTAAATTTTTTTTCTCTTTTTCTTAATATTTTTTAAAAATTTATAAGGGTATTTTTGTTTTATTGAAAAAATTGTAAGTCATTTTTGTGTTTTTGCTGGTCCTGGGAGGTACTTCGACAATGTTTTAGTAGTTTGGGGAGATATTGTCTCAATTAAAAATTTGGAGGAGGCATTGTGAAATTTTCTATTTTTTCTTTTTATATAAAAATGAAATTCTTTCACAAAGAAGTACTAAAGAAATAAAGTACAAAACATTTCTCAAAAAAAACAACTAACACATGCCCATATTTTCAAGTGTGAATCTTCCTTGTTACATAAAAAAATAAATAAATAAATAAATAAATTTAAAAAAGCGATGACTGTCCCATTGGTCACCGATTTGTCTGGCGACCCTTTAGTTGATGACATATCCATCTATCAGCCTTGCGGTGGCCACCATATCCATCTAACACTCCCGTGGTGGCTGCCATATTTGTTCAACGGCTCCACGATTGCTATACCAGATATGTATAGCACCCGCGGTCATTGCTAGATCACCATTGCAATGGTGGCCGCCAGACTTTTATTTTGTAGAAACAATTCTTAATTGGTTATCTTTTTTGAGAAACGCTACTCAAAGGTTTACTAAACAAATTAATTTTTTTTTTTTGTTAATCCATACACAACACCTTTTTATAAATATGACCTCACCAGTCAGTCACCATATCAATTATCCATTTTTACCCGTTCCAAAAACCCAAAGTCCCAAAATTCTTATCATAACTTGCTATATATGCATCCTTACTTCTCTCATTAAATATGATAAGAAAAAAGAGTGGCATTATTGAACAAATTAAAGATGATAAGCTTCGTACGTACCAGCTACTCTAGCTTGTCTTGTATAAAGGACCAGTACTAGAGAAGACTAGCAACGAGACTCAGACAATAATAAATTACAGCGTACGTACCAGCTACTCTTGTCCAGTACTAGAGACGACTAGTAATGAGATCGAGAAGACTTGCTCCCATGCTTATCAGGGATTTTTATTTTTTTGCTGTCAAAGTTAGCCCTACGTGATAAAAATTAAAGATGGGTGGGTCATTTAAAACGGGGCATGCATTGCATGGTGCTTAGTTCAAAGTCAACAAAGATTAATGCAAGCAAAAATGTCAACAATATGGATCAATCTAGAAATTGAAATCCAAGAAAATTAAAAGGATGAAAAACCATTAAAAAGATCATGAATGTTAGCGTTTGAGCTTGCAGAATATGTCATGCCATATATGAAATAAAGGACACTAGAAAAAGAAAATGTATTGACTGACATTTTGCATGCAATGTCATGTGTGTTATAAAAATCAAAATATGCAGACCACTTTGAATGCATATATTAATCATGCATGTAGAGCCAAATTAATAAAATATATAAAAAGTGATATTTGTAGATGAATTAAAGAGTGGTGGACAAGAAAATCTAAACTAAATATAAGAAAGGGAATTAATCATAAACCTGTTAGCTTCCATGAATACCTTCAAGGCCCAATTCAATTAATTTCAGGTATCCTCCAGGCTAAGATATGTGTGGTGGGGGAGGAGGGAGGGAAGGGTGCCTTTCGTTTTCTGTTATAGGCTTAGGCCATCTCCAGCAGAAGCTTCATTTTAACCAAAAAGTCAAATTTGACTATTTTTACCACTTTTCCTTCGTCCAACAGAATGGCCATTATAATTTTTTCCTTAACTTCATCAACAGTGAATAGCCACTACTGGCTATTCACTGTTCATCTGTTTCTGATTTTTTTATTAATATTTTCTCTCTCTCTCTCTCTCTCTCTATCACTCCACCTCCACCCGCATCTCTCTCCTTCTTCGTTCACCCACTTCCCTCTCCCTCACTTCTCATCTCTGTTGGTCTCCACCGAGTCCACCACTTCGACGCCATCATTGGCCGCCAGAGACCTCCGTTCCGGCCTCGGCCATTGCCCAAACCGAAATCAACTGAAACGCATATTCTAAAACAACCAAAATCAACCGAAAACAACCAAAATCATCACCGCAACCAACCGATGTTTTCTCTCCCTCATCACACGTTTCTCTGGCCACCAGAATCCCGCCCCCAGCTTCGCCGGCGTCCACCCAGGTCCATCCACCGGCGATCGGACCTTCCAGAAGGGGCTCCGCCTCCTGGGCGAGGATGGAGTTCTCGACGAGTTGGGGTTGGGGACCTGGGGTTGGGCTCGGGTATTCTCCCGATTTCTCTCGATCTCCCACCGTCACTCTCTCTCTCAATCTCCATCTCCATCTTCTCTAGGTTGCACGGTGAGGATGGTGGTTTGATCTGAGCCTTCCAGAAGGGGCTCCGCCTCCTGGGCGAGGATGGCGTTCTCGACGGGTTGGGGTTGGGGACCTGGGGTTGGGGAGACCGGAGAGTGAGATGGAGACCGGAGAGTGAAAGAGAAATAAATAAAATAAATAAAAGAAAATGATTTAAAAACAATATTTTAATGAAATGAAGAGTAGAATAAAGACTATTGTTGGAGTGTTTTTAACTGTTGGAGTAGCTAAAGTAAATATTTGTAGTTTTTGAGTAGTTACTTGAATTTTAACTGCTGGAGATAGCCTTAGAAGGGTGTTTTTTTCTCTTGGTCGATGGTGTCTACTTTGAGGAGAAGATTATTTTTAATCTCGTTCTTTTATGGGATTGGGATGTTGTTTTTATGGGTTTTGTTGTGGTTTTTTCTTGGTTTGAGATTTTTTCGGTGTAGATCGAATGGTTGGTGAATGCTTGCAAACCATCTTGGCAGCTTGGTGGTTTTGGTTCCAGATCTCGTCATGGATCGCTATCAGGGCACCCATTGGAGGCGAATGCTGCAACGTTCTTGGGTGCGGCACCTTTCGACGACGATTTGGGTTCTTCCTTTAGATCTCCCGGCCACCTGGATCGGTTGTTGCAACGTCCACAGTTGCGGAACCATCGACGGGGCGATGGGAACGAGATGTGGGTAAGGCTGATTTTGGTGGGTCTAGTGGTGATTTTCATGGGATTGAAATTTGGTCTTGTGTTTGGACTTCGACCGTCAGCTGTTGGCGATAATCATGGAATGTGGGTTTGGCCGAGATGTTTGTGGTCATTAACCATTAGCGGTTTCTTCGAATGGGGGAGATTTTTCCGATGATAAATAGGGGTCTTAAACTATTTGGATTAGTCGGAGATTTTGAATCTTTGTATTGTTGTTTGTTGTATTTGTCTTTATTCTTTGTTTGTGTCTTATTATTTTCCGGTGAAGGTTAGCGTCTCCCAACCCCTAGGGTTATATGGAGTTGTTGTCTCCTCGGTGTAGATCCGGTGGGGTTGGTTATTGATGTATTTTTTTAGCAGTTTGCTTTGTACTGATGATCAACATAGTCATTGATTTTAGCCTAGAATGTGTGACCGATTCCCTGTTCAAGGAAATGTTTATGTCACCGTAGATGCATTATTTTGTTTGGCTATATCTTATTTGTAACATTTATGTCTATAATGGTCTGGGTCTTGTGGCTCAGGTGGGGTATACACCTAGTTGGTGGTGTACGTCTTGTGTACGTCTTATATGGTGGTTTGTTATGGACATTTCTTTTGATTAATGAAAGATTTATCTTTTCCTTTAAAAAAAAAAAAAAGATAAAAAATAAAAAATTATAAACCTACAAAAAGAAAAAGAAAAACTAAATAAGTCATAATATAGAAAATATACTAACAAATGCATTTTAAAAGTTGTTTCTTATTATTATTATTTTGATATGAAAGTAGTTTATTATTAAGTTACAAAGGATTCATTGGTGCCTTTTTGTTTTTTTTTTTTTTTTTTTTTTTTTTTTTTTTTTTTTTTAATATAGACCTTTTAAAATTTATTTTTTACGTCCCAAGAAGTTTTTTTTTCTTTTTTATTTTGCCCACTCCAAACCTAAAATTCTAATTTCACCCTTTCATAGATTGCAATAAACCAAAAGGAAAAGGTCAAGTAGTCTGTAGTCGAGTACTATTTCTATTAATTGGCAGACCTGTCCTCTTAAAGTATTGTTCAACTTCAGACCAAGAAAAAGAATAAAAACAAGAATGGCTGTATGATTAATGAGTTTTGCCGAGGACCATATTACCATATTCTTTTTTTTTTCCTTTTCCGTTTAACATTATTTCTGTGAGAAAAAAAGTTAAGGAAAATAAACAGCACGCGCATAGAAAACAGCTATATAGTCAGCATCATCGCATTTTAGTCTTCCATCCCTTCACTTTTCTTCCTCCTCCTGATCTTTCTTTCTTTTCTGATTGCTCACGATCGAGTCACGAATCACGGCACTCCCATGCATCGATCTTTGGAATTGAGTGCTCGAACGATGGCGTTGGTTTTGGTTCTTATTATGTCTTATCATCTTATAGGTATGTCGCAAGCGCAGCTTCAAGTTGGCTTCTACTCCCAGACATGCCCAGAAGCTGAATCAACTGTCCGCTCCGTTGTTCAAGATGCCATTCACGTTAATCCCCGGAATGCATCAATTTTGCTTAGGCTCCATTTCCATGACTGTTTTGTTGAGGTCCCTCTCTCTCTCTCTCTCTCTCTCCCACAGACGCGCACACAACAAAACTTCCAAGTTTTTTTCTTCTTTTTCATTTTTTCTTTCTAAAACAGGGCTGTGATGGGTCAATTCTGATCGACAATGGCGCTAACGCTGAAAGACATGCACCTGGTCACGTAGGCCTTGAGGGTTTTGAAGTGATAGCGAAAGCCAAAGAAAACTTAGAAAGCGTTTGCAAGGGTGTGGTTTCTTGCGCAGATATCGTGGCTTTGGCGGCCAGAGATGCGGTATCCTCGGTAACTTTCATTAAAAATGTTACTAATTATCAAATAACTCTTTTGTCTTTCAACCTGAGACTCGATCGGTGCATGCACATTTTCATAAATATCTATTTTTTAATGACATTTGAGTAATATTTTCTATATATATGCAGATAAAGGTGCCATTTTATGAGGTGCCAACGGGCCGGAGAGACGGTCGGATTTCAGATATGTCTCTTGCAGCCAACATGCCTGAGGCTGATGACTCAATTCAGCTTCTGAAATCTAAGTTCACGCAGAAGGGACTTTCACATGAAGATCTTGTCCTTCTCAGTTCTGGTATGCACATAATTTAGTGATAATCACAAGCAAAAGATTGCCAATGTTCTATATTACGTTGTAGAATTTTGTTTTTGACTTATAAAATAACACTCTGAATCGAACAAAACGAGCAGGTGCACATACCATCGGAACTACTGCATGTTTCTTTCTACAGAACCGACTGTACAATTTCAGCAAAAACAGTAGCTCCGACCCAGCCATCAACCCTCGATTTCTACGAAAACTAGAAGCCATGTGTCCACCTGGAAACTTAAATGACCGGATACCTCTTGATCCTGTCACTAAATCCGAGTTTGATGATCAAATTCTCCGGAACATCAGGGACGGGTTTGCGGTCATAGCGTCTGATGCAAGGCTCAATGACGACAATAGTACTAAGCAAGTCATTGAGTCCTACATTAACAACACAAGTGTTAGATCTCGACCATCTTTCAAGGCAGATTTTGCTGAAGCAATGGTGAAAATGGGTAATATTGGGGTGAAAACAGGATCAAATGGAGAGATTAGGCGAGCTTGCAGCACTGTTAATTAAGTTTTAATCTCTCCTTTTTATCCTGTCTTGATGCCAATATTACCCATTAGTTTTTCACCTTGGCTCTACCAAAATCTGGCTTAAATTGAATGCTATATATGTTCTTAATTACTAGCTAGTATATAAAATGATGTTCCGTATGGCTGTTAAAATGAATAATTAAGTAATTATGGTGGCTTGTATGCTTAAACATGAAAGGCCAAGTACAGGCCAATTGTTGTATAATGAAAAGCCCAGTATATATATATATATATATATTATTCTAATTCTCAGCATTGCCTATGTATATCATGATTGTTTTTTTATAAAATAGTACTCTTTACGAGGTGTGCTCGTTTTTTTTTTGAAGAACTATCATCTCTCTTAGGCAAGTAAAAGAATCAATTAGATGAAAATATTATCTAACGGTGAATAAGATGTTTTGTTATTGATATTTTTTTAAAATACAGCTAAAAATAAAAATTAAAAAAATAATTTTTAACAAAACAAGTTATTTTTTTTAAGAAAATAAAAAATAAAGGAAAACGAAAAAAAAAATTGAAAACAGGAAAGAATAAAAAAAGAAAGATTTTTTTTTTCTTTTAAAAAAATACAAACAAAAAATAACTGAAAATTATAAAAACAATTTTTTTTTTTTTTTAAAAAAAAAAAAAAAAAAGAGAGAAGAAAAACCAGTTTTTTATTAAATTAAAAAAAAGTTTCTTAAAAAAAAAACTTAAAATTATATATATATTTTTTTAAAAAAAAAAAAAACGCAGTTTTTTATTTTTGTTTTTTATTTTATTTTTGTATAAATTTTTGGTAGTTTTTATTTTAATAATTTTATGAATGGTATTTTTATCATTATGGGGATATATAATTATTTGATAGTTTAAAGGGAGACATTGACACAATTAGTAGCTTGAAGGAATATTAACAATAAGGGTGTACAAGCGGTGCAATCATTAACCGTAAATGACCGGTACATTCCGTGGTTCATGACCGCGTGCACCTCTGCTTTGGCTTCTACTTCTACCTCGTCGGCGCTCCTCCAGACGGGGTTCCTCTCTTCTTCCGTCTCGGCGATCTTCTTGGTGCTTCGAAGGAGAGCGATCTCTCTGTTTCGGCTCTCGGTCTTGATGCTCTCGAGGCCCCTGATTCTGCCGAGGTTGGCCCTGGTTGTCTGCTATGAAACAGAGTAATTTTCCGTTTTTAATGAACTTCTCAATCAGGATTCTGAGATTTCTGCATTCCTCGCTAACATGGCCTCGAGCATCATGAAACGCGCAGAATTTGTTTCTGTTTTCTTCTTTCACATACTTATTGTGAAGGGGATAAGGCCTCTCGTACTGCGGATCCCTATTGATTTCCATCAATACTTCGTTAATGGGATAATTCAAGGGAGTACACTCATCTATAGAGAACTGGTAATACTTCGCAGGTTTCGTGGCTTTTTTTGTTTTGGTTCGCTTTTCTTCTTTCCGGGCCTTTTCTTTCTTCCCGGGATTGCTTGACTCTGAGATATTCTGTTTCTGGGACTCCTTCAGAGCCGCGAGGATTTCCTCCTGGTTTACATACTTCTCAATCACGTCCGTGAGATCGGCCAAATTCTTAGGATGATTGAGAGCAATCTTGGACATTAGGGGCCCTTCCACCCGTAATCATTAGTAAAGAGCAGCATAAACCATCTCCTCGGTTGCATTATCAACTGTGAGCTTTGCTTGATTGAATCGGACCACATAATCCTTCAAAGACTCGTCTTCCTTTTGGCGCATCGCCATCACTTGACCGGACGGTTTCTTCCGTTTGCACCCAGCGAGGAATTGAGTTACGAATTTCCGTCCGAGATCCTCAAAACTTGTGATGGAATACGGTGGGAGTTTTCGGAACCAGTCCCGGGTAGAGCTGGACAAGGTGAGTGGGAGGGCTCAGCATGCCAACTCTTGCGGAGTCCCCTGCAGATCCATATGTGTCTTGTAGTTGTCCAAGTGCTTGGTAGGATCTTCAATCCCGGTATAAGTTTGGATAGTCGAAATTTTGAACTTTTCCGGAAGTTGGATTGCCATGATATGCTCAATGAATGGGGAAGACCTGTTCAAGAGGCTGTCTACTCGAGAAATTTTTCCCTTACTCTTTTGCTGGATTTCAAGCTACAGCTGGTTATATTTTTCTTCGTACTTCTCATCAAGAGTGGCGATGGTTTCATTCAGCCTTCTTTCTTCATATCAAGGATTCATCACACCTTCACTAGGAGGGGGGTTCACGACTCCTTCAGCTCGTCGAGATTGGTTTTCAGGTTGAGTTATTTCTGTGACCCTTCTGCTCTCCTTGTCTTCTTCCTCATGGGTGTTGCTTTCTCCTTCTTCATGCCCTCCAGGTACTTCAGGAACTCGTTCATCCGCCAATCGCCTCTGCAGATGGAGATTCTGTTGAGTTAGGGCCTCCATGTCTCTAGACTTTTAGGCTATTCGAACCTCCATCTCAGTAGTATTTTGATGAGACGTACCCCCCACCTCGTTGCGGGGGTTATTTGCCCCTGAAGCCATGGCTCTTGTTCGTACCATTTCAGATATATTTTTGCATAGTAGACGATGCACACTTGCTAGTTGTTTCCCACAGACGGCGTCAATCTGTTAGAATAGATTCTGGTATGGTAGTTGCTGAACCGAAAGAGCCTATCTCTACTATCATGCAAAAGAAAAAGCTGCGTCAGGGGAGGACCTGACAATCCCACTCCGATGCCTTTATTAGTATTATCTCAAGTGTATATCACTCTAGTATATCATAAGCAATCTCCCTTTTACCTGTCTAATTGTGAGGTATTTATATATGGAATGTTGAGAGTGGTCTGATTTTTTCATTGGACCACGTGTCAGATCCGTAGCGCTTGCCCACTACTCGGATCGTGGGATTGAGGTATATGCTCCATGATCGTTGCAAAGTCGGTCTTTAACCGACTTGAAATCGTAGGGTCGTGGTTCGCGCTCCACAATCATTGCGGAGTCGGCTCTAGATCGTGGAGGCATCTTCCGTAATAATAGCTATTGCGCGGATTGTAACGACCCACCCCTAATGACACAATATTGTCCGCTTTTGGCTCCCCAAACCACGCTTCCCAGGAGGTTACCCATCCTGAAATTGCTCTCGCAAAAGCACGCTTAACTGCGGAGTTCTGATAGGTTCATGACTATTACGGCTTTAAAACGCATTGTGTCATAAATGATGCATTTATACATATAAGCACATCCTCATTCCCAGGTGATGTGAGACATCACACGGATCGTGGGATGTTCTTCACGGTCACCATAAGGTCGGTTTTTAATCGTCCTTGATATGTACGCAAAATCGGTAAATTACCGATTCTGGGCACGATGGTTTCGGTAATTTGTCATTTCGGTCCTAATGGGGCGAAATTCTGGCCCGTTGGGCAGGATCAGGATTATTCCCTAACATATATAATGATAATTATATATATATTACAAATATATTATGAAAATAATATATATAATTGGGCTTGATACTTGTACAGGTACTTGTAAATTTGTGAATTTGGATAGATACTTGTACAGGTAGTGTGAATTTGTGAATTTGGATACTTGGACTTGATGTTAATGGTGAAGAATAGGTTATTAAATCTCTCGCTGGGGTTGCTTCTGACGGTGCCTGAGCTAGGGAAACGAGTAGACAGGGAAAACGAAGTGAAGGACCTTCCAGCTAGCTAAGAGAGACGGAGTACTCGAGCTTGTGGGCTATGTACTGAAACCACGTTGATATATAGGGAAACCATCGCAAACAGAGACTCAGACAAGTTTTTTTTTTTTTTTTTTTTTGTTGTTGTTAACTAGCTTCAGCCTTCAGAAAAATACTATAGGCTTAGTGTGAGAGATATAAAAAATGGAACAGTCCCAAAAAAAATTGGTCTCGTCGACGAGCGGCAGTGCGAGAAAAAAAAAATTGTTTCAAATGGGCTGGAATCTCATTTTCTGGGACTATTCCATTTCTAGCTCATCCATCGGGAAAATCCATCAAACAAGGGAAAAACAAAGCACTCAATGCAAAAAAAAAAAAAAATAAATAAATAAAAAAAAAATCAAAGTCTTCGTGACTAAGTATTGGATTAAAAAAAAAAAGAAGAAAACATTTACTAATATATAAAAACCAGTTATCCGGTTAATAACTGGGTTAAAATAATCGGATAACCGGCGGTTGGTAAAAACAGCAACCGGTGGCCGGTTGAGGTTATGAGCTAATAACTGTTACTACAACAGGTTGTATACCCCTAATTGACAATAATGTAGTAGTTTAAAGAGATTATGTGTACTTTTCATAAAAAAAAAAAAAAAAAATTAAAAGAAAAAAAAGAAATCAGCAAACACACCCTTAGTTAATGCTAATAACCAGCAGGAATGTTAAGGATTTTAGCCACAATTCTCAAATTACTCGTGCATACACAATGAAGAAATTGGGGACCATTAGTCTAATTTGGTTTTTCTTTTGCTTCAAGAAATATATAATAGTGGAAACATAGGAGCCGCTATGAAATCCATATGCACAAAAAGCAAAAGCCAAAAAGCCAAAAACCATAGGGGGTGGATGTGGATGAGTTGATCTCAAACAAGAAAATTAAAAACAAACAGTAATAAAATTTCAAGACGCCTCCTAATTAATTATTCTTTCCAATTTCACATAGCATAAGACCTTGAAATAAGTTTGTGGTACAAATTGACCTCATGATGATCAACGCCTACTAAAGGTTTGAGTATAGGGTTATCCATACTAACCGACCTATACAAATGTGGCTGTGAGAGATATTTGTCGATTTCCTGGAATTGGAGATGCTATTGGATTGAGAGTTGTGAGCACTTTTAATTTCGTTTAGAAAATTTTGAACTGTGTGTTATTTCTAGGCCTCGTTTTTGTTTTTTTCAAATATATATAATGAATAAAATGAAGATTTCTCATTCAATGTTATGTGCCACACAATATCAAGAGAATCTCTTTGTCAAGAATGGTTGAAAAGTTGTCACCAACCCATGTACTTTATTGGAGGTTAAGGAACTTATATTATTTGAAAAATAAACATTCAAGAAGCTACTAAGCTTTTGCGATATTTGGAGGCAATTATGCCACTAATTAAGTACCCTTTTGTAGAATTATTATTATTAATTTGTTATGAAAGTAGTTATTATTAAGTTACAAATGATTCATCGGTGCCTTTTTGTTTTTTGGTTTTTAAATATAGACCCTTTAAAATTTATTTTTTACATCCCAAGAAGTTTTTTTTTTTTTTTTATTTTTTAATTTTAATTTCACCCTTTCATAGATTGCAATAAACCAAAAGGTCAAGTACTATTTCTATTAATTGGCAGGCCTATCCTCTTAAAGTACTGTTCAACTTCAGATCAAGAAAAATAATAAAGACAAGAATGGCTAGCTGTATGACTAATGAATTTTGTCGAGGTTCCCCTCCCGTGGGCTCTGTTCAACTTTTCCACCAACCAAACCATGGATCCTGATGCGACCGAGAAGGACACTGCAGCAGTGACGCTTTGATCTCATCCTCTGACCTATGTATGGAAGTGTTGATGGCAACATCTCTATTTTGTGTATATGGTCTTTTATGTGTACGTGTCCAAAAAAAAAAAAATTATATTTTTTTTAAATATTTTGATTTCAAATAAAATAGATATTATTTATTTTATAGCTAAAATAATATAATTTTATATTATTTAAATTTTTAAAAGATGTGCCAATATTAATATCATATATACTATTAAATATATAGCTTTAAATTCCGACATAAAATGGATAAGATGTTTATTCCATTCTTTTTTACATTTTTCCGTTTAACATTATTTCTGTGAGAAAAAAAAAGGTAAGGAAACTAAATTACACGCGCATAGAAAACAGCTATGTAATCAGCATCATCACATTTTAGTCCTCCATCCCTTCACTTTTCTTCCTCCTCCTGATCTTTCTTTTCTGATTGCTCACGAGTCACGAATCACGGCACTCCCATGCATCGATCTTTGGAATTGAGTGCTCGAACGATGGCGTTGGTTTTGGTTCTTATTATGTCTTATCATCTTATAGGTATGTCGCAAGCGCAGCTTCAAGTTGGCTTCTACTCCCAGACATGCCCAGAAGCTGAATCAATTGTCCGCTCCGTTGTTCAAGATGCCATTCACGTTAATCCCCGGAATGCATCAATTTTGCTTAGGCTCCATTTCCATGACTGTTTTGTTGAGGTCCCTCTCTCTCTCTCTCTCAGACGCGCGCACGTACAGCAAAACTCCCAAGTTTTTTTCTTCTTTTTCATTTTTTCTTTCTAAAACAGGGCTGTGATGGGTCAATTCTGATCGACAATGGCGCTAACGCTGAAAGAAATGCACCTGGTCACGTAGGCCTTGAGGGTTTTGAAGTGATAGCGAAAGCCAAAGAAAACTTAGAAAGAGTTTGCAAAGGTGTGGTTTCTTGCGCAGATATCGTGGCTTTGGCCGCCAGAGATGCGGTATCCTCGGTAAAATAACTCTTTGTTCTTTCAACCTGATCAGACTCGGTGCATGCACAGTTTCATAAATTTCTATTTTTTTAATGACATTTGAATAATATTTCCTATATATATGCAGCTAAAGGTGCCATTTTATGAGGTGCCAACCGGCCGGAGAGACGGTAGGATTTCAAATATGTCTCTTGCCGCCAACATGCCTGAGGCTGATGACTCAATTCAGCTTCTGAAATCTAAGTTCACGCAGAAGGGACTTTCACATGAAGATCTTGTCCTTCTCGGTTCTGGTATATATATTACAATTGTCATCACATAATTTAGTGATAAATTTTTTTTTTTTTGACTTATAAAATAACACTCTGAATCTAACAAAACGATCGAGCAGGTGCGCATACCATCGGAACTACTGCATGTTTCTTTCTACAGAACCGACTGTACAATTTCAGCAAAAACAGTAGCTCCGACCCAGCCATCAACCCTCGATTTCTACGAAAACTAAAAGCCATGTGTCCACCTGGAAACTTAAATGACCGGATACCTCTTGATCCTGTCACTAAATCCGAGTTTGATGATCAAATTCTCCGGAACATCAGGGACGGGTTTGCGGTCATAGCGTCTGATGCAAGGCTCAATGACGACAATAGTACCAAGAAAGTCATCGAGTCCTACATTAACCACGCAAGTGTTAGATCTCGACAATCTTTCAAGGCAGACTTTGCTGAAGCAATGGTGAAAATGGGTAATATTGGGGTGAAAACAGGATCAAATGGAGAGATTAGGCGAGTTTGCAGCACTGTTAATTAAGTTTTAATCTCTCCTTTTTATCCTGTCTTGACGCCAATATTTCCCATTAGTTTTTCACCTTGGCTCTACCAAAATCTGACTTAAATTGAATGATCGATGTTCTTAATTACTAGCTAGTATATAAAATGATGTTCTGTATGGCTGTTAAAATGGATAATAGTAATTAAGGTGGCTTGTATGCTTAAACATGAAAAGCCAAGCACAGGCCATTTGTTGTATAATGAAAAGCCCAGTATATATATTATTCTAATTCTCAGCATTACCTATATCATGATTGTTTTTTTATAAAATAGTACTCTTTATGAGGTGTGCTCGTTTTTTTTTTTTTTTTGAAGAACTATCATTTCTCTTAGGCAAGTAAAAGAAATCAATTAGATGATAATATCTAACGGTGAATACAATGTTTCATTATTGATATTTTTTAAATAATATGACAACGTACATATTTACTGTTTATCATTATCTATACCTTTAAATATTGTTAACAATAAAAATGATTCAAGTTTATTTCACTTAAAATGAAAAAAAAAATCTTATTCTGATAAGTATGGGCTTCATCCATACAAAATTTTTAAAAACCCATAAATTATTTACCTTTTACTTTCCAAAAATTCTTTATATATATATATATATATTCCCACCCAAAATTTTTAATTTGGCCCCGTGGGTGTCCGTGACCATGTCAATTGCATTTTGCTTTCTGGTGGAAGATTAAGAGGCTGCTACAATTAAAAACTAGCCAAGGAGGAATTAATGATAAAAAAGAGAAGTAAAATGATTCAAGTACGGGTCGGGAACATGTTTTCCCCGCCACGGCTATTTTGACAATTAATGACTTCACTAATGTAGTTGGTTCATGGTGCGACGTTATAGGCAACCAAAAATAAAATTTTTACTTTTAAAAATATACGTAGTAGTGTAAGTAACGGTCGATTTCATAGAGAATATTTTGCCTAATTTTATGCTACGTGAATAAGAATGGAGGGTTTAAGTATAACAAAAATAATTTTAAGAAGAATAACTAAAGAACAATTCAAATTAAAGTATAAATCAAAAAATAAACATTGGTCTAAGTCAACATTCACCATCGGAATTTTACAACTGATCATCGATGCAAGTATATATCAATTCATATTTTGAATATTCACCGTTGAAACTATTTTCCTATCTCTCCTTAGTCGCAGTTAATTAGAAGACAAGTGCTCTAATTAACCTTAACTACTAAACAACCCAAGACAAGCGCTAAATATTTAATCTAGTAGCAGCTTTAAAAATTAGAATGATCGATGAAGCGAAACAACACAAGCACAAGCGGTTGCATTTAATTTCGTCGGGCGTTCTTCCTAAGATTTAATAATTTCTGACACATGAAATCATTAAATCTTAGTTGCTTCGCAAATTAGAGGGATCAAACAATTACGGATTTGATATCTAACCAAGCAGTAAATTGCAACGAATAATAAACTAGTAGGCCTCCTAGTAATTAAACGAGACAATCATGAAAATAGACACAGAAGAATATCCGATACTCAAAGCATAAATTAAACAATAAAAACAAATTAGATCTCACAGTTTTATTGATTCTGAGGCTTTTGTTTCCTTCGACCAATTATGAAAGTTTAGCCGTGCAGAGCCATAATTAAAACTAAAAGGAGAAGTTAGAGAAGAGAGAAGAGGATTATTATCTTCTAGTCTGATGACTCTCCCACTTTATACACATTCATCCCATATTAGAAGCCTACAAAATCTCATAAAAATATACTAAAGATTATCCCTTATCTTCTAAAGATATTATAAAGCTTATCTCTTATCTTCTAAAGATATTCTAAAGCTTATCATAAAATAACAATATCTAAATCTGACTAATTAAGGAAAATATTAAAAATGAAATAAAGTCGTAATATAACTAGGAATGTGGTATTTTCAGCTGAACTTTCGTGCACAAGATTTGAAAACTTCCACACATAGACCGCTTATTAGAACTTCAAATTCAAGCCCGATTTCGACCTTGATGAAGTGTCTCTCAAAACGCAAAACATGAAAGTTGTAGATCATTTTCTTGGTGTTTCATAGCATCTTGAATCATCTCAATCGGAGCTCGGAAGAGAGAGTTATGCTCAGATTACGATGTGATGTTGAAACTGTCCAAAATCATCTAATTATCTTTGTTTTGCATTTAACGCTTTTAATGCATCATAAATAAAAAAAAAAAAAATAATGAATACATTTAAGTACCAAATAAAGATAAAAGACTAAACATTAAAGAAAAAATATATGACATTTTACATTCTCATCGGTCCAATTGAATTTAATTCGTATGTTTTGCGTGCTCCTTTTTATATCACAATCATTACCATTATTTGAAGACACTGTGAGGTTTATCGCTCCAACCGGTTCAATCACCGATTTGGCCTGTTGATAATATAACATTTATTATAATTACATTAATTAGATCAAATAAAAAACACTAAAAATATAGAATATAATTCTACTTCTATATTTTATTTTTGAATATAAACACACCTGGCTGATAGAGTATTTGACGGAAAAAACGAATTTACTTATGTTTGTTTTGGCGTAAAATGATTTCTGAAAAATAATTTCGGCATTTTAGGGTATTTGGTAGGAGCGAAAATAATGGTCAACGAAAATCATTTTCGATTTGCCCGTAAAACTTTCTTTAATTTTTGAAAAACGATTTACTGTTTTAAAAACCGCAAATCGCTTTCTGAAATTAAACTCTTCGTCCTTTCAAGTACGTTTGATATTCGATTGCCGAAATCTGGCAATGATTGGTTGTCGGAATCTAGCAACATCTGGCCGGACCTGGATGGATCCGACCAGATTTGGCCAAAATGACCATGATCCGGTCGGATCTGACATGATCCAGAGGAGTCCGGTCTGAATCCAGCAATTTTGGCCGGATCCGGCCAAACATGCTCGCGGGAATCCGGCAACAGCGACCGGACGTTGCTGGATTCCGACTACAGTTGTATTTTCTCATTTTGTAATTTTTTCGTGCGAACCAAACGCCGAAAAATATTTTCGAGAAAATTGTTTCTTTTAAAAATGATTTTGTCAAAAATATTTTACCACATAAATTATTTTACGACGAAACAAACAAATCGTTAATAAATTAGACATTTTTTGGTTCAACGAAGGAATTGATTCAAATTGATATAATGGCAAATACTGCCTGTTTCGTGTGGGAAAAAGACTGATTTAGGGGCGCGTCGAACGGTCGGTGGCTGCTTAGATTTAAAAATAATAATTAATATTTTAAGAACTTTTGTTAAATAATCTGAAAAATCCTCATTCCTTTTTGAATTGTCGAAACGACGTCGTTCCTTGTCAGTTGTCACTCAGCTCCACTCATCATCTTCATAGAGCGCATACAGTTCCTCGCCAAGTTAAGAGACGCCACAGAGATGGGAAGCATAGGCCACAAAGGCAGACCATTGGCGTCCCACCAGGC